>NC_080086.1:155215224-155517598 GCF_950005125.1 Chionomys nivalis | reverse complement strand
TCTTCCCTCTCGGGCTCCTGCTCAGAGCAAGAAGCCGGAAAACACCCGTCAGCTCTGCTTTTCCTGCCTTCTGGGTCCTCTTCTTCTGGAAACCGGGGACCGGTCACAAGGCCGCCTTGTCTTCCACCACTAAGTGTCCAGTACCAGGAGGTAGCAACTCCGCTTTGCCCGCCAGAGCCCCCGCCCACACACCCATGGGGACTCAGACTTGACAGAGACTCGACCGGGCTGGGGGTGCTCCGCACACACGGGGACCCGCAGAGTGACGATCAGAGGGAGACAAGAAGGAAACCTGGTTCAGCACGCCTCAGTTTTCGGTGTCGTTTCAACGACGAGAGTCTGACACACGCCGGGCCATTTATTTAGGCCTATGGAAGCACACCACCATCCATCCATCTCGGGAAAAGACTTCCTGGCGACAGATAATTACCACAGTTGCGTGTGTACCACAAAGCTTAAGATGTGTTTCCGTGCAAGATGGGTTCCCCTGGCTCATGCGCCCAGGGCGGCCTCACTCATCCTGGGTGGGGTGTGGGGTCGATGGAACCCTTCTCATCTGGCGCCCAGGACTCTCACAGGAAAACACAGAAATTGACTTGAACATCCGTGACCGTAGCCACTGAGTTAGTTCCACGGAAAGGTCTGAAGGAGTCAGGTGTGGCCAGGCCCTGCAGGGAGCACCGGCAGGAGAGGTCACCTAGGTTCTGCTGCCTGTGCGGAGTACAGGTGACGTCTTCCCCTAAGGATGGGGTCTGACTGAGAAGCAGTCAGTGCTCCAGACAAAGGCCTTGGGCCTGAGAGTCTGGAACACACGAAATAGTCGGGAGATTGAAGCTGAGCCAGGCCCTCGACGTAGTTCAGGCTATCTTTTAGGTCTTTTAGCTACATCCCTTACCAGATTTTTGTGGGGGGTGGGGGTGGGGGTAGTGGTAGGGGTTAAATGGGATCCATCTCCTCAGTTAAAGAAGCCACCCTGCCTTTATGCTTAAGGTTGTTGGATTCCCTAGATTTTATCTGTGATTTTTTCCTGGCGAGTGAGTGAGTGTGAGTGAGTGAGTGAGAGAGTGAGAGTGAGTGAGTGAGTGAGTGAGTGAGTGAGTGAGTGAGTGAGAGTGAGTGTGAGTGAGTGGGTGGGTGGGTGGCTGGTGGCTGGGTGGGTGGCTGGGTGGATGAGTGAGCGAGTGCGGGGTATCCCGAGTGCAGGCAGGGTGTAGCACTGGAGGGGTATGGGCGGCGAGGCGAGAGTATGTTTTGTATTGTGTAAGTGTGTGTGGAGGCGTTGTTGTTGTTGTTTGGGATGAGGTGTGTTGGAAGCGGTGAGTGTGTGTGAATTTTGTGGAGACGCGTCGTGTGTGGGTCGGGCGGGCGAGTAGTGAAAGTAAAGGGGAGCGAAAAAGAAAAAAATGTGTTGCCCAGGCTGGCCTCGAACTCGTGATCCTCCTGCCTCTGCCTCCTTCAGCAAATCCTACCGGCGTGCGCCACCACTACCGGCGAGAGAACCGCGCGAAGCACAGTTACTCGAACCTGCCCTGCCCTGACGTCACCCTACAAGCCACGCCCCCTGCCTGCCCACAACCAAGCCGGCCCGCCCTGCTCTCGCGCCCCGGACACTCGCCACAACCTACACACACACACACACACATACATACACGCACGCACACGCACAAATCCTCAACACAAGCTCACGACAAACAACACTCCACGCTCACACACACACACACACACTCACGCACACAAACGCACGCAACCAACCCAACACAAACAACGAAACCACCGACACACTCACACCTCCCACCCAATCCAACACCCTCACGCCCCACCTCTGACGCCCCAAGCCCAGCGCCCTACACCCGGGGAATCCTCTTTCCTCTCCTCTCACTGCGTTGCCCGCGACTCCGGGGCCAACACGACCCCTGCCGGTCGGCCCGGCAACACACACTCAGCGCCGCTCACCGCCCGGCCGCCCGCCCGCCCACCCGCCCGTCCGTCCGTCGCTTGCACACTGGCCTCCTTTCACTCTCCTCCTACAGTCCACTCGGGTCCCAACCCTCTCTCTCTGCTCGCTGCTCCCCCTGCTCCGGCCCCGTCGCCGTCCGTACTCGCTTGGCACACAGCCGCACCACACAGCTCAGCTCGGGAAGCGCCCCACGGACCCCGCACCCCGCACCCCGCACCCCGCACCCCGCACCCCGGCCAGGCAGCCTCCCTAGTGCGCGCTCACGCACCGCGAGCTTCGCCCTTCCCCACTGCTTGGAACTGGCCCACAGCAAAACCAAGACCTCAAACTAACTCTCAACTGCCGCTGGCCTTCTTCTCCACCGGTGCCCGCCCTCCACCTGCCCACCCCGAGCTCAAGCCCTATCCCCCTCCCACCTCTCGCCGCACACCCACCCATCCCTGAACCTCACACTTCTCCACAGCTCACCCAGCGAGCCCGCAGGCTCTGCGGGAGCACCACGTTCCCCGTCGGGGAGTGACCCCGGACACCCGCGGCTTCGGAATTTCCACGCGACAGATACTGGCTGCATGGGTGCGAGGACGTGTTCGGGGACGGGCGAGTGGGTGCCCTGGACCTGGACACCTTGCTAGGGGCAGACAGGTGGCCACACACTCGGTGACGCGCAATGGAGGACACAGCGAGATCTCTCCCGCACCCCCCACCCCACCCTCGCGACCCTCTCCTGCCGCACGTCCCCAGGCAAGCAGGAGGCCAGGGGTTGGGTGGGGCTGGGATAGAGGGACCAGAGCGGGAGCCGGCCTCCCGACACCACAGGGCCCAAGCCCAAGCCCAAGCCCCCAAGCTCAACTCAGGGACGTCCTCGCATCTGGATCCAGGTCCTATGTCTCTTCAGAGAAGCACACCCGGACCACCTTATATCAGCTCACCCATCCCAGGCACCGTGCCTTTTGGTGCTCAACACCTCAATCTCAGACGCCACTTGACCACTTTGATTGACGACACCCTGGACCGCCTGGGATGAGCACTTTGGCAAAAAAGAAATCACAATTTCAAGGCAAGGCAGAAACCATAAAAAGAAAAGGCAGATACACACTCACATACATGTACGCTCACACAAACCTCACTAACACACCTACAGAGGCTAAAGGGGGAGCGAGAGACTGGCTGATTGACAAAGAGAGACTCTGAGTCTGTGTGTGTGTGTGTGTGTGTGTCAGAGAGAGCGAGTTTGTGTGTATTTTTGTGTGAAAGATAGATAGTGAACAATAGAGAGATAGAGAGAGAGAGTTTGTGTGTTTGTGTGTGAGAGAGAGATAGTGAACAATAGATAGATAGATAGAGAGATAGAGAGAGACAGAGAGAGAGAGAGAGAGAGGTAGACAAGCAGGCAAAAAAGACAGACAGAGAGAGAATGAAACAGACACACACACACACACACACACACACACACAGAGCAATAGATAGAGTGACTGACCAAAGAGAGAATTGGAAAGTGGGTGGAGTGGGGTCTTACACCCCTAATCCCTGCACACGGGTGGAAACCGAGGCTGGAGGATCAACTAAAATTCCATGCCATCTGGGCCTACCCAGTGTCACAGCAAGATCCTGGCTGGCAAAAGCAACATGTATCAAGGCGATCAGTTTAAACCATACCAAACAAAAGTAAAAAACAAAACAAAACAAGAGGCCCAAAGAACAACTAAAAAAGAGCGATCATGAAAGGCGAAGAAGCAGAGGAGAGCTGGGGCCCGGGGGAGAGGTGGGGATGGGGGTCGGGGACTGCCCGGAGCTGATGGCTGGATTTCAGAGGCTGGAGACAGGGGTACAGGGAAAAGGAAGAGAGAGGGCGGTCACTAGGAAGAGAGCATGGTCTCCTGCCACTCCAGGCCTCTTCCCTCTCGGGCTCCTGCTCAGAGCAAGAAGCCGGAAAACACCCGTCAGCTCTGCTTTTCCTGCCTTCTGGGTCCTCTTCTTCTGGAAACCGGGGACCGGTCACAAGGCCGCCTTGTCTTCCACCACTAAGTGTCCAGTACCAGGAGGTAGGTAGCACCTCCGCTTTGCCCGCCAGAGCCCCCGCCCACACACCCATGGGGACTCAGACTTGACAGAGACTCGACCGGGCTGGGGGTGCTCCGCACACACGGGGACCCGCAGAGTGACGATCAGAGGGAGACAAGAAGGAAACCTGGTTCAGCACGCCTCAGTTTTCGGTGTCGTTTCAACGACGAGAGTCTGACACACGCCGGGCCATTTATTTAGGCCTATGGAAGCACACCACCATCCATCCATCTCGGGAAAAGACTTCCTGGCGACAGATAATTACCACAGTTGCGTGTGTACCACAAAGCTTAAGATGTGTTTCCGTGCAAGATGGGTTCCCCTGGCTCATGCGCCCAGGGCGGCCTCACTCATCCTGGGTGGGGTGTGGGGTCGATGGAACCCTTCTCATCTGGCGCCCAGGACTCTCACAGGAAAACACAGAAATTGACTTGAACATCCGTGACCGTAGCCACTGAGTTAGTTCCACGGAAAGGTCTGAAGGAGTCAGGTGTGGCCAGGCCCTGCAGGGAGCACCGGCAGGAGAGGTCACCTAGGTTCTGCTGCCTGTGCGGAGTACAGGTGACGTCTTCCCCTAAGGATGGGGTCTGACTGAGAAGCAGTCAGTGCTCCAGACAAAGGCCTTGGGCCTGAGAGTCTGGAACACACGAAATAGTCGGGAGATTGAAGCTGAGCCAGGCCCTCGACGTAGTTCAGGCTATCTTTTAGGTCTTTTAGCTACATCCCTTACCAGATTTTTGTGGGGGGTGGGGGTAGTGGTAGGGGTTAAATGGGATCCATCTCCTCAGTTAAAGAAGCCACCCTGCCTTTATGCTTAAGGTTGTTGGATTCCCTAGATTTTATCTGTGATTTTTTCCTGGCGAGTGAGTGAGTGTGAGTGAGTGAGTGAGAGTGAGTGAGTGAGTGAGTGAGTGAGTGAGTGAGAGTGAGTGTGAGTGAGTGGGTGGGTGGGTGGCTGGTGGCTGGGTGGGTGGCTGGGTGGATGAGTGAGCGAGTGCGGGGTATCCCGAGTGCAGGCAGGGTGTAGCACTGGAGGGGTATGGGCGGCGAGGCGAGAGTATGTTTTGTATTGTGTAAGTGTGTGTGGAGGCGTTGTTGTTGTTGTTTGGGATGAGGTGTGTTGGAAGCGGTGAGTGTGTGTGAATTTTGTGGAGACGCGTCGTGTGTGGGTCGGGCGGGCGAGTAGTGAAAGCAAAGGGGAGCGAAAAAGAAAAAAATGTGTAGCCCAGGCTGGCCTCGAACTCGTGATCCTCCTGCCTCTGCCTCCTTCAGCAAATCCTACCGGCGTGCGCCACCACTACCGGCGAGAGAACCGCGCGAAGCACAGTTACTCGAACCTGCCCTGCCCTGACGTCACCCTACAAGCCACGCCCCCTGCCTGCCCACAACCAAGCCGGCCCGCCCTGCTCTCGCGCCCCGGACACTCGCCAAACCTACACACACACACACACACATACATACACGCACGCACACGCACAAATCCTCAACACAAGCTCACGACAAACAACACTCCACGCTCACACACACACACACACACTCACGCACACAAACGCACGCAACCAACCCAACACAAACAACGAAACCACCGACACACTCACACCTCCCACCCAATCCAACACCCTCACGCCCCACCTCTGACGCCCCAAGCCCAGCGCCCTACACCCGGGGAATCCTCTTTCCTCTCCTCTCACTGCGTTGCCCGCGACTCCGGGGCCAACACGACCCCTGCCGGTCGGCCCGGCAACACACACTCAGCGCCGCTCACCGCCCGGCCGCCCGCCCGCCCACCCGCCCGTCCGTCCGTCGCTTGCACACTGGCCTCCTTTCACTCTCCTCCTACAGTCCACTCGGGTCCCAACCCTCTCTCTCTGCTCGCTGCTCCCCCTGCTCCGGCCCCGTCGCCGTCCGTACTCGCTTGGCACACAGCCGCACCACACAGCTCAGCTCGGGAAGCGCCCCACGGACCCCGCACCCCGCACCCCGCACCCCGCACCCCGCACCCCGGCCAGGCAGCCTCCCTAGTGCGCGCTCACGCACCGCGAGCTTCGCCCTTCCCCACTGCTTGGAACTGGCCCACAGCAAAACCAAGACCTCAAACTAACTCTCAACTGCCGCTGGCCTTCTTCTCCACCGGTGCCCGCCCTCCACCTGCCCACCCCGAGCTCAAGCCCTATCCCCCTCCCACCTCTCGCCGCACACCCACCCATCCCTGAACCTCACACTTCTCCACAGCTCACCCAGCGAGCCCGCAGGCTCTGCGGGAGCACCACGTTCCCCGTCGGGGAGTGACCCCGGACACCCGCGGCTTCGGAATTTCCACGCGACAGATACTGGCTGCATGGGTGCGAGGACGTGTTCGGGGACGGGCGAGTGGGTGCCCTGGACCTGGACACCTTGCTAGGGGCAGACAGGTGGCCACACACTCGGTGACGCGCAATGGAGGACACAGCGAGATCTCTCCCGCACCCCCCACCCCACCCTCGCGACCCTCTCCTGCCGCACGTCCCCAGGCAAGCAGGAGGCCAGGGGTTGGGTGGGGCTGGGATAGAGGGACCAGAGCGGGAGCCGGCCTCCCGACACCACAGGGCCCAAGCCCAAGCCCAAGCCCCCAAGCTCAACTCAGGGACGTCCTCGCATCTGGATCCAGGTCCTATGTCTCTTCAGAGAAGCACACCCGGACCACCTTATATCAGCTCACCCATCCCAGGCACCGTGCCTTTTGGTGCTCAACACCTCAATCTCAGACGCCACTTGACCACTTTGATTGACGACACCCTGGACCGCCTGGGATGAGCACTTTGGCAAAAAAGAAATCACAATTTCAAGGCAAGGCAGAAACCATAAAAAGAAAAGGCAGATACACACTCACATACATGTACGCTCACACAAACCTCACTAACACACCTACAGAGGCTAAAGGGGGAGCGAGAGACTGGCTGATTGACAAAGAGAGACTCTGAGTCTGTGTGTGTGTGTGTGTGTGTGTCAGAGAGAGCGAGTTTGTGTGTATTTTTGTGTGAAAGATAGATAGTGAACAATAGAGAGATAGAGAGAGAGAGTTTGTGTGTTTGTGTGTGAGAGAGAGATAGTGAACAATAGATAGATAGATAGAGAGATAGAGAGAGACAGAGAGAGAGAGAGAGAGAGGTAGACAAGCAGGCAAAAAAGACAGACAGAGAGAGAATGAAACACACACACACACACACACACACACACACAGAGAGAGAGCAATAGATAGAGTGACTGACCAAAGAGAGAATTGGAAAGTGGGTGGAGTGGGGTCTTACACCCCTAATCCCTGCACAGGGGTGGAAACCGAGGCTGGAGGATCAACTAAAATTCCATGCCATCTGGGCCTACCCAGTGTCACAGCAAGATCCTGGCTGGCAAAAGCAACATGTATCAAGGCGATCAGTTTAAACCATACCAAACAAAAGTAAAAAACAAAACAAAACAAGAGGCCCAAAGAACAACTAAAAAAGAGCGATCATGAAAGGCGAAGAAGCAGAGGAGAGCTGGGGCCCGGGGGAGAGGTGGGGATGGGGGTCGGGGACTGCCCGGAGCTGATGGCTGGATTTCAGAGGCTGGAGACAGGGGTACAGGGAAAAGGAAGAGAGAGGGCGGTCACTAGGAAGAGAGCATGGTCTCCTGCCACTCCAGGCCTCTTCCCTCTCGGGCTCCTGCTCAGAGCAAGAAGCCGGAAAACACCCGTCAGCTCTGCTTTTCCTGCCTTCTGGGTCCTCTTCTTCTGGAAACCGGGGACCGGTCACAAGGCCGCCTTGTCTTCCACCACTAAGTGTCCAGTACCAGGAGGTAGCAACTCCGCTTTGCCCGCCAGAGCCCCCGCCCACACACCCATGGGGACTCAGACTTGACAGAGACTCGACCGGGCTGGGGGTGCTCCGCACACACGGGGACCCGCAGAGTGACGATCAGAGGGAGACAAGAAGGAAACCTGGTTCAGCACGCCTCAGTTTTCGGTGTCGTTTCAACGACGAGAGTCTGACACACGCCGGGCCATTTATTTAGGCCTATGGAAGCACACCACCATCCATCCATCTCGGGAAAAGACTTCCTGGCGACAGATAATTACCACAGTTGCGTGTGTACCACAAAGCTTAAGATGTGTTTCCGTGCAAGATGGGTTCCCCTGGCTCATGCGCCCAGGGCGGCCTCACTCATCCTGGGTGGGGTGTGGGGTCGATGGAACCCTTCTCATCTGGCGCCCAGGACTCTCACAGGAAAACACAGAAATTGACTTGAACATCCGTGACCGTAGCCACTGAGTTAGTTCCACGGAAAGGTCTGAAGGAGTCAGGTGTGGCCAGGCCCTGCAGGGAGCACCGGCAGGAGAGGTCACCTAGGTTCTGCTGCCTGTGCGGAGTACAGGTGACGTCTTCCCCTAAGGATGGGGTCTGACTGAGAAGCAGTCAGTGCTCCAGACAAAGGCCTTGGGCCTGAGAGTCTGGAACACACGAAATAGTCGGGAGATTGAAGCTGAGCCAGGCCCTCGACGTAGTTCAGGCTATCTTTTAGGTCTTTTAGCTACATCCCTTACCAGATTTTTGTGGGGGGTGGGGGTGGGGGTAGTGGTAGGTGTTAAATGGGATCCATCTCCTCAGTTAAAGAAGCCACCCTGCCTTTATGCTTAAGGTTGTTGGATTCCCTAGATTTTATCTGTGATTTTTTCCTGGCGAGTGAGTGAGTGTGAGTGAGTGAGTGAGTGAGTGAGTGAGTGAGTGAGTGAGTGAGAGTGAGTGAGTGAGTGAGTGAGAGTGAGTGTGAGTGAGTGGGTGGGTGGGTGGCTGGTGGCTGGGTGGGTGGCTGGGTGGATGAGTGAGCGAGTGCGGGGTATCCCGAGTGCAGGCAGGGTGTAGCACTGGAGGGGTATGGGTGGCGAGGCGAGAGTATGTTTTGTATTGTGTAAGTGTGTGTGGAGGCGTTGTTGTTGTTGTTTGGGATGAGGTGTGTTGGAAGCGGTGAGTGTGTGTGAATTTTGTGGAGACGCGTCGTGTGTGGGTCGGGCGGGCGAGTAGTGAAAGTAAAGGGGAGCGAAAAAGAAAAAAATGTGTAGCCCAGGCTGGCCTCGAACTCGTGATCCTCCTGCCTCTGCCTCCTTCAGCAAATCCTACCGGCGTGCGCCACCACTACCGGCGAGAGAACCGCGCGAAGCACAGTTACTCGAACCTGCCCTGCCCTGACGTCACCCTACAAGCCACGCCCCCTGCCTGCCCACAACCAAGCCGGCCCGCCCTGCTCTCGCGCCCCGGACACTCGCCACAACCTACACACACACACACACATACATACACGCACGCACACGCACAAATCCTCAACACAAGCTCACGACAAACAACACTCCACGCTCACACACACACACACACACTCACGCACACAAACGCACGCAACCAACCCAACACAAACAACGAAACCACCGACACACTCACACCTCCCACCCAATCCAACACCCTCACGCCCCACCTCTGACGCCCCAAGCCCAGCGCCCTACACCCGGGGAATCCTCTTTCCTCTCCTCTCACTGCGTTGCCCGCGACTCCGGGGCCAACACGACCCCTGCCGGTCGGCCCGGCAACACACACTCAGCGCCGCTCACCGCCCGGCCGCCCGCCCGCCCACCCGCCCGTCCGTCCGTCGCTTGCACACTGGCCTCCTTTCACTCTCCTCCTACAGTCCACTCGGGTCCCAACCCTCTCTCTCTGCTCGCTGCTCCCCCTGCTCCGGCCCCGTCGCCGTCCGTACTCGCTTGGCACACAGCCGCACCACACAGCTCAGCTCGGGAAGCGCCCCACGGACCCCGCACCCCGCACCCCGCACCCCGCACCCCGCACCCCGCACCCCGCACCCCGGCCAGGCAGCCTCCCTAGTGCGCGCTCACGCACCGCGAGCTTCGCCCTTCCCCACTGCTTGGAACTGGCCCACAGCAAAACCAAGACCTCAAACTAACTCTCAACTGCCGCTGGCCTTCTTCTCCACCGGTGCCCGCCCTCCACCTGCCCACCCCGAGCTCAAGCCCTATCCCCCTCCCACCTCTCGCCGCACACCCACCCATCCCTGAACCTCACACTTCTCCACAGCTCACCCAGCGAGCCCGCAGGCTCTGCGGGAGCACCACGTTCCCCGTCGGGGAGTGACCCCGGACACCCGCGGCTTCGGAATTTCCACGCGACAGATACTGGCTGCATGGGTGCGAGGACGTGTTCGGGGACGGGCGAGTGGGTGCCCTGGACCTGGACACCTTGCTAGGGGCAGACAGGTGGCCACACACTCGGTGACGCGCAATGGAGGACACAGCGAGATCTCTCCCGCACCCCCCACCCCACCCTCGCGACCCTCTCCTGCCGCACGTCCCCAGGCAAGCAGGAGGCCAGGGGTTGGGTGGGGCTGGGATAGAGGGACCAGAGCGGGAGCCGGCCTCCCGACACCACAGGGCCCAAGCCCAAGCCCAAGCCCCCAAGCTCAACTCAGGGACGTCCTCGCATCTGGATCCAGGTCCTATGTCTCTTCAGAGAAGCACACCCGGACCACCTTATATCAGCTCACCCATCCCAGGCACCGTGCCTTTTGGTGCTCAACACCTCAATCTCAGACGCCACTTGACCACTTTGATTGACGACACCCTGGACCGCCTGGGATGAGCACTTTGGCAAAAAAGAAATCACAATTTCAAGGCAAGGCAGAAACCATAAAAAGAAAAGGCAGATACACACTCACATACATGTACGCTCACACAAACCTCACTAACACACCTACAGAGGCTAAAGGGGGAGCGAGAGACTGGCTGATTGACAAAGAGAGACTCTGAGTCTGTGTGTGTGTGTGTGTGTGTGTCAGAGAGAGCGAGTTTGTGTGTATTTTTGTGTGAAAGATAGATAGTGAACAATAGAGAGATAGAGAGAGAGAGTTTGTGTGTTTGTGTGTGAGAGAGAGATAGTGAACAATAGATAGATAGATAGAGAGATAGAGAGAGACAGAGAGAGAGAGAGAGAGAGGCAGACAAGCAGGCAAAAAAGACAGACAGAGAGAGAATGAAACAGACACACACACACACACACAGAGAGAGAGAGAGCAATAGATAGAGTGACTGACCAAAGAGAGAATTGGAAAGTGGGTGGAGTGGGGTCTTACACCCCTAATCCCTGCACACGGGTGGAAACCGAGGCTGGAGGATCAACTAAAATTCCATGCCATCTGGGCCTACCCAGTGTCACAGCAAGATCCTGGCTGGCAAAAGCAACATGTATCAAGGCGATCAGTTTAAACCATACCAAACAAAAGTAAAAAACAAAACAAAACAAGAGGCCCAAAGAACAACTAAAAAAGAGCGATCATGAAAGGCGAAGAAGCAGAGGAGAGCTGGGGCCCGGGGGAGAGGTGGGGATGGGGGTCGGGGACTGCCCGGAGCTGATGGCTGGATTTCAGAGGCTGGAGACAGGGGTACAGGGAAAAGGAAGAGAGAGGGCGGTCACTAGGAAGAGAGCATGGTCTCCTGCCACTCCAGGCCTCTTCCCTCTCGGGCTCCTGCTCAGAGCAAGAAGCCGGAAAACACCCGTCAGCTCTGCTTTTCCTGCCTTCTGGGTCCTCTTCTTCTGGAAACCGGGGACCGGTCACAAGGCCGCCTTGTCTTCCACCAGTGTCCAGTACCAGGAGGTAGCAACTCCGCTTTGCCCGCCAGAGCCCCCGCCCACACACCCATGGGGACTCAGACTTGACAGAGACTCGACCGGGCTGGGGGTGCTCCGCACACACGGGGACCCGCAGAGTGACGATCAGAGGGAGACAAGAAGGAAACCTGGTTCAGCACGCCTCAGTTTTCGGTGTCGTTTCAACGACGAGAGTCTGACACACGCCGGGCCATTTATTTAGGCCTATGGAAGCACACCACCATCCATCCATCTCGGGAAAAGACTTCCTGGCGACAGATAATTACCACAGTTGCGTGTGTACCACAAAGCTTAAGATGTGTTTCCGTGCAAGATGGGTTCCCCTGGCTCATGCGCCCAGGGCGGCCTCACTCATCCTGGGTGGGGTGTGGGGTCGATGGAACCCTTCTCATCTGGCGCCCAGGACTCTCACAGGAAAACACAGAAATTGACTTGAACATCCGTGACCGTAGCCACTGAGTTAGTTCCACGGAAAGGTCTGAAGGAGTCAGGTGTGGCCAGGCCCTGCAGGGAGCACCGGCAGGAGAGGTCACCTAGGTTCTGCTGCCTGTGCGGAGTACAGGTGACGTCTTCCCCTAAGGATGGGGTCTGACTGAGAAGCAGTCAGTGCTCCAGACAAAGGCCTTGGGCCTGAGAGTCTGGAACACACGAAATAGTCGGGAGATTGAAGCTGAGCCAGGCCCTCGACGTAGTTCAGGCTATCTTTTAGGTCTTTTAGCTACATCCCTTACCAGATTTTTGTGGGGGGTGGGGGTGGGGGTAGTGGTAGGGGTTAAATGGGATCCATCTCCTCAGTTAAAGAAGCCACCCTGCCTTTATGCTTAAGGTTGTTGGATTCCCTAGATTTTATCTGTGATTTTTTCCTGGCGAGTGAGTGAGTGTGAGTGAGTGAGTGAGAGAGTGAGAGTGAGTGAGTGAGTGAGTGAGTGAGTGAGTGAGTGAGTGAGAGTGAGTGTGAGTGAGTGGGTGGGTGGGTGGCTGGTGGCTGGGTGGGTGGCTGGGTGGATGAGTGAGCGAGTGCGGGGTATCCCGAGTGCAGGCAGGGTGTAGCACTGGAGGGGTATGGGCGGCGAGGCGAGAGTATGTTTTGTATTGTGTAAGTGTGTGTGGAGGCGTTGTTGTTGTTGTTTGGGATGAGGTGTGTTGGAAGCGGTGAGTGTGTGTGAATTTTGTGGAGACGCGTCGTGTGTGGGTCGGGCGGGCGAGTAGTGAAAGTAAAGGGGAGCGAAAAAGAAAAAAATGTGTTGCCCAGGCTGGCCTCGAACTCGTGATCCTCCTGCCTCTGCCTCCTTCAGCAAATCCTACCGGCGTGCGCCACCACTACCGGCGAGAGAACCGCGCGAAGCACAGTTACTCGAACCTGCCCTGCCCTGACGTCACCCTACAAGCCACGCCCCCTGCCTGCCCACAACCAAGCCGGCCCGCCCTGCTCTCGCGCCCCGGACACTCGCCACAACCTACACACACACACACACACATACATACACGCACGCACACGCACAAATCCTCAACACAAGCTCACGACAAACAACACTCCACGCTCACACACACACACACACACTCACGCACACAAACGCACGCAACCAACCCAACACAAACAACGAAACCACCGACACACTCACACCTCCCACCCAATCCAACACCCTCACGCCCCACCTCTGACGCCCCAAGCCCAGCGCCCTACACCCGGGGAATCCTCTTTCCTCTCCTCTCACTGCGTTGCCCGCGACTCCGGGGCCAACACGACCCCTGCCGGTCGGCCCGGCAACACACACTCAGCGCCGCTCACCGCCCGGCCGCCCGCCCGCCCACCCGCCCGTCCGTCCGTCGCTTGCACACTGGCCTCCTTTCACTCTCCTCCTACAGTCCACTCGGGTCCCAACCCTCTCTCTCTGCTCGCTGCTCCCCCTGCTCCGGCCCCGTCGCCGTCCGTACTCGCTTGGCACACAGCCGCACCACACAGCTCAGCTCGGGAAGCGCCCCACGGACCCCGCACCCCGCACCCCGCACCCCGCACCCCGCACCCCGGCCAGGCAGCCTCCCTAGTGCGCGCTCACGCACCGCGAGCTTCGCCCTTCCCCACTGCTTGGAACTGGCCCACAGCAAAACCAAGACCTCAAACTAACTCTCAACTGCCGCTGGCCTTCTTCTCCACCGGTGCCCGCCCTCCACCTGCCCACCCCGAGCTCAAGCCCTATCCCCCTCCCACCTCTCGCCGCACACCCACCCATCCCTGAACCTCACACTTCTCCACAGCTCACCCAGCGAGCCCGCAGGCTCTGCGGGAGCACCACGTTCCCCGTCGGGGAGTGACCCCGGACACCCGCGGCTTCGGAATTTCCACGCGACAGATACTGGCTGCATGGGTGCGAGGACGTGTTCGGGGACGGGCGAGTGGGTGCCCTGGACCTGGACACCTTGCTAGGGGCAGACAGGTGGCCACACACTCGGTGACGCGCAATGGAGGACACAGCGAGATCTCTCCCGCACCCCCCACCCCACCCTCGCGACCCTCTCCTGCCGCACGTCCCCAGGCAAGCAGGAGGCCAGGGGTTGGGTGGGGCTGGGATAGAGGGACCAGAGCGGGAGCCGGCCTCCCGACACCACAGTGCCCAAGCCCAAGCCCAAGCCCCCAAGCTCAACTCAGGGACGTCCTCGCATCTGGATCCAGGTCCTATGTCTCTTCAGAGAAGCACACCCGGACCACCTTATATCAGCTCACCCATCCCAGGCACCGTGCCTTTTGGTGCTCAACACCTCAATCTCAGACGCCACTTGACCACTTTGATTGACGACACCCTGGACCGCCTGGGATGAGCACTTTGGCAAAAAAGAAATCACAATTTCAAGGCAAGGCAGAAACCATAAAAAGAAAAGGCAGATACACACTCACATACATGTACGCTCACACAAACCTCACTAACACACCTACAGAGGCTAAAGGGGGAGCGAGAGACTGGCTGATTGACAAAGAGAGACTCTGAGTCTGTGTGTGTGTGTGTGTGTGTGTCAGAGAGAGCGAGTTTGTGTGTATTTTTGTGTGAAAGATAGATAGTGAACAATAGAGAGATAGAGAGAGAGAGTTTGTGTGTTTGTGTGTGAGAGAGAGATAGTGAACAATAGATAGATAGATAGAGAGATAGAGAGAGACAGAGAGAGAGAGAGAGAGAGGCAGACAAGCAGGCAAAAAAGACAGACAGAGAGAGAATGAAACAGACACACACACACACACACACACACACAGAGAGAGAGAGCAATAGATAGAGTGACTGACCAAAGAGAGAATTGGAAAGTGGGTGGAGTGGGGTCTTACACCCCTAATCCCTGCACACGGGTGGAAACCGAGGCTGGAGGATCAACTAAAATTCCATGCCATCTGGGCCTACCCAGTGTCACAGCAAGATCCTGGCTGGCAAAAGCAACATGTATCAAGGCGATCAGTTTAAACCATACCAAACAAAAGTAAAAAACAAAACAAAACAAGAGGCCCAAAGAACAACTAAAAAAGAGCGATCATGAAAGGCGAAGAAGCAGAGGAGAGCTGGGGCCCGGGGGAGAGGTGGGGATGGGGGTCGGGGACTGCCCGGAGCTGATGGCTGGATTTCAGAGGCTGGAGACAGGGGTACAGGGAAAAGGAAGAGAGAGGGCGGTCACTAGGAAGAGAGCATGGTCTCCTGCCACTCCAGGCCTCTTCCCTCTCGGGCTCCTGCTCAGAGCAAGAAGCCGGAAAACACCCGTCAGCTCTGCTTTTCCTGCCTTCTGGGTCCTCTTCTTCTGGAAACCGGGGACCGGTCACAAGGCCGCCTTGTCTTCCACCAGTGTCCAGTACCAGGAGGTAGCAACTCCGCTTTGCCCGCCAGAGCCCCCGCCCACACACCCATGGGGACTCAGACTTGACAGAGACTCGACCGGGCTGGGGGTGCTCCGCACACACGGGGACCCGCAGAGTGACGATCAGAGGGAGACAAGAAGGAAACCTGGTTCAGCACGCCTCAGTTTTCGGTGTCGTTTCAACGACGAGAGTCTGACACACGCCGGGCCATTTATTTAGGCCTATGGAAGCACACCACCATCCATCCATCTCGGGAAAAGACTTCCTGGCGACAGATAATTACCACAGTTGCGTGTGTACCACAGAGCTTAAGATGTGTTTCCGTGCAAGATGGGTTCCCCTGGCTCATGCGCCCAGGGCGGCCTCACTCATCCTGGGTGGGGTGTGGGGTCGATGGAACCCTTCTCATCTGGCGCCCAGGACTCTCACAGGAAAACACAGAAATTGACTTGAACATCCGTGACCGTAGCCACTGAGTTAGTTCCACGGAAAGGTCTGAAGGAGTCAGGTGTGGCCAGGCCCTGCAGGGAGCACCGGCAGGAGAGGTCACCTAGGTTCTGCTGCCTGTGCGGAGTACAGGTGACGTCTTCCCCTAAGGATGGGGTCTGACTGAGAAGCAGTCAGTGCTCCAGACAAAGGCCTTGGGCCTGAGAGTCTGGAACACACGAAATAGTCGGGAGATTGAAGCTGAGCCAGGCCCTCGACGTAGTTCAGGCTATCTTTTAGGTCTTTTAGCTACATCCCTTACCAGATTTTTGTGGGGGGTGGGGGTGGGGGTAGTGGTAGGTGTTAAATGGGATCCATCTCCTCAGTTAAAGAAGCCACCCTGCCTTTATGCTTAAGGTTGTTGGATTCCCTAGATTTTATCTGTGATTTTTTCCTGGCGAGTGAGTGAGTGTGAGTGAGTGAGTGAGTGAGAGTGAGTGAGTGAGTGAGTGAGAGTGAGTGTGAGTGAGTGGGTGGGTGGGTGGCTGGTGGCTGGGTGGGTGGCTGGGTGGATGAGTGAGCGAGTGCGGGGTATCCCGAGTGCAGGCAGGGTGTAGCACTGGAGGGGTATGGGTGGCGAGGCGAGAGTATGTTTTGTATTGTGTAAGTGTGTGTGGAGGCGTTGTTGTTGTTGTTTGGGATGAGGTGTGTTGGAAGCGGTGAGTGTGTGTGAATTTTGTGGAGACGCGTCGTGTGTGGGTCGGGCGGGCGAGTAGTGAAAGTAAAGGGGAGCGAAAAAGAAAAAAATGTGTAGCCCAGGCTGGCCTCGAACTCGTGATCCTCCTGCCTCTGCCTCCTTCAGCAAATCCTACCGGCGTGCGCCACCACTACCGGCGAGAGAACCGCGCGAAGCACAGTTACTCGAACCTGCCCTGCCCTGACGTCACCCTACAAGCCACGCCCCCTGCCTGCCCACAACCAAGCCGGCCCGCCCTGCTCTCGCGCCCCGGACACTCGCCACAACCTACACACACACACACACACATACATACACGCACGCACACGCACAAATCCTCAACACAAGCTCACGACAAACAACACTCCACGCTCACACACACACACACACTCAGGCACACAAACGCACGCAACCAACCCAACACAAACAACGAAACCACCGACACACTCACACCTCCCACCCAATCCAACACCCTCACGCCCCACCTCTGACGCCCCAAGCCCAGCGCCCTACACCCGGGGAATCCTCTTTCCTCTCCTCTCACTGCGTTGCCCGCGACTCCGGGGCCAACACGACCCCTGCCGGTCGGCCCGGCAACACACACTCAGCGCCGCTCACCGCCCGGCCGCCCGCCCGCCCACCCGCCCGTCCGTCCGTCGCTTGCACACTGGCCTCCTTTCACTCTCCTCCTACAGTCCACTCGGGTCCCAACCCTCTCTCTCTGCTCGCTGCTCCCCCTGCTCCGGCCCCGTCGCCGTCCGTACTCGCTTGGCACACAGCCGCACCACACAGCTCAGCTCGGGAAGCGCCCCACGGACCCCGCACCCCGCACCCCGCACCCCGCACCCCGCACCCCGGCCAGGCAGCCTCCCTAGTGCGCGCTCACGCACCGCGAGCTTCGCCCTTCCCCACTGCTTGGAACTGGCCCACAGCAAAACCAAGACCTCAAACTAACTCTCAACTGCCGCTGGCCTTCTTCTCCACCGGTGCCCGCCCTCCACCTGCCCACCCCGAGCTCAAGCCCTATCCCCCTCCCACCTCTCGCCGCACACCCACCCATCCCTGAACCTCACACTTCTCCACAGCTCACCCAGCGAGCCCGCAGGCTCTGCGGGAGCACCACGTTCCCCGTCGGGGAGTGACCCCGGACACCCGCGGCTTCGGAATTTCCACGCGACAGATACTGGCTGCATGGGTGCGAGGACGTGTTCGGGGACGGGCGAGTGGGTGCCCTGGACCTGGACACCTTGCTAGGGGCAGACAGGTGGCCACACACTCGGTGACGCGCAATGGAGGACACAGCGAGATCTCTCCCGCACCCCCCACCCCACCCTCGCGACCCTCTCCTGCCGCACGTCCCCAGGCAAGCAGGAGGCCAGGGGTTGGGTGGGGCTGGGATAGAGGGACCAGAGCGGGAGCCGGCCTCCCGACACCACAGGGCCCAAGCCCAAGCCCAAGCCCCCAAGCTCAACTCAGGGACGTCCTCGCATCTGGATCCAGGTCCTATGTCTCTTCAGAGAAGCACACCCGGACCACCTTATATCAGCTCACCCATCCCAGGCACCGTGCCTTTTGGTGCTCAACACCTCAATCTCAGACGCCACTTGACCACTTTGATTGACGACACCCTGGACCGCCTGGGATGAGCACTTTGGCAAAAAAGAAATCACAATTTCAAGGCAAGGCAGAAACCATAAAAAGAAAAGGCAGATACACACTCACATACATGTACGCTCACACAAACCTCACTAACACACCTACAGAGGCTAAAGGGGGAGCGAGAGACTGGCTGATTGACAAAGAGAGACTCTGAGTCTGTGTGTGTGTGTGTGTGTGTGTGTGTCAGAGAGAGCGAGTTTGTGTGTATTTTTGTGTGAAAGATAGATAGTGAACAATAGAGAGATAGAGAGAGAGAGTTTGTGTGTTTGTGTGTGAGAGAGAGATAGTGAACAATAGATAGATAGATAGAGAGATAGAGAGAGACAGAGAGAGAGAGAGAGAGAGGTAGACAAGCAGGCAAAAAAGACAGACAGAGAGAGAATGAAACAGACACACACACACACACACACACACACACACAGAGAGCAATAGATAGAGTGACTGACCAAAGAGAGAATTGGAAAGTGGGTGGAGTGGGGTCTTACACCCCTAATCCCTGCACACGGGTGGAAACCGAGGCTGGAGGATCAACTAAAATTCCATGCCATCTGGGCCTACCCAGTGTCACAGCAAGATCCTGGCTGGCAAAAGCAACATGTATCAAGGCGATCAGTTTAAACCATACCAAACAAAAGTAAAAAACAAAACAAAACAAGAGGCCCAAAGAACAACTAAAAAAGAGCGATCATGAAAGGCGAAGAAGCAGAGGAGAGCTGGGGCCCGGGGGAGAGGTGGGGATGGGGGTCGGGGACTGCCCGGAGCTGATGGCTGGATTTCAGAGGCTGGAGACAGGGGTACAGGGAAAAGGAAGAGAGAGGGCGGTCACTAGGAAGAGAGCATGGTCTCCTGCCACTCCAGGCCTCTTCCCTCTCGGGCTCCTGCTCAGAGCAAGAAGCCGGAAAACACCCGTCAGCTCTGCTTTTCCTGCCTTCTGGGTCCTCTTCTTCTGGAAACCGGGGACCGGTCACAAGGCCGCCTTGTCTTCCACCACTAAGTGTCCAGTACCAGGAGGTAGCAACTCCGCTTTGCCCGCCAGAGCCCCCGCCCACACACCCATGGGGACTCAGACTTGACAGAGACTCGACCGGGCTGGGGGTGCTCCGCACACACGGGGACCCGCAGAGTGACGATCAGAGGGAGACAAGAAGGAAACCTGGTTCAGCACGCCTCAGTTTTCGGTGTCGTTTCAACGACGAGAGTCTGACACACGCCGGGCCATTTATTTAGGCCTATGGAAGCACACCACCATCCATCCATCTCGGGAAAAGACTTCCTGGCGACAGATAATTACCACAGTTGCGTGTGTACCACAAAGCTTAAGATGTGTTTCCGTGCAAGATGGGTTCCCCTGGCTCATGCGCCCAGGGCGGCCTCACTCATCCTGGGTGGGGTGTGGGGTCGATGGAACCCTTCTCATCTGGCGCCCAGGACTCTCACAGGAAAACACAGAAATTGACTTGAACATCCGTGACCGTAGCCACTGAGTTAGTTCCACGGAAAGGTCTGAAGGAGTCAGGTGTGGCCAGGCCCTGCAGGGAGCACCGGCAGGAGAGGTCACCTAGGTTCTGCTGCCTGTGCGGAGTACAGGTGACGTCTTCCCCTAAGGATGGGGTCTGACTGAGAAGCAGTCAGTGCTCCAGACAAAGGCCTTGGGCCTGAGAGTCTGGAACACACGAAATAGTCGGGAGATTGAAGCTGAGCCAGGCCCTCGACGTAGTTCAGGCTATCTTTTAGGTCTTTTAGCTACATCCCTTACCAGATTTTTGTGGGGGGTGGGGGTGGGGGTAGTGGTAGGTGTTAAATGGGATCCATCTCCTCAGTTAAAGAAGCCACCCTGCCTTTATGCTTAAGGTTGTTGGATTCCCTAGATTTTATCTGTGATTTTTTCCTGGCGAGTGAGTGAGTGTGAGTGAGTGAGTGAGTGAGTGAGTGAGTGAGAGTGAGTGAGTGAGTGAGTGAGTGAGTGAGTGAGTGAGAGTGAGTGTGAGTGAGTGGGTGGGTGGGTGGCTGGTGGCTGGGTGGGTGGCTGGGTGGATGAGTGAGCGAGTGCGGGGTATCCCGAGTGCAGGCAGGGTGTAGCACTGGAGGGGTATGGGTGGCGAGGCGAGAGTATGTTTTGTATTGTGTAAGTGTGTGTGGAGGCGTTGTTGTTGTTGTTTGGGATGAGGTGTGTTGGAAGCGGTGAGTGTGTGTGAATTTTGTGGAGACGCGTCGTGTGTGGGTCGGGCGGGCGAGTAGTGAAAGCAAAGGGGAGCGAAAAAGAAAAAAATGTGTAGCCCAGGCTGGCCTCGAACTCGTGATCCTCCTGCCTCTGCCTCCTTCAGCAAATCCTACCGGCGTGCGCCACCACTACCGGCGAGAGAACCGCGCGAAGCACAGTTACTCGAACCTGCCCTGCCCTGACGTCACCCTACAAGCCACGCCCCCTGCCTGCCCACAACCAAGCCGGCCCGCCCTGCTCTCGCGCCCCGGACACTCGCCAAACCTACACACACACACACACACATACATACACGCACGCACACGCACAAATCCTCAACACAAGCTCACGACAAACAACACTCCACGCTCACACACACACACACACACTCACGCACACAAACGCACGCAACCAACCCAACACAAACAACGAAACCACCGACACACTCACACCTCCCACCCAATCCAACACCCTCACGCCCCACCTCTGACGCCCCAAGCCCAGCGCCCTACACCCGGGGAATCCTCTTTCCTCTCCTCTCACTGCGTTGCCCGCGACTCCGGGGCCAACACGACCCCTGCCGGTCGGCCCGGCAACACACACTCAGCGCCGCTCACCGCCCGGCCGCCCGCCCGCCCACCCGCCCGTCCGTCCGTCGCTTGCACACTGGCCTCCTTTCACTCTCCTCCTACAGTCCACTCGGGTCCCAACCCTCTCTCTCTGCTCGCTGCTCCCCCTGCTCCGGCCCCGTCGCCGTCCGTACTCGCTTGGCACACAGCCGCACCACACAGCTCAGCTCGGGAAGCGCCCCACGGACCCCGCACCCCGCACCCCGCACCCCGCACCCCGCACCCCGGCCAGGCAGCCTCCCTAGTGCGCGCTCACGCACCGCGAGCTTCGCCCTTCCCCACTGCTTGGAACTGGCCCACAGCAAAACCAAGACCTCAAACTAACTCTCAACTGCCGCTGGCCTTCTTCTCCACCGGTGCCCGCCCTCCACCTGCCCACCCCGAGCTCAAGCCCTATCCCCCTCCCACCTCTCGCCGCACACCCACCCATCCCTGAACCTCACACTTCTCCACAGCTCACCCAGCGAGCCCGCAGGCTCTGCGGGAGCACCACGTTCCCCGTCGGGGAGTGACCCCGGACACCCGCGGCTTCGGAATTTCCACGCGACAGATACTGGCTGCATGGGTGCGAGGACGTGTTCGGGGACGGGCGAGTGGGTGCCCTGGACCTGGACACCTTGCTAGGGGCAGACAGGTGGCCACACACTCGGTGACGCGCAATGGAGGACACAGCGAGATCTCTCCCGCACCCCCCACCCCACCCTCGCGACCCTCTCCTGCCGCACGTCCCCAGGCAAGCAGGAGGCCAGGGGTTGGGTGGGGCTGGGATAGAGGGACCAGAGCGGGAGCCGGCCTCCCGACACCACAGGGCCCAAGCCCAAGCCCAAGCCCCCAAGCTCAACTCAGGGACGTCCTCGCATCTGGATCCAGGTCCTATGTCTCTTCAGAGAAGCACACCCGGACCACCTTATATCAGCTCACCCATCCCAGGCACCGTGCCTTTTGGTGCTCAACACCTCAATCTCAGACGCCACTTGACCACTTTGATTGACGACACCCTGGACCGCCTGGGATGAGCACTTTGGCAAAAAAGAAATCACAATTTCAAGGCAAGGCAGAAACCATAAAAAGAAAAGGCAGATACACACTCACATACATGTACGCTCACACAAACCTCACTAACACACCTACAGAGGCTAAAGGGGGAGCGAGAGACTGGCTGATTGACAAAGAGAGACTCTGAGTCTGTGTGTGTGTGTGTGTGTGTGTCAGAGAGAGCGAGTTTGTGTGTATTTTTGTGTGAAAGATAGATAGTGAACAATAGAGAGATAGAGAGAGAGAGTTTGTGTGTTTGTGTGTGAGAGAGAGATAGTGAACAATAGATAGATAGATAGAGAGATAGAGAGAGACAGAGAGAGAGAGAGAGAGAGGTAGACAAGCAGGCAAAAAAGACAGACAGAGAGAGAATGAAACACACACACACACACACACACACACACACACAGAGAGAGCAATAGATAGAGTGACTGACCAAAGAGAGAATTGGAAAGTGGGTGGAGTGGGGTCTTACACCCCTAATCCCTGCACAGGGGTGGAAACCGAGGCTGGAGGATCAACTAAAATTCCATGCCATCTGGGCCTACCCAGTGTCACAGCAAGATCCTGGCTGGCAAAAGCAACATGTATCAAGGCGATCAGTTTAAACCATACCAAACAAAAGTAAAAAACAAAACAAAACAAGAGGCCCAAAGAACAACTAAAAAAGAGCGATCATGAAAGGCGAAGAAGCAGAGGAGAGCTGGGGCCCGGGGGAGAGGTGGGGATGGGGGTCGGGGACTGCCCGGAGCTGATGGCTGGATTTCAGAGGCTGGAGACAGGGGTACAGGGAAAAGGAAGAGAGAGGGCGGTCACTAGGAAGAGAGCATGGTCTCCTGCCACTCCAGGCCTCTTCCCTCTCGGGCTCCTGCTCAGAGCAAGAAGCCGGAAAACACCCGTCAGCTCTGCTTTTCCTGCCTTCTGGGTCCTCTTCTTCTGGAAACCGGGGACCGGTCACAAGGCCGCCTTGTCTTCCACCACTAAGTGTCCAGTACCAGGAGGTAGCAACTCCGCTTTGCCCGCCAGAGCCCCCGCCCACACACCCATGGGGACTCAGACTTGACAGAGACTCGACCGGGCTGGGGGTGCTCCGCACACACGGGGACCCGCAGAGTGACGATCAGAGGGAGACAAGAAGGAAACCTGGTTCAGCACGCCTCAGTTTTCGGTGTCGTTTCAACGACGAGAGTCTGACACACGCCGGGCCATTTATTTAGGCCTATGGAAGCACACCACCATCCATCCATCTCGGGAAAAGACTTCCTGGCGACAGATAATTACCACAGTTGCGTGTGTACCACAAAGCTTAAGATGTGTTTCCGTGCAAGATGGGTTCCCCTGGCTCATGCGCCCAGGGCGGCCTCACTCATCCTGGGTGGGGTGTGGGGTCGATGGAACCCTTCTCATCTGGCGCCCAGGACTCTCACAGGAAAACACAGAAATTGACTTGAACATCCGTGACCGTAGCCACTGAGTTAGTTCCACGGAAAGGTCTGAAGGAGTCAGGTGTGGCCAGGCCCTGCAGGGAGCACCGGCAGGAGAGGTCACCTAGGTTCTGCTGCCTGTGCGGAGTACAGGTGACGTCTTCCCCTAAGGATGGGGTCTGACTGAGAAGCAGTCAGTGCTCCAGACAAAGGCCTTGGGCCTGAGAGTCTGGAACACACGAAATAGTCGGGAGATTGAAGCTGAGCCAGGCCCTCGACGTAGTTCAGGCTATCTTTTAGGTCTTTTAGCTACATCCCTTACCAGATTTTTGTGGGGGGTGGGGGTGGGGGTAGTGGTAGGTGTTAAATGGGATCCATCTCCTCAGTTAAAGAAGCCACCCTGCCTTTATGCTTAAGGTTGTTGGATTCCCTAGATTTTATCTGTGATTTTTTCCTGGCGAGTGAGTGAGTGTGAGTGAGTGAGTGAGTGAGTGAGTGAGTGAGAGTGAGTGAGTGAGTGAGTGAGAGTGAGTGTGAGTGAGTGGGTGGGTGGGTGGCTGGTGGCTGGGTGGGTGGCTGGGTGGATGAGTGAGCGAGTGCGGGGTATCCCGAGTGCAGGCAGGGTGTAGCACTGGAGGGGTATGGGTGGCGAGGCGAGAGTATGTTTTGTATTGTGTAAGTGTGTGTGGAGGCGTTGTTGTTGTTGTTTGGGATGAGGTGTGTTGGAAGCGGTGAGTGTGTGTGAATTTTGTGGAGACGCGTCGTGTGTGGGTCGGGCGGGCGAGTAGTGAAAGTAAAGGGGAGCGAAAAAGAAAAAAATGTGTAGCCCAGGCTGGCCTCGAACTCGTGATCCTCCTGCCTCTGCCTCCTTCAGCAAATCCTACCGGCGTGCGCCACCACTACCGGCGAGAGAACCGCGCGAAGCACAGTTACTCGAACCTGCCCTGCCCTGACGTCACCCTACAAGCCACGCCCCCTGCCTGCCCACAACCAAGCCGGCCCGCCCTGCTCTCGCGCCCCGGACACTCGCCACAACCTACACACACACACACACATACATACACGCACGCACACGCACAAATCCTCAACACAAGCTCACGACAAACAACACTCCACGCTCACACACACACACACTCACGCACACAAACGCACGCAACCAACCCAACACAAACAACGAAACCACCGACACACTCACACCTCCCACCCAATCCAACACCCTCACGCCCCACCTCTGACGCCCCAAGCCCAGCGCCCTACACCCGGGGAATCCTCTTTCCTCTCCTCTCACTGCGTTGCCCGCGACTCCGGGGCCAACACGACCCCTGCCGGTCGGCCCGGCAACACACACTCAGCGCCGCTCACCGCCCGGCCGCCCGCCCGCCCACCCGCCCGTCCGTCCGTCGCTTGCACACTGGCCTCCTTTCACTCTCCTCCTACAGTCCACTCGGGTCCCAACCCTCTCTCTCTGCTCGCTGCTCCCCCTGCTCCGGCCCCGTCGCCGTCCGTACTCGCTTGGCACACAGCCGCACCACACAGCTCAGCTCGGGAAGCGCCCCACGGACCCCGCACCCCGCACCCCGCACCCCGCACCCCGGCCAGGCAGCCTCCCTAGTGCGCGCTCACGCACCGCGAGCTTCGCCCTTCCCCACTGCTTGGAACTGGCCCACAGCAAAACCAAGACCTCAAACTAACTCTCAACTGCCGCTGGCCTTCTTCTCCACCGGTGCCCGCCCTCCACCTGCCCACCCCGAGCTCAAGCCCTATCCCCCTCCCACCTCTCGCCGCACACCCACCCATCCCTGAACCTCACACTTCTCCACAGCTCACCCAGCGAGCCCGCAGGCTCTGCGGGAGCACCACGTTCCCCGTCGGGGAGTGACCCCGGACACCCGCGGCTTCGGAATTTCCACGCGACAGATACTGGCTGCATGGGTGCGAGGACGTGTTCGGGGACGGGCGAGTGGGTGCCCTGGACCTGGACACCTTGCTAGGGGCAGACAGGTGGCCACACACTCGGTGACGCGCAATGGAGGACACAGCGAGATCTCTCCCGCACCCCCCACCCCACCCTCGCGACCCTCTCCTGCCGCACGTCCCCAGGCAAGCAGGAGGCCAGGGGTTGGGTGGGGCTGGGATAGAGGGACCAGAGCGGGAGCCGGCCTCCCGACACCACAGGGCCCAAGCCCAAGCCCAAGCCCCCAAGCTCAACTCAGGGACGTCCTCGCATCTGGATCCAGGTCCTATGTCTCTTCAGAGAAGCACACCCGGACCACCTTATATCAGCTCACCCATCCCAGGCACCGTGCCTTTTGGTGCTCAACACCTCAATCTCAGACGCCACTTGACCACTTTGATTGACGACACCCTGGACCGCCTGGGATGAGCACTTTGGCAAAAAAGAAATCACAATTTCAAGGCAAGGCAGAAACCATAAAAAGAAAAGGCAGATACACACTCACATACATGTACGCTCACACAAACCTCACTAACACACCTACAGAGGCTAAAGGGGGAGCGAGAGACTGGCTGATTGACAAAGAGAGACTCTGAGTCTGTGTGTGTGTGTGTGTGTGTGTGTCAGAGAGAGCGAGTTTGTGTGTATTTTTGTGTGAAAGATAGATAGTGAACAATAGAGAGATAGAGAGAGAGAGTTTGTGTGTTTGTGTGTGAGAGAGAGATAGTGAACAATAGATAGATAGATAGAGAGATAGAGAGAGACAGAGAGAGAGAGAGAGAGGCAGACAAGCAGGCAAAAAAGACAGACAGAGAGAGAATGAAACAGACACACACACACACACACACACACACACAGAGAGAGAGCAATAGATAGAGTGACTGACCAAAGAGAGAATTGGAAAGTGGGTGGAGTGGGGTCTTACACCCCTAATCCCTGCACACGGGTGGAAACCGAGGCTGGAGGATCAACTAAAATTCCATGCCATCTGGGCCTACCCAGTGTCACAGCAAGATCCTGGCTGGCAAAAGCAACATGTATCAAGGCGATCAGTTTAAACCATACCAAACAAAAGTAAAAAACAAAACAAAACAAGAGGCCCAAAGAACAACTAAAAAAGAGCGATCATGAAAGGCGAAGAAGCAGAGGAGAGCTGGGGCCCGGGGGAGAGGTGGGGATGGGGGTCGGGGACTGCCCGGAGCTGATGGCTGGATTTCAGAGGCTGGAGACAGGGGTACAGGGAAAAGGAAGAGAGAGGGCGGTCACTAGGAAGAGAGCATGGTCTCCTGCCACTCCAGGCCTCTTCCCTCTCGGGCTCCTGCTCAGAGCAAGAAGCCGGAAAACACCCGTCAGCTCTGCTTTTCCTGCCTTCTGGGTCCTCTTCTTCTGGAAACCGGGGACCGGTCACAAGGCCGCCTTGTCTTCCACCACTAAGTGTCCAGTACCAGGAGGTAGGTAGTACCTCCGCTTTGCCCGCCAGAGCCCCCGCCCACACACCCATGGGGACTCAGACTTGACAGAGACTCGACCGGGCTGGGGGTGCTCCGCACACACGGGGACCCGCAGAGTGACGATCAGAGGGAGACAAGAAGGAAACCTGGTTCAGCACGCCTCAGTTTTCGGTGTCGTTTCAACGACGAGAGTCTGACACACGCCGGGCCATTTATTTAGGCCTATGGAAGCACACCACCATCCATCCATCTCGGGAAAAGACTTCCTGGCGACAGATAATTACCACAGTTGCGTGTGTACCACAAAGCTTAAGATGTGTTTCCGTGCAAGATGGGTTCCCCTGGCTCATGCGCCCAGGGCGGCCTCACTCATCCTGGGTGGGGTGTGGGGTCGATGGAACCCTTCTCATCTGGCGCCCAGGACTCTCACAGGAAAACACAGAAATTGACTTGAACATCCGTGACCGTAGCCACTGAGTTAGTTCCACGGAAAGGTCTGAAGGAGTCAGGTGTGGCCAGGCCCTGCAGGGAGCACCGGCAGGAGAGGTCACCTAGGTTCTGCTGCCTGTGCGGAGTACAGGTGACGTCTTCCCCTAAGGATGGGGTCTGACTGAGAAGCAGTCAGTGCTCCAGACAAAGGCCTTGGGCCTGAGAGTCTGGAACACACGAAATAGTCGGGAGATTGAAGCTGAGCCAGGCCCTCGACGTAGTTCAGGCTATCTTTTAGGTCTTTTAGCTACATCCCTTACCAGATTTTTGTGGGGGGTGGGGGTGGGGGTAGTGGTAGGTGTTAAATGGGATCCATCTCCTCAGTTAAAGAAGCCACCCTGCCTTTATGCTTAAGGTTGTTGGATTCCCTAGATTTTATCTGTGATTTTTTCCTGGCGAGTGAGTGAGTGTGAGTGAGTGAGTGAGTGAGTGAGTGAGTGAGAGTGAGTGAGTGAGTGAGAGTGAGTGTGAGTGAGTGGGTGGGTGGGTGGCTGGTGGCTGGGTGGGTGGCTGGGTGGATGAGTGAGCGAGTGCGGGGTATCCCGAGTGCAGGCAGGGTGTAGCACTGGAGGGGTATGGGTGGCGAGGCGAGAGTATGTTTTGTATTGTGTAAGTGTGTGTGGAGGCGTTGTTGTTGTTGTTTGGGATGAGGTGTGTTGGAAGCGGTGAGTGTGTGTGAATTTTGTGGAGACGCGTCGTGTGTGGGTCGGGCGGGCGAGTAGTGAAAGTAAAGGGGAGCGAAAAAGAAAAAAATGTGTAGCCCAGGCTGGCCTCGAACTCGTGATCCTCCTGCCTCTGCCTCCTTCAGCAAATCCTACCGGCGTGCGCCACCACTACCGGCGAGAGAACCGCGCGAAGCACAGTTACTCGAACCTGCCCTGCCCTGACGTCACCCTACAAGCCACGCCCCCTGCCTGCCCACAACCAAGCCGGCCCGCCCTGCTCTCGCGCCCCGGACACTCGCCACAACCTACACACACACACACACATACATACACGCACGCACACGCACAAATCCTCAACACAAGCTCACGACAAACAACACTCCACGCTCACACACACACACACACTCAGGCACACAAACGCACGCAACCAACCCAACACAAACAACGAAACCACCGACACACTCACACCTCCCACCCAATCCAACACCCTCACGCCCCACCTCTGACGCCCCAAGCCCAGCGCCCTACACCCGGGGAATCCTCTTTCCTCTCCTCTCACTGCGTTGCCCGCGACTCCGGGGCCAACACGACCCCTGCCGGTCGGCCCGGCAACACACACTCAGCGCCGCTCACCGCCCGGCCGCCCGCCCGCCCACCCGCCCGTCCGTCCGTCGCTTGCACACTGGCCTCCTTTCACTCTCCTCCTACAGTCCACTCGGGTCCCAACCCTCTCTCTCTGCTCGCTGCTCCCCCTGCTCCGGCCCCGTCGCCGTCCGTACTCGCTTGGCACACAGCCGCACCACACAGCTCAGCTCGGGAAGCGCCCCACGGACCCCGCACCCCGCACCCCGCACCCCGCACCCCGCACCCCGGCCAGGCAGCCTCCCTAGTGCGCGCTCACGCACCGCGAGCTTCGCCCTTCCCCACTGCTTGGAACTGGCCCACAGCAAAACCAAGACCTCAAACTAACTCTCAACTGCCGCTGGCCTTCTTCTCCACCGGTGCCCGCCCTCCACCTGCCCACCCCGAGCTCAAGCCCTATCCCCCTCCCACCTCTCGCCGCACACCCACCCATCCCTGAACCTCACACTTCTCCACAGCTCACCCAGCGAGCCCGCAGGCTCTGCGGGAGCACCACGTTCCCCGTCGGGGAGTGACCCCGGACACCCGCGGCTTCGGAATTTCCACGCGACAGATACTGGCTGCATGGGTGCGAGGACGTGTTCGGGGACGGGCGAGTGGGTGCCCTGGACCTGGACACCTTGCTAGGGGCAGACAGGTGGCCACACACTCGGTGACGCGCAATGGAGGACACAGCGAGATCTCTCCCGCACCCCCCACCCCACCCTCGCGACCCTCTCCTGCCGCACGTCCCCAGGCAAGCAGGAGGCCAGGGGTTGGGTGGGGCTGGGATAGAGGGACCAGAGCGGGAGCCGGCCTCCCGACACCACAGGGCCCAAGCCCAAGCCCAAGCCCCCAAGCTCAACTCAGGGACGTCCTCGCATCTGGATCCAGGTCCTATGTCTCTTCAGAGAAGCACACCCGGACCACCTTATATCAGCTCACCCATCCCAGGCACCGTGCCTTTTGGTGCTCAACACCTCAATCTCAGACGCCACTTGACCACTTTGATTGACGACACCCTGGACCGCCTGGGATGAGCACTTTGGCAAAAAAGAAATCACAATTTCAAGGCAAGGCAGAAACCATAAAAAGAAAAGGCAGATACACACTCACATACATGTACGCTCACACAAACCTCACTAACACACCTACAGAGGCTAAAGGGGGAGCGAGAGACTGGCTGATTGACAAAGAGAGACTCTGAGTCTGTGTGTGTGTGTGTGTGTGTGTGTCAGAGAGAGCGAGTTTGTGTGTATTTTTGTGTGAAAGATAGATAGTGAACAATAGAGAGATAGAGAGAGAGAGTTTGTGTGTTTGTGTGTGAGAGAGAGATAGTGAACAATAGATAGATAGATAGAGAGATAGAGAGAGACAGAGAGAGAGAGAGAGAGAGGTAGACAAGCAGGCAAAAAAGACAGACAGAGAGAGAATGAAACAGACACACACACACACACACACACACACACACACACACACACACAGAGAGAGCAATAGATAGAGTGACTGACCAAAGAGAGAATTGGAAAGTGGGTGGAGTGGGGTCTTACACCCCTAATCCCTGCACACGGGTGGAAACCGAGGCTGGAGGATCAACTAAAATTCCATGCCATCTGGGCCTACCCAGTGTCACAGCAAGATCCTGGCTGGCAAAAGCAACATGTATCAAGGCGATCAGTTTAAACCATACCAAACAAAAGTAAAAAACAAAACAAAACAAGAGGCCCAAAGAACAACTAAAAAAGAGCGATCATGAAAGGCGAAGAAGCAGAGGAGAGCTGGGGCCCGGGGGAGAGGTGGGGATGGGGGTCGGGGACTGCCCGGAGCTGATGGCTGGATTTCAGAGGCTGGAGACAGGGGTACAGGGAAAAGGAAGAGAGAGGGCGGTCACTAGGAAGAGAGCATGGTCTCCTGCCACTCCAGGCCTCTTCCCTCTCGGGCTCCTGCTCAGAGCAAGAAGCCGGAAAACACCCGTCAGCTCTGCTTTTCCTGCCTTCTGGGTCCTCTTCTTCTGGAAACCGGGGACCGGTCACAAGGCCGCCTTGTCTTCCACCACTAAGTGTCCAGTACCAGGAGGTAGCAACTCCGCTTTGCCCGCCAGAGCCCCCGCCCACACACCCATGGGGACTCAGACTTGACAGAGACTCGACCGGGCTGGGGGTGCTCCGCACACACGGGGACCCGCAGAGTGACGATCAGAGGGAGACAAGAAGGAAACCTGGTTCAGCACGCCTCAGTTTTCGGTGTCGTTTCAACGACGAGAGTCTGACACACGCCGGGCCATTTATTTAGGCCTATGGAAGCACACCACCATCCATCCATCTCGGGAAAAGACTTCCTGGCGACAGATAATTACCACAGTTGCGTGTGTACCACAAAGCTTAAGATGTGTTTCCGTGCAAGATGGGTTCCCCTGGCTCATGCGCCCAGGGCGGCCTCACTCATCCTGGGTGGGGTGTGGGGTCGATGGAACCCTTCTCATCTGGCGCCCAGGACTCTCACAGGAAAACACAGAAATTGACTTGAACATCCGTGACCGTAGCCACTGAGTTAGTTCCACGGAAAGGTCTGAAGGAGTCAGGTGTGGCCAGGCCCTGCAGGGAGCACCGGCAGGAGAGGTCACCTAGGTTCTGCTGCCTGTGCGGAGTACAGGTGACGTCTTCCCCTAAGGATGGGGTCTGACTGAGAAGCAGTCAGTGCTCCAGACAAAGGCCTTGGGCCTGAGAGTCTGGAACACACGAAATAGTCGGGAGATTGAAGCTGAGCCAGGCCCTCGACGTAGTTCAGGCTATCTTTTAGGTCTTTTAGCTACATCCCTTACCAGATTTTTGTGGGGGGTGGGGGTGGGGGTAGTGGTAGGTGTTAAATGGGATCCATCTCCTCAGTTAAAGAAGCCACCCTGCCTTTATGCTTAAGGTTGTTGGATTCCCTAGATTTTATCTGTGATTTTTTCCTGGCGAGTGAGTGAGTGTGAGTGAGTGAGTGAGTGAGTGAGTGAGAGTGAGTGAGTGAGTGAGTGAGTGAGTGAGTGAGAGTGAGTGTGAGTGAGTGGGTGGGTGGGTGGCTGGTGGCTGGGTGGGTGGCTGGGTGGATGAGTGAGCGAGTGCGGGGTATCCCGAGTGCAGGCAGGGTGTAGCACTGGAGGGGTATGGGTGGCGAGGCGAGAGTATGTTTTGTATTGTGTAAGTGTGTGTGGAGGCGTTGTTGTTGTTGTTTGGGATGAGGTGTGTTGGAAGCGGTGAGTGTGTGTGAATTTTGTGGAGACGCGTCGTGTGTGGGTCGGGCGGGCGAGTAGTGAAAGCAAAGGGGAGCGAAAAAGAAAAAAATGTGTAGCCCAGGCTGGCCTCGAACTCGTGATCCTCCTGCCTCTGCCTCCTTCAGCAAATCCTACCGGCGTGCGCCACCACTACCGGCGAGAGAACCGCGCGAAGCACAGTTACTCGAACCTGCCCTGCCCTGACGTCACCCTACAAGCCACGCCCCCTGCCTGCCCACAACCAAGCCGGCCCGCCCTGCTCTCGCGCCCCGGACACTCGCCAAACCTACACACACACACACACACATACATACACGCACGCACACGCACAAATCCTCAACACAAGCTCACGACAAACAACACTCCACGCTCACACACACACACACACACTCACGCACACAAACGCACGCAACCAACCCAACACAAACAACGAAACCACCGACACACTCACACCTCCCACCCAATCCAACACCCTCACGCCCCACCTCTGACGCCCCAAGCCCAGCGCCCTACACCCGGGGAATCCTCTTTCCTCTCCTCTCACTGCGTTGCCCGCGACTCCGGGGCCAACACGACCCCTGCCGGTCGGCCCGGCAACACACACTCAGCGCCGCTCACCGCCCGGCCGCCCGCCCGCCCACCCGCCCGTCCGTCCGTCGCTTGCACACTGGCCTCCTTTCACTCTCCTCCTACAGTCCACTCGGGTCCCAACCCTCTCTCTCTGCTCGCTGCTCCCCCTGCTCCGGCCCCGTCGCCGTCCGTACTCGCTTGGCACACAGCCGCACCACACAGCTCAGCTCGGGAAGCGCCCCACGGACCCCGCACCCCGCACCCCGCACCCCGCACCCCGCACCCCGGCCAGGCAGCCTCCCTAGTGCGCGCTCACGCACCGCGAGCTTCGCCCTTCCCCACTGCTTGGAACTGGCCCACAGCAAAACCAAGACCTCAAACTAACTCTCAACTGCCGCTGGCCTTCTTCTCCACCGGTGCCCGCCCTCCACCTGCCCACCCCGAGCTCAAGCCCTATCCCCCTCCCACCTCTCGCCGCACACCCACCCATCCCTGAACCTCACACTTCTCCACAGCTCACCCAGCGAGCCCGCAGGCTCTGCGGGAGCACCACGTTCCCCGTCGGGGAGTGACCCCGGACACCCGCGGCTTCGGAATTTCCACGCGACAGATACTGGCTGCATGGGTGCGAGGACGTGTTCGGGGACGGGCGAGTGGGTGCCCTGGACCTGGACACCTTGCTAGGGGCAGACAGGTGGCCACACACTCGGTGACGCGCAATGGAGGACACAGCGAGATCTCTCCCGCACCCCCCACCCCACCCTCGCGACCCTCTCCTGCCGCACGTCCCCAGGCAAGCAGGAGGCCAGGGGTTGGGTGGGGCTGGGATAGAGGGACCAGAGCGGGAGCCGGCCTCCCGACACCACAGGGCCCAAGCCCAAGCCCAAGCCCCCAAGCTCAACTCAGGGACGTCCTCGCATCTGGATCCAGGTCCTATGTCTCTTCAGAGAAGCACACCCGGACCACCTTATATCAGCTCACCCATCCCAGGCACCGTGCCTTTTGGTGCTCAACACCTCAATCTCAGACGCCACTTGACCACTTTGATTGACGACACCCTGGACCGCCTGGGATGAGCACTTTGGCAAAAAAGAAATCACAATTTCAAGGCAAGGCAGAAACCATAAAAAGAAAAGGCAGATACACACTCACATACATGTACGCTCACACAAACCTCACTAACACACCTACAGAGGCTAAAGGGGGAGCGAGAGACTGGCTGATTGACAAAGAGAGACTCTGAGTCTGTGTGTGTGTGTGTGTGTGTGTCAGAGAGAGCGAGTTTGTGTGTATTTTTGTGTGAAAGATAGATAGTGAACAATAGAGAGATAGAGAGAGAGAGTTTGTGTGTTTGTGTGTGAGAGAGAGATAGTGAACAATAGATAGATAGATAGAGAGATAGAGAGAGACAGAGAGAGAGAGAGAGAGAGGTAGACAAGCAGGCAAAAAAGACAGACAGAGAGAGAATGAAACACACACACACACACACACACACACACAGAGAGAGAGCAATAGATAGAGTGACTGACCAAAGAGAGAATTGGAAAGTGGGTGGAGTGGGGTCTTACACCCCTAATCCCTGCACAGGGGTGGAAACCGAGGCTGGAGGATCAACTAAAATTCCATGCCATCTGGGCCTACCCAGTGTCACAGCAAGATCCTGGCTGGCAAAAGCAACATGTATCAAGGCGATCAGTTTAAACCATACCAAACAAAAGTAAAAAACAAAACAAAACAAGAGGCCCAAAGAACAACTAAAAAAGAGCGATCATGAAAGGCGAAGAAGCAGAGGAGAGCTGGGGCCCGGGGGAGAGGTGGGGATGGGGGTCGGGGACTGCCCGGAGCTGATGGCTGGATTTCAGAGGCTGGAGACAGGGGTACAGGGAAAAGGAAGAGAGAGGGCGGTCACTAGGAAGAGAGCATGGTCTCCTGCCACTCCAGGCCTCTTCCCTCTCGGGCTCCTGCTCAGAGCAAGAAGCCGGAAAACACCCGTCAGCTCTGCTTTTCCTGCCTTCTGGGTCCTCTTCTTCTGGAAACCGGGGACCGGTCACAAGGCCGCCTTGTCTTCCACCACTAAGTGTCCAGTACCAGGAGGTAGCAACTCCGCTTTGCCCGCCAGAGCCCCCGCCCACACACCCATGGGGACTCAGACTTGACAGAGACTCGACCGGGCTGGGGGTGCTCCGCACACACGGGGACCCGCAGAGTGACGATCAGAGGGAGACAAGAAGGAAACCTGGTTCAGCACGCCTCAGTTTTCGGTGTCGTTTCAACGACGAGAGTCTGACACACGCCGGGCCATTTATTTAGGCCTATGGAAGCACACCACCATCCATCCATCTCGGGAAAAGACTTCCTGGCGACAGATAATTACCACAGTTGCGTGTGTACCACAAAGCTTAAGATGTGTTTCCGTGCAAGATGGGTTCCCCTGGCTCATGCGCCCAGGGCGGCCTCACTCATCCTGGGTGGGGTGTGGGGTCGATGGAACCCTTCTCATCTGGCGCCCAGGACTCTCACAGGAAAACACAGAAATTGACTTGAACATCCGTGACCGTAGCCACTGAGTTAGTTCCACGGAAAGGTCTGAAGGAGTCAGGTGTGGCCAGGCCCTGCAGGGAGCACCGGCAGGAGAGGTCACCTAGGTTCTGCTGCCTGTGCGGAGTACAGGTGACGTCTTCCCCTAAGGATGGGGTCTGACTGAGAAGCAGTCAGTGCTCCAGACAAAGGCCTTGGGCCTGAGAGTCTGGAACACACGAAATAGTCGGGAGATTGAAGCTGAGCCAGGCCCTCGACGTAGTTCAGGCTATCTTTTAGGTCTTTTAGCTACATCCCTTACCAGATTTTTGTGGGGGGTGGGGGTGGGGGTAGTGGTAGGTGTTAAATGGGATCCATCTCCTCAGTTAAAGAAGCCACCCTGCCTTTATGCTTAAGGTTGTTGGATTCCCTAGATTTTATCTGTGATTTTTTCCTGGCGAGTGAGTGAGTGTGAGTGAGTGAGTGAGTGAGTGAGTGAGTGAGTGAGAGTGAGTGAGTGAGTGAGTGAGAGTGAGTGTGAGTGAGTGGGTGGGTGGGTGGCTGGTGGCTGGGTGGGTGGCTGGGTGGATGAGTGAGCGAGTGCGGGGTATCCCGAGTGCAGGCAGGGTGTAGCACTGGAGGGGTATGGGTGGCGAGGCGAGAGTATGTTTTGTATTGTGTAAGTGTGTGTGGAGGCGTTGTTGTTGTTGTTTGGGATGAGGTGTGTTGGAAGCGGTGAGTGTGTGTGAATTTTGTGGAGACGCGTCGTGTGTGGGTCGGGCGGGCGAGTAGTGAAAGTAAAGGGGAGCGAAAAAGAAAAAAATGTGTAGCCCAGGCTGGCCTCGAACTCGTGATCCTCCTGCCTCTGCCTCCTTCAGCAAATCCTACCGGCGTGCGCCACCACTACCGGCGAGAGAACCGCGCGAAGCACAGTTACTCGAACCTGCCCTGCCCTGACGTCACCCTACAAGCCACGCCCCCTGCCTGCCCACAACCAAGCCGGCCCGCCCTGCTCTCGCGCCCCGGACACTCGCCACAACCTACACACACACACACACATACATACACGCACGCACACGCACAAATCCTCAACACAAGCTCACGACAAACAACACTCCACGCTCACACACACACACACACACTCACGCACACAAACGCACGCAACCAACCCAACACAAACAACGAAACCACCGACACACTCACACCTCCCACCCAATCCAACACCCTCACGCCCCACCTCTGACGCCCCAAGCCCAGCGCCCTACACCCGGGGAATCCTCTTTCCTCTCCTCTCACTGCGTTGCCCGCGACTCCGGGGCCAACACGACCCCTGCCGGTCGGCCCGGCAACACACACTCAGCGCCGCTCACCGCCCGACCGCCCGCCCGCCCACCCGCCCGTCCGTCCGTCGCTTGCACACTGGCCTCCTTTCACTCTCCTCCTACAGTCCACTCGGGTCCCAACCCTCTCTCTCTGCTCGCTGCTCCCCCTGCTCCGGCCCCGTCGCCGTCCGTACTCGCTTGGCACACAGCCGCACCACACAGCTCAGCTCGGGAAGCGCCCCACGGACCCCGCACCCCGCACCCCGCACCCCGCACCCCGCACCCCGGCCAGGCAGCCTCCCTAGTGCGCGCTCACGCACCGCGAGCTTCGCCCTTCCCCACTGCTTGGAACTGGCCCACAGCAAAACCAAGACCTCAAACTAACTCTCAACTGCCGCTGGCCTTCTTCTCCACCGGTGCCCGCCCTCCACCTGCCCACCCCGAGCTCAAGCCCTATCCCCCTCCCACCTCTCGCCGCACACCCACCCATCCCTGAACCTCACACTTCTCCACAGCTCACCCAGCGAGCCCGCAGGCTCTGCGGGAGCACCACGTTCCCCGTCGGGGAGTGACCCCGGACACCCGCGGCTTCGGAATTTCCACGCGACAGATACTGGCTGCATGGGTGCGAGGACGTGTTCGGGGACGGGCGAGTGGGTGCCCTGGACCTGGACACCTTGCTAGGGGCAGACAGGTGGCCACACACTCGGTGACGCGCAATGGAGGACACAGCGAGATCTCTCCCGCACCCCCCACCCCACCCTCGCGACCCTCTCCTGCCGCACGTCCCCAGGCAAGCAGGAGGCCAGGGGTTGGGTGGGGCTGGGATAGAGGGACCAGAGCGGGAGCCGGCCTCCCGACACCACAGGGCCCAAGCCCAAGCCCAAGCCCCCAAGCTCAACTCAGGGACGTCCTCGCATCTGGATCCAGGTCCTATGTCTCTTCAGAGAAGCACACCCGGACCACCTTATATCAGCTCACCCATCCCAGGCACCGTGCCTTTTGGTGCTCAACACCTCAATCTCAGACGCCACTTGACCACTTTGATTGACGACACCCTGGACCGCCTGGGATGAGCACTTTGGCAAAAAAGAAATCACAATTTCAAGGCAAGGCAGAAACCATAAAAAGAAAAGGCAGATACACACTCACATACATGTACGCTCACACAAACCTCACTAACACACCTACAGAGGCTAAAGGGGGAGCGAGAGACTGGCTGATTGACAAAGAGAGACTCTGAGTCTGTGTGTGTGTGTGTGTGTGTGTCAGAGAGAGCGAGTTTGTGTGTATTTTTGTGTGAAAGATAGATAGTGAACAATAGAGAGATAGAGAGAGAGAGTTTGTGTGTTTGTGTGTGAGAGAGAGATAGTGAACAATAGATAGATAGATAGAGAGATAGAGAGAGACAGAGAGAGAGAGAGAGAGAGGCAGACAAGCAGGCAAAAAAGACAGACAGAGAGAGAATGAAACAGACACACACACACACACACAGAGAGAGAGAGAGCAATAGATAGAGTGACTGACCAAAGAGAGAATTGGAAAGTGGGTGGAGTGGGGTCTTACACCCCTAATCCCTGCACACGGGTGGAAACCGAGGCTGGAGGATCAACTAAAATTCCATGCCATCTGGGCCTACCCAGTGTCACAGCAAGATCCTGGCTGGCAAAAGCAACATGTATCAAGGCGATCAGTTTAAACCATACCAAACAAAAGTAAAAAACAAAACAAAACAAGAGGCCCAAAGAACAACTAAAAAAGAGCGATCATGAAAGGCGAAGAAGCAGAGGAGAGCTGGGGCCCGGGGGAGAGGTGGGGATGGGGGTCGGGGACTGCCCGGAGCTGATGGCTGGATTTCAGAGGCTGGAGACAGGGGTACAGGGAAAAGGAAGAGAGAGGGCGGTCACTAGGAAGAGAGCATGGTCTCCTGCCACTCCAGGCCTCTTCCCTCTCGGGCTCCTGCTCAGAGCAAGAAGCCGGAAAACACCCGTCAGCTCTGCTTTTCCTGCCTTCTGGGTCCTCTTCTTCTGGAAACCGGGGACCGGTCACAAGGCCGCCTTGTCTTCCACCAGTGTCCAGTACCAGGAGGTAGCAACTCCGCTTTGCCCGCCAGAGCCCCCGCCCACACACCCATGGGGACTCAGACTTGACAGAGACTCGACCGGGCTGGGGGTGCTCCGCACACACGGGGACCCGCAGAGTGACGATCAGAGGGAGACAAGAAGGAAACCTGGTTCAGCACGCCTCAGTTTTCGGTGTCGTTTCAACGACGAGAGTCTGACACACGCCGGGCCATTTATTTAGGCCTATGGAAGCACACCACCATCCATCCATCTCGGGAAAAGACTTCCTGGCGACAGATAATTACCACAGTTGCGTGTGTACCACAAAGCTTAAGATGTGTTTCCGTGCAAGATGGGTTCCCCTGGCTCATGCGCCCAGGGCGGCCTCACTCATCCTGGGTGGGGTGTGGGGTCGATGGAACCCTTCTCATCTGGCGCCCAGGACTCTCACAGGAAAACACAGAAATTGACTTGAACATCCGTGACCGTAGCCACTGAGTTAGTTCCACGGAAAGGTCTGAAGGAGTCAGGTGTGGCCAGGCCCTGCAGGGAGCACCGGCAGGAGAGGTCACCTAGGTTCTGCTGCCTGTGCGGAGTACAGGTGACGTCTTCCCCTAAGGATGGGGTCTGACTGAGAAGCAGTCAGTGCTCCAGACAAAGGCCTTGGGCCTGAGAGTCTGGAACACACGAAATAGTCGGGAGATTGAAGCTGAGCCAGGCCCTCGACGTAGTTCAGGCTATCTTTTAGGTCTTTTAGCTACATCCCTTACCAGATTTTTGTGGGGGGTGGGGGTGGGGGTAGTGGTAGGGGTTAAATGGGATCCATCTCCTCAGTTAAAGAAGCCACCCTGCCTTTATGCTTAAGGTTGTTGGATTCCCTAGATTTTATCTGTGATTTTTTCCTGGCGAGTGAGTGAGTGTGAGTGAGTGAGTGAGAGAGTGAGAGTGAGTGAGTGAGTGAGTGAGTGAGTGAGTGAGTGAGTGAGAGTGAGTGTGAGTGAGTGGGTGGGTGGGTGGCTGGTGGCTGGGTGGGTGGCTGGGTGGATGAGTGAGCGAGTGCGGGGTATCCCGAGTGCAGGCAGGGTGTAGCACTGGAGGGGTATGGGCGGCGAGGCGAGAGTATGTTTTGTATTGTGTAAGTGTGTGTGGAGGCGTTGTTGTTGTTGTTTGGGATGAGGTGTGTTGGAAGCGGTGAGTGTGTGTGAATTTTGTGGAGACGCGTCGTGTGTGGGTCGGGCGGGCGAGTAGTGAAAGTAAAGGGGAGCGAAAAAGAAAAAAATGTGTTGCCCAGGCTGGCCTCGAACTCGTGATCCTCCTGCCTCTGCCTCCTTCAGCAAATCCTACCGGCGTGCGCCACCACTACCGGCGAGAGAACCGCGCGAAGCACAGTTACTCGAACCTGCCCTGCCCTGACGTCACCCTACAAGCCACGCCCCCTGCCTGCCCACAACCAAGCCGGCCCGCCCTGCTCTCGCGCCCCGGACACTCGCCACAACCTACACACACACACACACACATACATACACGCACGCACACGCACAAATCCTCAACACAAGCTCACGACAAACAACACTCCACGCTCACACACACACACACACACTCACGCACACAAACGCACGCAACCAACCCAACACAAACAACGAAACCACCGACACACTCACACCTCCCACCCAATCCAACACCCTCACGCCCCACCTCTGACGCCCCAAGCCCAGCGCCCTACACCCGGGGAATCCTCTTTCCTCTCCTCTCACTGCGTTGCCCGCGACTCCGGGGCCAACACGACCCCTGCCGGTCGGCCCGGCAACACACACTCAGCGCCGCTCACCGCCCGGCCGCCCGCCCGCCCACCCGCCCGTCCGTCCGTCGCTTGCACACTGGCCTCCTTTCACTCTCCTCCTACAGTCCACTCGGGTCCCAACCCTCTCTCTCTGCTCGCTGCTCCCCCTGCTCCGGCCCCGTCGCCGTCCGTACTCGCTTGGCACACAGCCGCACCACACAGCTCAGCTCGGGAAGCGCCCCACGGACCCCGCACCCCGCACCCCGCACCCCGCACCCCGCACCCCGGCCAGGCAGCCTCCCTAGTGCGCGCTCACGCACCGCGAGCTTCGCCCTTCCCCACTGCTTGGAACTGGCCCACAGCAAAACCAAGACCTCAAACTAACTCTCAACTGCCGCTGGCCTTCTTCTCCACCGGTGCCCGCCCTCCACCTGCCCACCCCGAGCTCAAGCCCTATCCCCCTCCCACCTCTCGCCGCACACCCACCCATCCCTGAACCTCACACTTCTCCACAGCTCACCCAGCGAGCCCGCAGGCTCTGCGGGAGCACCACGTTCCCCGTCGGGGAGTGACCCCGGACACCCGCGGCTTCGGAATTTCCACGCGACAGATACTGGCTGCATGGGTGCGAGGACGTGTTCGGGGACGGGCGAGTGGGTGCCCTGGACCTGGACACCTTGCTAGGGGCAGACAGGTGGCCACACACTCGGTGACGCGCAATGGAGGACACAGCGAGATCTCTCCCGCACCCCCCACCCCACCCTCGCGACCCTCTCCTGCCGCACGTCCCCAGGCAAGCAGGAGGCCAGGGGTTGGGTGGGGCTGGGATAGAGGGACCAGAGCGGGAGCCGGCCTCCCGACACCACAGTGCCCAAGCCCAAGCCCAAGCCCCCAAGCTCAACTCAGGGACGTCCTCGCATCTGGATCCAGGTCCTATGTCTCTTCAGAGAAGCACACCCGGACCACCTTATATCAGCTCACCCATCCCAGGCACCGTGCCTTTTGGTGCTCAACACCTCAATCTCAGACGCCACTTGACCACTTTGATTGACGACACCCTGGACCGCCTGGGATGAGCACTTTGGCAAAAAAGAAATCACAATTTCAAGGCAAGGCAGAAACCATAAAAAGAAAAGGCAGATACACACTCACATACATGTACGCTCACACAAACCTCACTAACACACACACCTACAGAGGCTAAAGGGGGAGCGAGAGACTGGCTGATTGACAAAGAGAGACTCTGAGTCTGTGTGTGTGTGTGTGTGTGTGTCAGAGAGAGCGAGTTTGTGTGTATTTTTGTGTGAAAGATAGATAGTGAACAATAGAGAGATAGAGAGAGAGAGTTTGTGTGTTTGTGTGTGAGAGAGAGATAGTGAACAATAGATAGATAGATAGAGAGATAGAGAGAGACAGAGAGAGAGAGAGAGAGAGGCAGACAAGCAGGCAAAAAAGACAGACAGAGAGAGAATGAAACAGACACACACACACACACACACACACACAGAGAGAGAGAGCAATAGATAGAGTGACTGACCAAAGAGAGAATTGGAAAGTGGGTGGAGTGGGGTCTTACACCCCTAATCCCTGCACACGGGTGGAAACCGAGGCTGGAGGATCAACTAAAATTCCATGCCATCTGGGCCTACCCAGTGTCACAGCAAGATCCTGGCTGGCAAAAGCAACATGTATCAAGGCGATCAGTTTAAACCATACCAAACAAAAGTAAAAAACAAAACAAAACAAGAGGCCCAAAGAACAACTAAAAAAGAGCGATCATGAAAGGCGAAGAAGCAGAGGAGAGCTGGGGCCCGGGGGAGAGGTGGGGATGGGGGTCGGGGACTGCCCGGAGCTGATGGCTGGATTTCAGAGGCTGGAGACAGGGGTACAGGGAAAAGGAAGAGAGAGGGCGGTCACTAGGAAGAGAGCATGGTCTCCTGCCACTCCAGGCCTCTTCCCTCTCGGGCTCCTGCTCAGAGCAAGAAGCCGGAAAACACCCGTCAGCTCTGCTTTTCCTGCCTTCTGGGTCCTCTTCTTCTGGAAACCGGGGACCGGTCACAAGGCCGCCTTGTCTTCCACCAGTGTCCAGTACCAGGAGGTAGCAACTCCGCTTTGCCCGCCAGAGCCCCCGCCCACACACCCATGGGGACTCAGACTTGACAGAGACTCGACCGGGCTGGGGGTGCTCCGCACACACGGGGACCCGCAGAGTGACGATCAGAGGGAGACAAGAAGGAAACCTGGTTCAGCACGCCTCAGTTTTCGGTGTCGTTTCAACGACGAGAGTCTGACACACGCCGGGCCATTTATTTAGGCCTATGGAAGCACACCACCATCCATCCATCTCGGGAAAAGACTTCCTGGCGACAGATAATTACCACAGTTGCGTGTGTACCACAGAGCTTAAGATGTGTTTCCGTGCAAGATGGGTTCCCCTGGCTCATGCGCCCAGGGCGGCCTCACTCATCCTGGGTGGGGTGTGGGGTCGATGGAACCCTTCTCATCTGGCGCCCAGGACTCTCACAGGAAAACACAGAAATTGACTTGAACATCCGTGACCGTAGCCACTGAGTTAGTTCCACGGAAAGGTCTGAAGGAGTCAGGTGTGGCCAGGCCCTGCAGGGAGCACCGGCAGGAGAGGTCACCTAGGTTCTGCTGCCTGTGCGGAGTACAGGTGACGTCTTCCCCTAAGGATGGGGTCTGACTGAGAAGCAGTCAGTGCTCCAGACAAAGGCCTTGGGCCTGAGAGTCTGGAACACACGAAATAGTCGGGAGATTGAAGCTGAGCCAGGCCCTCGACGTAGTTCAGGCTATCTTTTAGGTCTTTTAGCTACATCCCTTACCAGATTTTTGTGGGGGGTGGGGGTGGGGGTAGTGGTAGGTGTTAAATGGGATCCATCTCCTCAGTTAAAGAAGCCACCCTGCCTTTATGCTTAAGGTTGTTGGATTCCCTAGATTTTATCTGTGATTTTTTCCTGGCGAGTGAGTGAGTGTGAGTGAGTGAGTGAGTGAGAGTGAGTGAGTGAGTGAGTGAGAGTGAGTGTGAGTGAGTGGGTGGGTGGGTGGCTGGTGGCTGGGTGGGTGGCTGGGTGGATGAGTGAGCGAGTGCGGGGTATCCCGAGTGCAGGCAGGGTGTAGCACTGGAGGGGTATGGGTGGCGAGGCGAGAGTATGTTTTGTATTGTGTAAGTGTGTGTGGAGGCGTTGTTGTTGTTGTTTGGGATGAGGTGTGTTGGAAGCGGTGAGTGTGTGTGAATTTTGTGGAGACGCGTCGTGTGTGGGTCGGGCGGGCGAGTAGTGAAAGTAAAGGGGAGCGAAAAAGAAAAAAATGTGTAGCCCAGGCTGGCCTCGAACTCGTGATCCTCCTGCCTCTGCCTCCTTCAGCAAATCCTACCGGCGTGCGCCACCACTACCGGCGAGAGAACCGCGCGAAGCACAGTTACTCGAACCTGCCCTGCCCTGACGTCACCCTACAAGCCACGCCCCCTGCCTGCCCACAACCAAGCCGGCCCGCCCTGCTCTCGCGCCCCGGACACTCGCCACAACCTACACACACACACACACACATACATACACGCACGCACACGCACAAATCCTCAACACAAGCTCACGACAAACAACACTCCACGCTCACACACACACACACACACTCACGCACACAAACGCACGCAACCAACCCAACACAAACAACGAAACCACCGACACACTCACACCTCCCACCCAATCCAACACCCTCACGCCCCACCTCTGACGCCCCAAGCCCAGCGCCCTACACCCGGGGAATCCTCTTTCCTCTCCTCTCACTGCGTTGCCCGCGACTCCGGGGCCAACACGACCCCTGCCGGTCGGCCCGGCAACACACACTCAGCGCCGCTCACCGCCCGGCCGCCCGCCCGCCCACCCGCCCGTCCGTCCGTCGCTTGCACACTGGCCTCCTTTCACTCTCCTCCTACAGTCCACTCGGGTCCCAACCCTCTCTCTCTGCTCGCTGCTCCCCCTGCTCCGGCCCCGTCGCCGTCCGTACTCGCTTGGCACACAGCCGCACCACACAGCTCAGCTCGGGAAGCGCCCCACGGACCCCGCACCCCGCACCCCGCACCCCGCACCCCGCACCCCGGCCAGGCAGCCTCCCTAGTGCGCGCTCACGCACCGCGAGCTTCGCCCTTCCCCACTGCTTGGAACTGGCCCACAGCAAAACCAAGACCTCAAACTAACTCTCAACTGCCGCTGGCCTTCTTCTCCACCGGTGCCCGCCCTCCACCTGCCCACCCCGAGCTCAAGCCCTATCCCCCTCCCACCTCTCGCCGCACACCCACCCATCCCTGAACCTCACACTTCTCCACAGCTCACCCAGCGAGCCCGCAGGCTCTGCGGGAGCACCACGTTCCCCGTCGGGGAGTGACCCCGGACACCCGCGGCTTCGGAATTTCCACGCGACAGATACTGGCTGCATGGGTGCGAGGACGTGTTCGGGGACGGGCGAGTGGGTGCCCTGGACCTGGACACCTTGCTAGGGGCAGACAGGTGGCCACACACTCGGTGACGCGCAATGGAGGACACAGCGAGATCTCTCCCGCACCCCCCACCCCACCCTCGCGACCCTCTCCTGCCGCACGTCCCCAGGCAAGCAGGAGGCCAGGGGTTGGGTGGGGCTGGGATAGAGGGACCAGAGCGGGAGCCGGCCTCCCGACACCACAGGGCCCAAGCCCAAGCCCAAGCCCCCAAGCTCAACTCAGGGACGTCCTCGCATCTGGATCCAGGTCCTATGTCTCTTCAGAGAAGCACACCCGGACCACCTTATATCAGCTCACCCATCCCAGGCACCGTGCCTTTTGGTGCTCAACACCTCAATCTCAGACGCCACTTGACCACTTTGATTGACGACACCCTGGACCGCCTGGGATGAGCACTTTGGCAAAAAAGAAATCACAATTTCAAGGCAAGGCAGAAACCATAAAAAGAAAAGGCAGATACACACTCACATACATGTACGCTCACACAAACCTCACTAACACACCTACAGAGGCTAAAGGGGGAGCGAGAGACTGGCTGATTGACAAAGAGAGACTCTGAGTCTGTGTGTGTGTGTGTGTGTGTCAGAGAGAGCGAGTTTGTGTGTATTTTTGTGTGAAAGATAGATAGTGAACAATAGAGAGATAGAGAGAGAGAGTTTGTGTGTTTGTGTGTGAGAGAGAGATAGTGAACAATAGATAGATAGATAGAGAGATAGAGAGAGACAGAGAGAGAGAGAGAGAGAGGCAGACAAGCAGGCAAAAAAGACAGACAGAGAGAGAATGAAACAGACACACACACACACACACACACACAGAGAGAGAGCAATAGATAGAGTGACTGACCAAAGAGAGAATTGGAAAGTGGGTGGAGTGGGGTCTTACACCCCTAATCCCTGCACACGGGTGGAAACCGAGGCTGGAGGATCAACTAAAATTCCATGCCATCTGGGCCTACCCAGTGTCACAGCAAGATCCTGGCTGGCAAAAGCAACATGTATCAAGGCGATCAGTTTAAACCATACCAAACAAAAGTAAAAAACAAAACAAAACAAGAGGCCCAAAGAACAACTAAAAAAGAGCGATCATGAAAGGCGAAGAAGCAGAGGAGAGCTGGGGCCCGGGGGAGAGGTGGGGATGGGGGTCGGGGACTGCCCGGAGCTGATGGCTGGATTTCAGAGGCTGGAGACAGGGGTACAGGGAAAAGGAAGAGAGAGGGCGGTCACTAGGAAGAGAGCATGGTCTCCTGCCACTCCAGGCCTCTTCCCTCTCGGGCTCCTGCTCAGAGCAAGAAGCCGGAAAACACCCGTCAGCTCTGCTTTTCCTGCCTTCTGGGTCCTCTTCTTCTGGAAACCGGGGACCGGTCACAAGGCCGCCTTGTCTTCCACCAGTGTCCAGTACCAGGAGGTAGCAACTCCGCTTTGCCCGCCAGAGCCCCCGCCCACACACCCATGGGGACTCAGACTTGACAGAGACTCGACCGGGCTGGGGGTGCTCCGCACACACGGGGACCCGCAGAGTGACGATCAGAGGGAGACAAGAAGGAAACCTGGTTCAGCACGCCTCAGTTTTCGGTGTCGTTTCAACGACGAGAGTCTGACACACGCCGGGCCATTTATTTAGGCCTATGGAAGCACACCACCATCTATCCATCTCGGGAAAAGACTTCCTGGCGACAGATAATTACCACAGTTGCGTGTGTACCACAAAGCTTAAGATGTGTTTCCGTGCAAGATGGGTTCCCCTGGCTCATGCGCCCAGGGCGGCCTCACTCATCCTGGGTGGGGTGTGGGGTCGATGGAACCCTTCTCATCTGGCGCCCAGGACTCTCACAGGAAAACACAGAAATTGACTTGAACATCCGTGACCGTAGCCACTGAGTTAGTTCCACGGAAAGGTCTGAAGGAGTCAGGTGTGGCCAGGCCCTGCAGGGAGCACCGGCAGGAGAGGTCACCTAGGTTCTGCTGCCTGTGCGGAGTACAGGTGACGTCTTCCCCTAAGGATGGGGTCTGACTGAGAAGCAGTCAGTGCTCCAGACAAAGGCCTTGGGCCTGAGAGTCTGGAACACACGAAATAGTCGGGAGATTGAAGCTGAGCCAGGCCCTCGACGTAGTTCAGGCTATCTTTTAGGTCTTTTAGCTACATCCCTTACCAGATTTTTGTGGGGGGTGGGGGTGGGGGTAGTGGTAGGTGTTAAATGGGATCCATCTCCTCAGTTAAAGAAGCCACCCTGCCTTTATGCTTAAGGTTGTTGGATTCCCTAGATTTTATCTGTGATTTTTTCCTGGCGAGTGAGTGAGTGTGAGTGAGTGAGTGAGTGAGTGAGTGAGTGAGAGTGAGTGAGTGAGTGAGTGAGTGAGAGTGAGTGTGAGTGAGTGGGTGGGTGGGTGGCTGGTGGCTGGGTGGGTGGCTGGGTGGATGAGTGAGCGAGTGCGGGGTATCCCGAGTGCAGGCAGGGTGTAGCACTGGAGGGGTATGGGTGGCGAGGCGAGAGTATGTTTTGTATTGTGTAAGTGTGTGTGGAGGCGTTGTTGTTGTTGTTTGGGATGAGGTGTGTTGGAAGCGGTGAGTGTGTGTGAATTTTGTGGAGACGCGTCGTGTGTGGGTCGGGCGGGCGAGTAGTGAAAGTAAAGGGGAGCGAAAAAGAAAAAAATGTGTAGCCCAGGCTGGCCTCGAACTCGTGATCCTCCTGCCTCTGCCTCCTTCAGCAAATCCTACCGGCGTGCGCCACCACTACCGGCGAGAGAACCGCGCGAAGCACAGTTACTCGAACCTGCCCTGCCCTGACGTCACCCTACAAGCCACGCCCCCTGCCTGCCCACAACCAAGCCGGCCCGCCCTGCTCTCGCGCCCCGGACACTCGCCACAACCTACACACACACACACACACATACATACACGCACGCACACGCACAAATCCTCAACACAAGCTCACGACAAACAACACTCCACGCTCACACACACACACACACACTCACGCACACAAACGCACGCAACCAACCCAACACAAACAACGAAACCACCGACACACTCACACCTCCCACCCAATCCAACACCCTCACGCCCCACCTCTGACGCCCCAAGCCCAGCGCCCTACACCCGGGGAATCCTCTTTCCTCTCCTCTCACTGCGTTGCCCGCGACTCCGGGGCCAACACGACCCCTGCCGGTCGGCCCGGCAACACACACTCAGCGCCGCTCACCGCCCGGCCGCCCGCCCGCCCACCCGCCCGTCCGTCCGTCGCTTGCACACTGGCCTCCTTTCACTCTCCTCCTACAGTCCACTCGGGTCCCAACCCTCTCTCTCTGCTCGCTGCTCCCCCTGCTCCGGCCCCGTCGCCGTCCGTACTCGCTTGGCACACAGCCGCACCACACAGCTCAGCTCGGGAAGCGCCCCACGGACCCCGCACCCCGCACCCCGCACCCCGCACCCCGCACCCCGCACCCCGCACCCCGGCCAGGCAGCCTCCCTAGTGCGCGCTCACGCACCGCGAGCTTCGCCCTTCCCCACTGCTTGGAACTGGCCCACAGCAAAACCAAGACCTCAAACTAACTCTCAACTGCCGCTGGCCTTCTTCTCCACCGGTGCCCGCCCTCCACCTGCCCACCCCGAGCTCAAGCCCTATCCCCCTCCCACCTCTCGCCGCACACCCACCCATCCCTGAACCTCACACTTCTCCACAGCTCACCCAGCGAGCCCGCAGGCTCTGCGGGAGCACCACGTTCCCCGTCGGGGAGTGACCCCGGACACCCGCGGCTTCGGAATTTCCACGCGACAGATACTGGCTGCATGGGTGCGAGGACGTGTTCGGGGACGGGCGAGTGGGTGCCCTGGACCTGGACACCTTGCTAGGGGCAGACAGGTGGCCACACACTCGGTGACGCGCAATGGAGGACACAGCGAGATCTCTCCCGCACCCCCCACCCCACCCTCGCGACCCTCTCCTGCCGCACGTCCCCAGGCAAGCAGGAGGCCAGGGGTTGGGTGGGGCTGGGATAGAGGGACCAGAGCGGGAGCCGGCCTCCCGACACCACAGTGCCCAAGCCCAAGCCCAAGCCCCCAAGCTCAACTCAGGGACGTCCTCGCATCTGGATCCAGGTCCTATGTCTCTTCAGAGAAGCACACCCGGACCACCTTATATCAGCTCACCCATCCCAGGCACCGTGCCTTTTGGTGCTCAACACCTCAATCTCAGACGCCACTTGACCACTTTGATTGACGACACCCTGGACCGCCTGGGATGAGCACTTTGGCAAAAAAGAAATCACAATTTCAAGGCAAGGCAGAAACCATAAAAAGAAAAGGCAGATACACACTCACATACATGTACGCTCACACAAACCTCACTAACACACCTACAGAGGCTAAAGGGGGAGCGAGAGACTGGCTGATTGACAAAGAGAGACTCTGAGTCTGTGTGTGTGTGTGTGTGTGTGTCAGAGAGAGCGAGTTTGTGTGTATTTTTGTGTGAAAGATAGATAGTGAACAATAGAGAGATAGAGAGAGAGAGTTTGTGTGTTTGTGTGTGAGAGAGAGATAGTGAACAATAGATAGATAGATAGAGAGATAGAGAGAGACAGAGAGAGAGAGAGAGAGAGAGAGGCAGACAAGCAGGCAAAAAAGACAGACAGAGAGAGAATGAAACAGACACACACACACACACACACACACACACACACAGAGAGAGAGCAATAGATAGAGTGACTGACCAAAGAGAGAATTGGAAAGTGGGTGGAGTGGGGTCTTACACCCCTAATCCCTGCACACGGGTGGAAACCGAGGCTGGAGGATCAACTAAAATTCCATGCCATCTGGGCCTACCCAGTGTCACAGCAAGATCCTGGCTGGCAAAAGCAACATGTATCAAGGCGATCAGTTTAAACCATACCAAACAAAAGTAAAAAACAAAACAAAACAAGAGGCCCAAAGAACAACTAAAAAAGAGCGATCATGAAAGGCGAAGAAGCAGAGGAGAGCTGGGGCCCGGGGGAGAGGTGGGGATGGGGGTCGGGGACTGCCCGGAGCTGATGGCTGGATTTCAGAGGCTGGAGACAGGGGTACAGGGAAAAGGAAGAGAGAGGGCGGTCACTAGGAAGAGAGCATGGTCTCCTGCCACTCCAGGCCTCTTCCCTCTCGGGCTCCTGCTCAGAGCAAGAAGCCGGAAAACACCCGTCAGCTCTGCTTTTCCTGCCTTCTGGGTCCTCTTCTTCTGGAAACCGGGGACCGGTCACAAGGCCGCCTTGTCTTCCACCAGTGTCCAGTACCAGGAGGTAGCAACTCCGCTTTGCCCGCCAGAGCCCCCGCCCACACACCCATGGGGACTCAGACTTGACAGAGACTCGACCGGGCTGGGGGTGCTCCGCACACACGGGGACCCGCAGAGTGACGATCAGAGGGAGACAAGAAGGAAACCTGGTTCAGCACGCCTCAGTTTTCGGTGTCGTTTCAACGACGAGAGTCTGACACACGCCGGGCCATTTATTTAGGCCTATGGAAGCACACCACCATCCATCCATCTCGGGAAAAGACTTCCTGGCGACAGATAATTACCACAGTTGCGTGTGTACCACAAAGCTTAAGATGTGTTTCCGTGCAAGATGGGTTCCCCTGGCTCATGCGCCCAGGGCGGCCTCACTCATCCTGGGTGGGGTGTGGGGTCGATGGAACCCTTCTCATCTGGCGCCCAGGACTCTCACAGGAAAACACAGAAATTGACTTGAACATCCGTGACCGTAGCCACTGAGTTAGTTCCACGGAAAGGTCTGAAGGAGTCAGGTGTGGCCAGGCCCTGCAGGGAGCACCGGCAGGAGAGGTCACCTAGGTTCTGCTGCCTGTGCGGAGTACAGGTGACGTCTTCCCCTAAGGATGGGGTCTGACTGAGAAGCAGTCAGTGCTCCAGACAAAGGCCTTGGGCCTGAGAGTCTGGAACACACGAAATAGTCGGGAGATTGAAGCTGAGCCAGGCCCTCGACGTAGTTCAGGCTATCTTTTAGGTCTTTTAGCTACATCCCTTACCAGATTTTTGTGGGGGGTGGGGGTGGGGGTAGTGGTAGGTGTTAAATGGGATCCATCTCCTCAGTTAAAGAAGCCACCCTGCCTTTATGCTTAAGGTTGTTGGATTCCCTAGATTTTATCTGTGATTTTTTCCTGGCGAGTGAGTGAGTGAGTGAGTGAGTGAGAGTGAGTGAGTGAGTGAGTGAGTGAGAGTGAGTGTGAGTGAGTGGGTGGGTGGGTGGCTGGTGGCTGGGTGGGTGGCTGGGTGGATGAGTGAGCGAGTGCGGGGTATCCCGAGTGCAGGCAGGGTGTAGCACTGGAGGGGTATGGGTGGCGAGGCGAGAGTATGTTTTGTATTGTGTAAGTGTGTGTGGAGGCGTTGTTGTTGTTGTTTGGGATGAGGTGTGTTGGAAGCGGTGAGTGTGTGTGAATTTTGTGGAGACGCGTCGTGTGTGGGTCGGGCGGGCGAGTAGTGAAAGTAAAGGGGAGCGAAAAAGAAAAAAATGTGTAGCCCAGGCTGGCCTCGAACTCGTGATCCTCCTGCCTCTGCCTCCTTCAGCAAATCCTACCGGCGTGCGCCACCACTACCGGCGAGAGAACCGCGCGAAGCACAGTTACTCGAACCTGCCCTGCCCTGACGTCACCCTACAAGCCACGCCCCCTGCCTGCCCACAACCAAGCCGGCCCGCCCTGCTCTCGCGCCCCGGACACTCGCCACAACCTACACACACACACACACACACATACATACACGCACGCACACGCACAAATCCTCAACACAAGCTCACGACAAACAACACTCCACGCTCACACACACACACACACACTCACGCACACAAACGCACGCAACCAACCCAACACAAACAACGAAACCACCGACACACTCACACCTCCCACCCAATCCAACACCCTCACGCCCCACCTCTGACGCCCCAAGCCCAGCGCCCTACACCCGGGGAATCCTCTTTCCTCTCCTCTCACTGCGTTGCCCGCGACTCCGGGGCCAACACGACCCCTGCCGGTCGGCCCGGCAACACACACTCAGCGCCGCTCACCGCCCGGCCGCCCGCCCGCCCACCCGCCCGTCCGTCCGTCGCTTGCACACTGGCCTCCTTTCACTCTCCTCCTACAGTCCACTCGGGTCCCAACCCTCTCTCTCTGCTCGCTGCTCCCCCTGCTCCGGCCCCGTCGCCGTCCGTACTCGCTTGGCACACAGCCGCACCACACAGCTCAGCTCGGGAAGCGCCCCACGGACCCCGCACCCCGCACCCCGCACCCCGCACCCCGCACCCCGCACCCCGCACCCCGGCCAGGCAGCCTCCCTAGTGCGCGCTCACGCACCGCGAGCTTCGCCCTTCCCCACTGCTTGGAACTGGCCCACAGCAAAACCAAGACCTCAAACTAACTCTCAACTGCCGCTGGCCTTCTTCTCCACCGGTGCCCGCCCTCCACCTGCCCACCCCGAGCTCAAGCCCTATCCCCCTCCCACCTCTCGCCGCACACCCACCCATCCCTGAACCTCACACTTCTCCACAGCTCACCCAGCGAGCCCGCAGGCTCTGCGGGAGCACCACGTTCCCCGTCGGGGAGTGACCCCGGACACCCGCGGCTTCGGAATTTCCACGCGACAGATACTGGCTGCATGGGTGCGAGGACGTGTTCGGGGACGGGCGAGTGGGTGCCCTGGACCTGGACACCTTGCTAGGGGCAGACAGGTGGCCACACACTCGGTGACGCGCAATGGAGGACACAGCGAGATCTCTCCCGCACCCCCCACCCCACCCTCGCGACCCTCTCCTGCCGCACGTCCCCAGGCAAGCAGGAGGCCAGGGGTTGGGTGGGGCTGGGATAGAGGGACCAGAGCGGGAGCCGGCCTCCCGACACCACAGTGCCCAAGCCCAAGCCCAAGCCCCCAAGCTCAACTCAGGGACGTCCTCGCATCTGGATCCAGGTCCTATGTCTCTTCAGAGAAGCACACCCGGACCACCTTATATCAGCTCACCCATCCCAGGCACCGTGCCTTTTGGTGCTCAACACCTCAATCTCAGACGCCACTTGACCACTTTGATTGACGACACCCTGGACCGCCTGGGATGAGCACTTTGGCAAAAAAGAAATCACAATTTCAAGGCAAGGCAGAAACCATAAAAAGAAAAGGCAGATACACACTCACATACATGTACGCTCACACAAACCTCACTAACACACCTACAGAGGCTAAAGGGGGAGCGAGAGACTGGCTGATTGACAAAGAGAGACTCTGAGTCTGTGTGTGTGTGTGTGTGTGTGTGTCAGAGAGAGCGAGTTTGTGTGTATTTTTGTGTGAAAGATAGATAGTGAACAATAGAGAGATAGAGAGAGAGAGTTTGTGTGTTTGTGTGTGAGAGAGAGATAGTGAACAATAGATAGATAGATAGAGAGATAGAGAGAGACAGAGAGAGAGAGAGAGAGGCAGACAAGCAGGCAAAAAAGACAGACAGAGAGAGAATGAAACAGACACACACACACACACACACACACACACACACAGAGAGAGAGCAATAGATAGAGTGACTGACCAAAGAGAGAATTGGAAAGTGGGTGGAGTGGGGTCTTACACCCCTAATCCCTGCACACGGGTGGAAACCGAGGCTGGAGGATCAACTAAAATTCCATGCCATCTGGGCCTACCCAGTGTCACAGCAAGATCCTGGCTGGCAAAAGCAACATGTATCAAGGCGATCAGTTTAAACCATACCAAACAAAAGTAAAAAACAAAACAAAACAAGAGGCCCAAAGAACAACTAAAAAAGAGCGATCATGAAAGGCGAAGAAGCAGAGGAGAGCTGGGGCCCGGGGGAGAGGTGGGGATGGGGGTCGGGGACTGCCCGGAGCTGATGGCTGGATTTCAGAGGCTGGAGACAGGGGTACAGGGAAAAGGAAGAGAGAGGGCGGTCACTAGGAAGAGAGCATGGTCTCCTGCCACTCCAGGCCTCTTCCCTCTCGGGCTCCTGCTCAGAGCAAGAAGCCGGAAAACACCCGTCAGCTCTGCTTTTCCTGCCTTCTGGGTCCTCTTCTTCTGGAAACCGGGGACCGGTCACAAGGCCGCCTTGTCTTCCACCACTAAGTGTCCAGTACCAGGAGGTAGGTAGTACCTCCGCTTTGCCCGCCAGAGCCCCCGCCCACACACCCATGGGGACTCAGACTTGACAGAGACTCGACCGGGCTGGGGGTGCTCCGCACACACGGGGACCCGCAGAGTGACGATCAGAGGGAGACAAGAAGGAAACCTGGTTCAGCACGCCTCAGTTTTCGGTGTCGTTTCAACGACGAGAGTCTGACACACGCCGGGCCATTTATTTAGGCCTATGGAAGCACACCACCATCCATCCATCTCGGGAAAAGACTTCCTGGCGACAGATAATTACCACAGTTGCGTGTGTACCACAAAGCTTAAGATGTGTTTCCGTGCAAGATGGGTTCCCCTGGCTCATGCGCCCAGGGCGGCCTCACTCATCCTGGGTGGGGTGTGGGGTCGATGGAACCCTTCTCATCTGGCGCCCAGGACTCTCACAGGAAAACACAGAAATTGACTTGAACATCCGTGACCGTAGCCACTGAGTTAGTTCCACGGAAAGGTCTGAAGGAGTCAGGTGTGGCCAGGCCCTGCAGGGAGCACCGGCAGGAGAGGTCACCTAGGTTCTGCTGCCTGTGCGGAGTACAGGTGACGTCTTCCCCTAAGGATGGGGTCTGACTGAGAAGCAGTCAGTGCTCCAGACAAAGGCCTTGGGCCTGAGAGTCTGGAACACACGAAATAGTCGGGAGATTGAAGCTGAGCCAGGCCCTCGACGTAGTTCAGGCTATCTTTTAGGTCTTTTAGCTACATCCCTTACCAGATTTTTGTGGGGGGTGGGGGTGGGGGTAGTGGTAGGTGTTAAATGGGATCCATCTCCTCAGTTAAAGAAGCCACCCTGCCTTTATGCTTAAGGTTGTTGGATTCCCTAGATTTTATCTGTGATTTTTTCCTGGCGAGTGAGTGAGTGTGAGTGAGTGAGTGAGTGAGTGAGTGAGAGTGAGTGAGTGAGTGAGTGAGAGTGAGTGTGAGTGAGTGGGTGGGTGGGTGGCTGGTGGCTGGGTGGGTGGCTGGGTGGATGAGTGAGCGAGTGCGGGGTATCCCGAGTGCAGGCAGGGTGTAGCACTGGAGGGGTATGGGTGGCGAGGCGAGAGTATGTTTTGTATTGTGTAAGTGTGTGTGGAGGCGTTGTTGTTGTTGTTTGGGATGAGGTGTGTTGGAAGCGGTGAGTGTGTGTGAATTTTGTGGAGACGCGTCGTGTGTGGGTCGGGCGGGCGAGTAGTGAAAGTAAAGGGGAGCGAAAAAGAAAAAAATGTGTAGCCCAGGCTGGCCTCGAACTCGTGATCCTCCTGCCTCTGCCTCCTTCAGCAAATCCTACCGGCGTGCGCCACCACTACCGGCGAGAGAACCGCGCGAAGCACAGTTACTCGAACCTGCCCTGCCCTGACGTCACCCTACAAGCCACGCCCCCTGCCTGCCCACAACCAAGCCGGCCCGCCCTGCTCTCGCGCCCCGGACACTCGCCACAACCTACACACACACACACACACACATACATACACGCACGCACACGCACAAATCCTCAACACAAGCTCACGACAAACAACACTCCACGCTCACACACACACACACACACTCACGCACACAAACGCACGCAACCAACCCAACACAAACAACGAAACCACCGACACACTCACACCTCCCACCCAATCCAACACCCTCACGCCCCACCTCTGACGCCCCAAGCCCAGCGCCCTACACCCGGGGAATCCTCTTTCCTCTCCTCTCACTGCGTTGCCCGCGACTCCGGGGCCAACACGACCCCTGCCGGTCGGCCCGGCAACACACACTCAGCGCCGCTCACCGCCCGGCCGCCCGCCCGCCCACCCGCCCGTCCGTCCGTCGCTTGCACACTGGCCTCCTTTCACTCTCCTCCTACAGTCCACTCGGGTCCCAACCCTCTCTCTCTGCTCGCTGCTCCCCCTGCTCCGGCCCCGTCGCCGTCCGTACTCGCTTGGCACACAGCCGCACCACACAGCTCAGCTCGGGAAGCGCCCCACGGACCCCGCACCCCGCACCCCGCACCCCGCACCCCGCACCCCGGCCAGGCAGCCTCCCTAGTGCGCGCTCACGCACCGCGAGCTTCGCCCTTCCCCACTGCTTGGAACTGGCCCACAGCAAAACCAAGACCTCAAACTAACTCTCAACTGCCGCTGGCCTTCTTCTCCACCGGTGCCCGCCCTCCACCTGCCCACCCCGAGCTCAAGCCCTATCCCCCTCCCACCTCTCGCCGCACACCCACCCATCCCTGAACCTCACACTTCTCCACAGCTCACCCAGCGAGCCCGCAGGCTCTGCGGGAGCACCACGTTCCCCGTCGGGGAGTGACCCCGGACACCCGCGGCTTCGGAATTTCCACGCGACAGATACTGGCTGCATGGGTGCGAGGACGTGTTCGGGGACGGGCGAGTGGGTGCCCTGGACCTGGACACCTTGCTAGGGGCAGACAGGTGGCCACACACTCGGTGACGCGCAATGGAGGACACAGCGAGATCTCTCCCGCACCCCCCACCCCACCCTCGCGACCCTCTCCTGCCGCACGTCCCCAGGCAAGCAGGAGGCCAGGGGTTGGGTGGGGCTGGGATAGAGGGACCAGAGCGGGAGCCGGCCTCCCGACACCACAGGGCCCAAGCCCAAGCCCAAGCCCCCAAGCTCAACTCAGGGACGTCCTCGCATCTGGATCCAGGTCCTATGTCTCTTCAGAGAAGCACACCCGGACCACCTTATATCAGCTCACCCATCCCAGGCACCGTGCCTTTTGGTGCTCAACACCTCAATCTCAGACGCCACTTGACCACTTTGATTGACGACACCCTGGACCGCCTGGGATGAGCACTTTGGCAAAAAAGAAATCACAATTTCAAGGCAAGGCAGAAACCATAAAAAGAAAAGGCAGATACACACTCACATACATGTACGCTCACACAAACCTCACTAACACACCTACAGAGGCTAAAGGGGGAGCGAGAGACTGGCTGATTGACAAAGAGAGACTCTGAGTCTGTGTGTGTGTGTGTGTGTGTGTGTCAGAGAGAGCGAGTTTGTGTGTATTTTTGTGTGAAAGATAGATAGTGAACAATAGAGAGATAGAGAGAGAGAGTTTGTGTGTTTGTGTGTGAGAGAGAGATAGTGAACAATAGATAGATAGATAGAGAGATAGAGAGAGACAGAGAGAGAGAGAGAGAGAGAGGCAGACAAGCAGGCAAAAAAGACAGACAGAGAGAGAATGAAACAGACACACACACACACACACACACACACACAGAGAGCAATAGATAGAGTGACTGACTAAAGAGAGAATTGGAAAGTGGGTGGAGTGGGGTCTTACACCCCTAATCCCTGCACACGGGTGGAAACCGAGGCTGGAGGATCAACTAAAATTCCATGCCATCTGGGCCTACCCAGTGTCACAGCAAGATCCTGGCTGGCAAAAGCAACATGTATCAAGGCGATCAGTTTAAACCATACCAAACAAAAGTAAAAAACAAAACAAAACAAGAGGCCCAAAGAACAACTAAAAAAGAGCGATCATGAAAGGCGAAGAAGCAGAGGAGAGCTGGGGCCCGGGGGAGAGGTGGGGATGGGGGTCGGGGACTGCCCGGAGCTGATGGCTGGATTTCAGAGGCTGGAGACAGGGGTACAGGGAAAAGGAAGAGAGAGGGCGGTCACTAGGAAGAGAGCATGGTCTCCTGCCACTCCAGGCCTCTTCCCTCTCGGGCTCCTGCTCAGAGCAAGAAGCCGGAAAACACCCGTCAGCTCTGCTTTTCCTGCCTTCTGGGTCCTCTTCTTCTGGAAACCGGGGACCGGTCACAAGGCCGCCTTGTCTTCCACCAGTGTCCAGTACCAGGAGGTAGCAACTCCGCTTTGCCCGCCAGAGCCCCCGCCCACACACCCATGGGGACTCAGACTTGACAGAGACTCGACCGGGCTGGGGGTGCTCCGCACACACGGGGACCCGCAGAGTGACGATCAGAGGGAGACAAGAAGGAAACCTGGTTCAGCACGCCTCAGTTTTCGGTGTCGTTTCAACGACGAGAGTCTGACACACGCCGGGCCATTTATTTAGGCCTATGGAAGCACACCACCATCCATCCATCTCGGGAAAAGACTTCCTGGCGACAGATAATTACCACAGTTGCGTGTGTACCACAAAGCTTAAGATGTGTTTCCGTGCAAGATGGGTTCCCCTGGCTCATGCGCCCAGGGCGGCCTCACTCATCCTGGGTGGGGTGTGGGGTCGATGGAACCCTTCTCATCTGGCGCCCAGGACTCTCACAGGAAAACACAGAAATTGACTTGAACATCCGTGACCGTAGCCACTGAGTTAGTTCCACGGAAAGGTCTGAAGGAGTCAGGTGTGGCCAGGCCCTGCAGGGAGCACCGGCAGGAGAGGTCACCTAGGTTCTGCTGCCTGTGCGGAGTACAGGTGACGTCTTCCCCTAAGGATGGGGTCTGACTGAGAAGCAGTCAGTGCTCCAGACAAAGGCCTTGGGCCTGAGAGTCTGGAACACACGAAATAGTCGGGAGATTGAAGCTGAGCCAGGCCCTCGACGTAGTTCAGGCTATCTTTTAGGTCTTTTAGCTACATCCCTTACCAGATTTTTGTGGGGGGTGGGGGTGGGGGTAGTGGTAGGTGTTAAATGGGATCCATCTCCTCAGTTAAAGAAGCCACCCTGCCTTTATGCTTAAGGTTGTTGGATTCCCTAGATTTTATCTGTGATTTTTTCCTGGCGAGTGAGTGAGTGTGAGTGAGTGAGTGAGTGAGTGAGTGAGAGTGAGTGAGTGAGTGAGTGAGTGAATGAGAGTGAGTGTGAGTGAGTGGGTGGGTGGGTGGCTGGTGGCTGGGTGGGTGGCTGGGTGGATGAGTGAGCGAGTGCGGGGTATCCCGAGTGCAGGCAGGGTGTAGCACTGGAGGGGTATGGGTGGCGAGGCGAGAGTATGTTTTGTATTGTGTAAGTGTGTGTGGAGGCGTTGTTGTTGTTGTTTGGGATGAGGTGTGTTGGAAGCGGTGAGTGTGTGTGAATTTTGTGGAGACGCGTCGTGTGTGGGTCGGGCGGGCGAGTAGTGAAAGTAAAGGGGAGCGAAAAAGAAAAAAATGTGTAGCCCAGGCTGGCCTCGAACTCGTGATCCTCCTGCCTCTGCCTCCTTCAGCAAATCCTACCGGCGTGCGCCACCACTACCGGCGAGAGAACCGCGCGAAGCACAGTTACTCGAACCTGCCCTGCCCTGACGTCACCCTACAAGCCACGCCCCCTGCCTGCCCACAACCAAGCCGGCCCGCCCTGCTCTCGCGCCCCGGACACTCGCCACAACCTACACACACACACACACACATACATACACGCACGCACACGCACAAATCCTCAACACAAGCTCACGACAAACAACACTCCACGCTCACACACACACACACACACTCACGCACACAAACGCACGCAACCAACCCAACACAAACAACGAAACCACCGACACACTCACACCTCCCACCCAATCCAACACCCTCACGCCCCACCTCTGACGCCCCAAGCCCAGCGCCCTACACCCGGGGAATCCTCTTTCCTCTCCTCTCACTGCGTTGCCCGCGACTCCGGGGCCAACACGACCCCTGCCGGTCGGCCCGGCAACACACACTCAGCGCCGCTCACCGCCCGGCCGCCCGCCCGCCCACCCGCCCGTCCGTCCGTCGCTTGCACACTGGCCTCCTTTCACTCTCCTCCTACAGTCCACTCGGGTCCCAACCCTCTCTCTCTGCTCGCTGCTCCCCCTGCTCCGGCCCCGTCGCCGTCCGTACTCGCTTGGCACACAGCCGCACCACACAGCTCAGCTCGGGAAGCGCCCCACGGACCCCGCACCCCGCACCCCGCACCCCGCACCCCGCACCCCGGCCAGGCAGCCTCCCTAGTGCGCGCTCACGCACCGCGAGCTTCGCCCTTCCCCACTGCTTGGAACTGGCCCACAGCAAAACCAAGACCTCAAACTAACTCTCAACTGCCGCTGGCCTTCTTCTCCACCGGTGCCCGCCCTCCACCTGCCCACCCCGAGCTCAAGCCCTATCCCCCTCCCACCTCTCGCCGCACACCCACCCATCCCTGAACCTCACACTTCTCCACAGCATACCCAGCGAGCCCGCAGGCTCTGCGGGAGCACCACGTTCCCCGTCGGGGAGTGACCCCGGACACCCGCGGCTTCGGAATTTCCACGCGACAGATACTGGCTGCATGGGTGCGAGGACGTGTTCGGGGACGGGCGAGTGGGTGCCCTGGACCTGGACACCTTGCTAGGGGCAGACAGGTGGCCACACACTCGGTGACGCGCAATGGAGGACACAGCGAGATCTCTCCCGCACCCCCCACCCCACCCTCGCGACCCTCTCCTGCCGCACGTCCCCAGGCAAGCAGGAGGCCAGGGGTTGGGTGGGGCTGGGATAGAGGGACCAGAGCGGGAGCCGGCCTCCCGACACCACAGGGCCCAAGCCCAAGCCCAAGCCCCCAAGCTCAACTCAGGGACGTCCTCGCATCTGGATCCAGGTCCTATGTCTCTTCAGAGAAGCACACCCGGACCACCTTATATCAGCTCACCCATCCCAGGCACCGTGCCTTTTGGTGCTCAACACCTCAATCTCAGACGCCACTTGACCACTTTGATTGACGACACCCTGGACCGCCTGGGATGAGCACTTTGGCAAAAAAGAAATCACAATTTCAAGGCAAGGCAGAAACCATAAAAAGAAAAGGCAGATACACACTCACATACATGTACGCTCACACAAACCTCACTAACACACCTACAGAGGCTAAAGGGGGAGCGAGAGACTGGCTGATTGACAAAGAGAGACTCTGAGTCTGTGTGTGTGTGTGTGTCAGAGAGAGCGAGTTTGTGTGTATTTTTGTGTGAAAGATAGATAGTGAACAATAGAGAGATAGAGAGAGAGAGTTTGTGTGTTTGTGTGTGAGAGAGAGATAGTGAACAATAGATAGATAGATAGAGAGATAGAGAGAGACAGAGAGAGAGAGAGAGAGAGAGAGAGAGAGGCAGACAAGCAGGCAAAAAAGACAGACAGAGAGAGAATGAAACAGACACACACACACACACACACACACACACACAGAGCAATAGATAGAGTGACTGACCAAAGAGAGAATTGGAAAGTGGGTGGAGTGGGGTCTTACACCCCTAATCCCTGCACACGGGTGGAAACCGAGGCTGGAGGATCAACTAAAATTCCATGCCATCTGGGCCTACCCAGTGTCACAGCAAGATCCTGGCTGGCAAAAGCAACATGTATCAAGGCGATCAGTTTAAACCATACCAAACAAAAGTAAAAAACAAAACAAAACAAGAGGCCCAAAGAACAACTAAAAAAGAGCGATCATGAAAGGCGAAGAAGCAGAGGAGAGCTGGGGCCCGGGGGAGAGGTGGGGATGGGGGTCGGGGACTGCCCGGAGCTGATGGCTGGATTTCAGAGGCTGGAGACAGGGGTACAGGGAAAAGGAAGAGAGAGGGCGGTCACTAGGAAGAGAGCATGGTCTCCTGCCACTCCAGGCCTCTTCCCTCTCGGGCTCCTGCTCAGAGCAAGAAGCCGGAAAACACCCGTCAGCTCTGCTTTTCCTGCCTTCTGGGTCCTCTTCTTCTGGAAACCGGGGACCGGTCACAAGGCCGCCTTGTCTTCCACCAGTGTCCAGTACCAGGAGGTAGGTAGTACCTCCGCTTTGCCCGCCAGAGCCCCCGCCCACACACCCATGGGGACTCAGACTTGACAGAGACTCGACCGGGCTGGGGGTGCTCCGCACACACGGGGACCCGCAGAGTGACGATCAGAGGGAGACAAGAAGGAAACCTGGTTCAGCACGCCTCAGTTTTCGGTGTCGTTTCAACGACGAGAGTCTGACACACGCCGGGCCATTTATTTAGGCCTATGGAAGCACACCACCATCCATCCATCTCGGGAAAAGACTTCCTGGCGACAGATAATTACCACAGTTGCGTGTGTACCACAGAGCTTAAGATGTGTTTCCGTGCAAGATGGGTTCCCCTGGCTCATGCGCCCAGGGCGGCCTCACTCATCCTGGGTGGGGTGTGGGGTCGATGGAACCCTTCTCATCTGGCGCCCAGGACTCTCACAGGAAAACACAGAAATTGACTTGAACATCCGTGACCGTAGCCACTGAGTTAGTTCCACGGAAAGGTCTGAAGGAGTCAGGTGTGGCCAGGCCCTGCAGGGAGCACCGGCAGGAGAGGTCACCTAGGTTCTGCTGCCTGTGCGGAGTACAGGTGACGTCTTCCCCTAAGGATGGGGTCTGACTGAGAAGCAGTCAGTGCTCCAGACAAAGGCCTTGGGCCTGAGAGTCTGGAACACACGAAATAGTCGGGAGATTGAAGCTGAGCCAGGCCCTCGACGTAGTTCAGGCTATCTTTTAGGTCTTTTAGCTACATCCCTTACCAGATTTTTGTGGGGGGTGGGGGTGGGGGTAGTGGTAGGTGTTAAATGGGATCCATCTCCTCAGTTAAAGAAGCCACCCTGCCTTTATGCTTAAGGTTGTTGGATTCCCTAGATTTTATCTGTGATTTTTTCCTGGCGAGTGAGTGAGTGTGAGTGAGTGAGTGAGTGAGTGAGTGAGAGTGAGTGAGTGAGTGAGTGAGTGAGTGAGTGAGAGTGAGTGTGAGTGAGTGGGTGGGTGGGTGGCTGGTGGCTGGGTGGGTGGCTGGGTGGATGAGTGAGCGAGTGCGGGGTATCCCGAGTGCAGGCAGGGTGTAGCACTGGAGGGGTATGGGTGGCGAGGCGAGAGTATGTTTTGTATTGTGTAAGTGTGTGTGGAGGCGTTGTTGTTGTTGTTTGGGATGAGGTGTGTTGGAAGCGGTGAGTGTGTGTGAATTTTGTGGAGACGCGTCGTGTGTGGGTCGGGCGGGCGAGTAGTGAAAGTAAAGGGGAGCGAAAAAGAAAAAAATGTGTAGCCCAGGCTGGCCTCGAACTCGTGATCCTCCTGCCTCTGCCTCCTTCAGCAAATCCTACCGGCGTGCGCCACCACTACCGGCGAGAGAACCGCGCGAAGCACAGTTACTCGAACCTGCCCTGCCCTGACGTCACCCTACAAGCCACGCCCCCTGCCTGCCCACAACCAAGCCGGCCCGCCCTGCTCTCGCGCCCCGGACACTCGCCACAACCTACACACACACACACACACATACATACACGCACGCACACGCACAAATCCTCAACACAAGCTCACGACAAACAACACTCCACGCTCACACACACACACACACTCACGCACACAAACGCACGCAACCAACCCAACACAAACAACGAAACCACCGACACACTCACACCTCCCACCCAATCCAACACCCTCACGCCCCACCTCTGACGCCCCAAGCCCAGCGCCCTACACCCGGGGAATCCTCTTTCCTCTCCTCTCACTGCGTTGCCCGCGACTCCGGGGCCAACACGACCCCTGCCGGTCGGCCCGGCAACACACACTCAGCGCCGCTCACCGCCCGGCCGCCCGCCCGCCCACCCGCCCGTCCGTCCGTCGCTTGCACACTGGCCTCCTTTCACTCTCCTCCTACAGTCCACTCGGGTCCCAACCCTCTCTCTCTGCTCGCTGCTCCCCCTGCTCCGGCCCCGTCGCCGTCCGTACTCGCTTGGCACACAGCCGCACCACACAGCTCAGCTCGGGAAGCGCCCCACGGACCCCGCACCCCGCACCCCGCACCCCGCACCCCGCACCCCGGCCAGGCAGCCTCCCTAGTGCGCGCTCACGCACCGCGAGCTTCGCCCTTCCCCACTGCTTGGAACTGGCCCACAGCAAAACCAAGACCTCAAACTAACTCTCAACTGCCGCTGGCCTTCTTCTCCACCGGTGCCCGCCCTCCACCTGCCCACCCCGAGCTCAAGCCCTATCCCCCTCCCACCTCTCGCCGCACACCCACCCATCCCTGAACCTCACACTTCTCCACAGCTCACCCAGCGAGCCCGCAGGCTCTGCGGGAGCACCACGTTCCCCGTCGGGGAGTGACCCCGGACACCCGCGGCTTCGGAATTTCCACGCGACAGATACTGGCTGCATGGGTGCGAGGACGTGTTCGGGGACGGGCGAGTGGGTGCCCTGGACCTGGACACCTTGCTAGGGGCAGACAGGTGGCCACACACTCGGTGACGCGCAATGGAGGACACAGCGAGATCTCTCCCGCACCCCCCACCCCACCCTCGCGACCCTCTCCTGCCGCACGTCCCCAGGCAAGCAGGAGGCCAGGGGTTGGGTGGGGCTGGGATAGAGGGACCAGAGCGGGAGCCGGCCTCCCGACACCACAGTGCCCAAGCCCAAGCCCAAGCCCCCAAGCTCAACTCAGGGACGTCCTCGCATCTGGATCCAGGTCCTATGTCTCTTCAGAGAAGCACACCCGGACCACCTTATATCAGCTCACCCATCCCAGGCACCGTGCCTTTTGGTGCTCAACACCTCAATCTCAGACGCCACTTGACCACTTTGATTGACGACACCCTGGACCGCCTGGGATGAGCACTTTGGCAAAAAAGAAATCACAATTTCAAGGCAAGGCAGAAACCATAAAAAGAAAAGGCAGATACACACTCACATACATGTACGCTCACACAAACCTCACTAACACACCTACAGAGGCTAAAGGGGGAGCGAGAGACTGGCTGATTGACAAAGAGAGACTCTGAGTCTGTGTGTGTGTGTGTGTGTGTGTCAGAGAGAGCGAGTTTGTGTGTATTTTTGTGTGAAAGATAGATAGTGAACAATAGAGAGATAGAGAGAGAGAGTTTGTGTGTTTGTGTGTGAGAGAGAGATAGTGAACAATAGATAGATAGATAGAGAGATAGAGAGAGACAGAGAGAGAGAGAGAGAGAGGCAGACAAGCAGGCAAAAAAGACAGACAGAGAGAGAATGAAACAGACACACACACACACACACACACACAGAGAGAGAGAGCAATAGATAGAGTGACTGACCAAAGAGAGAATTGGAAAGTGGGTGGAGTGGGGTCTTACACCCCTAATCCCTGCACACGGGTGGAAACCGAGGCTGGAGGATCAACTAAAATTCCATGCCATCTGGGCCTACCCAGTGTCACAGCAAGATCCTGGCTGGCAAAAGCAACATGTATCAAGGCGATCAGTTTAAACCATACCAAACAAAAGTAAAAAACAAAACAAAACAAGAGGCCCAAAGAACAACTAAAAAAGAGCGATCATGAAAGGCAAAGAAGCAGAGGAGAGCTGGGGCCCGGGGGAGAGGTGGGGATGGGGGACGGGGACTGCCCGGAGCTGATGGCTGGATTTCAGAGGCTGGAGACAGGGGTACAGGGAAAAGGAAGAGAGAGGGCGGTCACTAGGAAGAGAGCATGGTCTCCTGCCACTCCAGGCCTCTTCCCTCTCGGGCTCCTGCTCAGAGCAAGAAGCCGGAAAACACCCGTCAGCTCTGCTTTTCCTGCCTTCTGGGTCCTCTTCTTCTGGAAACCGGGGACCGGTCACAAGGCCGCCTTGTCTTCCACCAGTGTCCAGTACCAGGAGGTAGCAACTCCGCTTTGCCCGCCAGAGCCCCCGCCCACACACCCATGGGGACTCAGACTTGACAGAGACTCGACCGGGCTGGGGGTGCTCCGCACACACGGGGACCCGCAGAGTGACGATCAGAGGGAGACAAGAAGGAAACCTGGTTCAGCACGCCTCAGTTTTCGGTGTCGTTTCAACGACGAGAGTCTGACACACGCCGGGCCATTTATTTAGGCCTATGGAAGCACACCACCATCCATCCATCTCGGGAAAAGACTTCCTGGCGACAGATAATTACCACAGTTGCGTGTGTACCACAGAGCTTAAGATGTGTTTCCGTGCAAGATGGGTTCCCCTGGCTCATGCGCCCAGGGCGGCCTCACTCATCCTGGGTGGGGTGTGGGGTCGATGGAACCCTTCTCATCTGGCGCCCAGGACTCTCACAGGAAAACACAGAAATTGACTTGAACATCCGTGACCGTAGCCACTGAGTTAGTTCCACGGAAAGGTCTGAAGGAGTCAGGTGTGGCCAGGCCCTGCAGGGAGCACCGGCAGGAGAGGTCACCTAGGTTCTGCTGCCTGTGCGGAGTACAGGTGACGTCTTCCCCTAAGGATGGGGTCTGACTGAGAAGCAGTCAGTGCTCCAGACAAAGGCCTTGGGCCTGAGAGTCTGGAACACACGAAATAGTCGGGAGATTGAAGCTGAGCCAGGCCCTCGACGTAGTTCAGGCTATCTTTTAGGTCTTTTAGCTACATCCCTTACCAGATTTTTGTGGGGGGTGGGGGTGGGGGTAGTGGTAGGTGTTAAATGGGATCCATCTCCTCAGTTAAAGAAGCCACCCTGCCTTTATGCTTAAGGTTGTTGGATTCCCTAGATTTTATCTGTGATTTTTTCCTGGCGAGTGAGTGAGTGTGAGTGAGTGAGTGAGTGAGTGAGAGTGAGTGAGTGAGTGAGTGAGTGAGTGAGTGAGAGTGAGTGTGAGTGAGTGGGTGGGTGGGTGGCTGGTGGCTGGGTGGGTGGCTGGGTGGATGAGTGAGCGAGTGCGGGGTATCCCGAGTGCAGGCAGGGTGTAGCACTGGAGGGGTATGGGTGGCGAGGCGAGAGTATGTTTTGTATTGTGTAAGTGTGTGTGGAGGCGTTGTTGTTGTTGTTTGGGATGAGGTGTGTTGGAAGCGGTGAGTGTGTGTGAATTTTGTGGAGACGCGTCGTGTGTGGGTCGGGCGGGCGAGTAGTGAAAGTAAAGGGGAGCGAAAAAGAAAAAAATGTGTAGCCCAGGCTGGCCTCGAACTCGTGATCCTCCTGCCTCTGCCTCCTTCAGCAAATCCTACCGGCGTGCGCCACCACTACCGGCGAGAGAACCGCGCGAAGCACAGTTACTCGAACCTGCCCTGCCCTGACGTCACCCTACAAGCCACGCCCCCTGCCTGCCCACAACCAAGCCGGCCCGCCCTGCTCTCGCGCCCCGGACACTCGCCACAACCTACACACACACACACACACATACATACACGCACGCACACGCACAAATCCTCAACACAAGCTCACGACAAACAACACTCCACGCTCACACACACACACACACACACTCACGCACACAAACGCACGCAACCAACCCAACACAAACAACGAAACCACCGACACACTCACACCTCCCACCCAATCCAACACCCTCACGCCCCACCTCTGACGCCCCAAGCCCAGCGCCCTACACCCGGGGAATCCTCTTTCCTCTCCTCTCACTGCGTTGCCCGCGACTCCGGGGCCAACACGACCCCTGCCGGTCGGCCCGGCAACACACACTCAGCGCCGCTCACCGCCCGGCCGCCCGCCCGCCCACCCGCCCGTCCGTCCGTCGCTTGCACACTGGCCTCCTTTCACTCTCCTCCTACAGTCCACTCGGGTCCCAACCCTCTCTCTCTGCTCGCTGCTCCCCCTGCTCCGGCCCCGTCGCCGTCCGTACTCGCTTGGCACACAGCCGCACCACACAGCTCAGCTCGGGAAGCGCCCCACGGACCCCGCACCCCGCACCCCGCACCCCGCACCCCGCACCCCGCACCCCGCACCCCGGCCAGGCAGCCTCCCTAGTGCGCGCTCACGCACCGCGAGCTTCGCCCTTCCCCACTGCTTGGAACTGGCCCACAGCAAAACCAAGACCTCAAACTAACTCTCAACTGCCGCTGGCCTTCTTCTCCACCGGTGCCCGCCCTCCACCTGCCCACCCCGAGCTCAAGCCCTATCCCCCTCCCACCTCTCGCCGCACACCCACCCATCCCTGAACCTCACACTTCTCCACAGCTCACCCAGCGAGCCCGCAGGCTCTGCGGGAGCACCACGTTCCCCGTCGGGGAGTGACCCCGGACACCCGCGGCTTCGGAATTTCCACGCGACAGATACTGGCTGCATGGGTGCGAGGACGTGTTCGGGGACGGGCGAGTGGGTGCCCTGGACCTGGACACCTTGCTAGGGGCAGACAGGTGGCCACACACTCGGTGACGCGCAATGGAGGACACAGCGAGATCTCTCCCGCACCCCCCACCCCACCCTCGCGACCCTCTCCTGCCGCACGTCCCCAGGCAAGCAGGAGGCCAGGGGTTGGGTGGGGCTGGGATAGAGGGACCAGAGCGGGAGCCGGCCTCCCGACACCACAGGGCCCAAGCCCAAGCCCAAGCCCCCAAGCTCAACTCAGGGACGTCCTCGCATCTGGATCCAGGTCCTATGTCTCTTCAGAGAAGCACACCCGGACCACCTTATATCAGCTCACCCATCCCAGGCACCGTGCCTTTTGGTGCTCAACACCTCAATCTCAGACGCCACTTGACCACTTTGATTGACGACACCCTGGACCGCCTGGGATGAGCACTTTGGCAAAAAAGAAATCACAATTTCAAGGCAAGGCAGAAACCATAAAAAGAAAAGGCAGATACACACTCACATACATGTACGCTCACACAAACCTCACTAACACACCTACAGAGGCTAAAGGGGGAGCGAGAGACTGGCTGATTGACAAAGAGAGACTCTGAGTCTGTGTGTGTGTGTGTGTGTGTGTCAGAGAGAGCGAGTTTGTGTGTATTTTTGTGTGAAAGATAGATAGTGAACAATAGAGAGATAGAGAGAGAGAGTTTGTGTGTTTGTGTGTGAGAGAGAGATAGTGAACAATAGATAGATAGATAGAGAGATAGAGAGAGACAGAGAGAGAGAGAGAGAGAGAGAGGCAGACAAGCAGGCAAAAAAGACAGACAGAGAGAGAATGAAACAGACACACACACACACACACACACACACACACAGAGCAATAGATAGAGTGACTGACCAAAGAGAGAATTGGAAAGTGGGTGGAGTGGGGTCTTACACCCCTAATCCCTGCACACGGGTGGAAACCGAGGCTGGAGGATCAACTAAAATTCCATGCCATCTGGGCCTACCCAGTGTCACAGCAAGATCCTGGCTGGCAAAAGCAACATGTATCAAGGCGATCAGTTTAAACCATACCAAACAAAAGTAAAAAACAAAACAAAACAAGAGGCCCAAAGAACAACTAAAAAAGAGCGATCATGAAAGGCGAAGAAGCAGAGGAGAGCTGGGGCCCGGGGGAGAGGTGGGGATGGGGGTCGGGGACTGCCCGGAGCTGATGGCTGGATTTCAGAGGCTGGAGACAGGGGTACAGGGAAAAGGAAGAGAGAGGGCGGTCACTAGGAAGAGAGCATGGTCTCCTGCCACTCCAGGCCTCTTCCCTCTCGGGCTCCTGCTCAGAGCAAGAAGCCGGAAAACACCCGTCAGCTCTGCTTTTCCTGCCTTCTGGGTCCTCTTCTTCTGGAAACCGGGGACCGGTCACAAGGCCGCCTTGTCTTCCACCAGTGTCCAGTACCAGGAGGTAGCAACTCCGCTTTGCCCGCCAGAGCCCCCGCCCACACACCCATGGGGACTCAGACTTGACAGAGACTCGACCGGGCTGGGGGTGCTCCGCACACACGGGGACCCGCAGAGTGACGATCAGAGGGAGACAAGAAGGAAACCTGGTTCAGCACGCCTCAGTTTTCGGTGTCGTTTCAACGACGAGAGTCTGACACACGCCGGGCCATTTATTTAGGCCTATGGAAGCACACCACCATCCATCCATCTCGGGAAAAGACTTCCTGGCGACAGATAATTACCACAGTTGCGTGTGTACCACAGAGCTTAAGATGTGTTTCCGTGCAAGATGGGTTCCCCTGGCTCATGCGCCCAGGGCGGCCTCACTCATCCTGGGTGGGGTGTGGGGTCGATGGAACCCTTCTCATCTGGCGCCCAGGACTCTCACAGGAAAACACAGAAATTGACTTGAACATCCGTGACCGTAGCCACTGAGTTAGTTCCACGGAAAGGTCTGAAGGAGTCAGGTGTGGCCAGGCCCTGCAGGGAGCACCGGCAGGAGAGGTCACCTAGGTTCTGCTGCCTGTGCGGAGTACAGGTGACGTCTTCCCCTAAGGATGGGGTCTGACTGAGAAGCAGTCAGTGCTCCAGACAAAGGCCTTGGGCCTGAGAGTCTGGAACACACGAAATAGTCGGGAGATTGAAGCTGAGCCAGGCCCTCGACGTAGTTCAGGCTATCTTTTAGGTCTTTTAGCTACATCCCTTACCAGATTTTTGTGGGGGGTGGGGGTGGGGGTAGTGGTAGGTGTTAAATGGGATCCATCTCCTCAGTTAAAGAAGCCACCCTGCCTTTATGCTTAAGGTTGTTGGATTCCCTAGATTTTATCTGTGATTTTTTCCTGGCGAGTGAGTGAGTGTGAGTGAGTGAGTGAGTGAGTGAGTGAGAGTGAGTGAGTGAGTGAGTGAGTGAGAGTGAGTGTGAGTGAGTGGGTGGGTGGGTGGCTGGTGGCTGGGTGGGTGGCTGGGTGGATGAGTGAGCGAGTGCGGGGTATCCCGAGTGCAGGCAGGGTGTAGCACTGGAGGGGTATGGGTGGCGAGGCGAGAGTATGTTTTGTATTGTGTAAGTGTGTGTGGAGGCGTTGTTGTTGTTGTTTGGGATGAGGTGTGTTGGAAGCGGTGAGTGTGTGTGAATTTTGTGGAGACGCGTCGTGTGTGGGTCGGGCGGGCGAGTAGTGAAAGTAAAGGGGAGCGAAAAAGAAAAAAATGTGTAGCCCAGGCTGGCCTCGAACTCGTGATCCTCCTGCCTCTGCCTCCTTCAGCAAATCCTACCGGCGTGCGCCACCACTACCGGCGAGAGAACCGCGCGAAGCACAGTTACTCGAACCTGCCCTGCCCTGACGTCACCCTACAAGCCACGCCCCCTGCCTGCCCACAACCAAGCCGGCCCGCCCTGCTCTCGCGCCCCGGACACTCGCCACAACCTACACACACACACACACACATACATACACGCACGCACACGCACAAATCCTCAACACAAGCTCACGACAAACAACACTCCACGCTCACACACACACACACACTCACGCACACAAACGCACGCAACCAACCCAACACAAACAACGAAACCACCGACACACTCACACCTCCCACCCAATCCAACACCCTCACGCCCCACCTCTGACGCCCCAAGCCCAGCGCCCTACACCCGGGGAATCCTCTTTCCTCTCCTCTCACTGCGTTGCCCGCGACTCCGGGGCCAACACGACCCCTGCCGGTCGGCCCGGCAACACACACTCAGCGCCGCTCACCGCCCGGCCGCCCGCCCGCCCACCCGCCCGTCCGTCCGTCGCTTGCACACTGGCCTCCTTTCACTCTCCTCCTACAGTCCACTCGGGTCCCAACCCTCTCTCTCTGCTCGCTGCTCCCCCTGCTCCGGCCCCGTCGCCGTCCGTACTCGCTTGGCACACAGCCGCACCACACAGCTCAGCTCGGGAAGCGCCCCACGGACCCCGCACCCCGCACCCCGCACCCCGCACCCCGCACCCCGGCCAGGCAGCCTCCCTAGTGCGCGCTCACGCACCGCGAGCTTCGCCCTTCCCCACTGCTTGGAACTGGCCCACAGCAAAACCAAGACCTCAAACTAACTCTCAACTGCCGCTGGCCTTCTTCTCCACCGGTGCCCGCCCTCCACCTGCCCACCCCGAGCTCAAGCCCTATCCCCCTCCCACCTCTCGCCGCACACCCACCCATCCCTGAACCTCACACTTCTCCACAGCTCACCCAGCGAGCCCGCAGGCTCTGCGGGAGCACCACGTTCCCCGTCGGGGAGTGACCCCGGACACCCGCGGCTTCGGAATTTCCACGCGACAGATACTGGCTGCATGGGTGCGAGGACGTGTTCGGGGACGGGCGAGTGGGTGCCCTGGACCTGGACACCTTGCTAGGGGCAGACAGGTGGCCACACACTCGGTGACGCGCAATGGAGGACACAGCGAGATCTCTCCCGCACCCCCCACCCCACCCTCGCGACCCTCTCCTGCCGCACGTCCCCAGGCAAGCAGGAGGCCAGGGGTTGGGTGGGGCTGGGATAGAGGGACCAGAGCGGGAGCCGGCCTCCCGACACCACAGGGCCCAAGCCCAAGCCCAAGCCCCCAAGCTCAACTCAGGGACGTCCTCGCATCTGGATCCAGGTCCTATGTCTCTTCAGAGAAGCACACCCGGACCACCTTATATCAGCTCACCCATCCCAGGCACCGTGCCTTTTGGTGCTCAACACCTCAATCTCAGACGCCACTTGACCACTTTGATTGACGACACCCTGGACCGCCTGGGATGAGCACTTTGGCAAAAAAGAAATCACAATTTCAAGGCAAGGCAGAAACCATAAAAAGAAAAGGCAGATACACACTCACATACATGTACGCTCACACAAACCTCACTAACACACCTACAGAGGCTAAAGGGGGAGCGAGAGACTGGCTGATTGACAAAGAGAGACTCTGAGTCTGTGTGTGTGTGTGTGTGTGTGTCAGAGAGAGCGAGTTTGTGTGTATTTTTGTGTGAAAGATAGATAGTGAACAATAGAGAGATAGAGAGAGAGAGTTTGTGTGTTTGTGTGTGAGAGAGAGATAGTGAACAATAGATAGATAGATAGAGAGATAGAGAGAGACAGAGAGAGAGAGAGAGAGAGGCAGACAAGCAGGCAAAAAAGACAGACAGAGAGAGAATGAAACAGACACACACACACACACACACACACACACAGAGAGAGAGCAATAGATAGAGTGACTGACCAAAGAGAGAATTGGAAAGTGGGTGGAGTGGGGTCTTACACCCCTAATCCCTGCACACGGGTGGAAACCGAGGCTGGAGGATCAACTAAAATTCCATGCCATCTGGGCCTACCCAGTGTCACAGCAAGATCCTGGCTGGCAAAAGCAACATGTATCAAGGCGATCAGTTTAAACCATACCAAACAAAAGTAAAAAACAAAACAAAACAAGAGGCCCAAAGAACAACTAAAAAAGAGCGATCATGAAAGGCGAAGAAGCAGAGGAGAGCTGGGGCCCGGGGGAGAGGTGGGGATGGGGGTCGGGGACTGCCCGGAGCTGATGGCTGGATTTCAGAGGCTGGAGACAGGGGTACAGGGAAAAGGAAGAGAGAGGGCGGTCACTAGGAAGAGAGCATGGTCTCCTGCCACTCCAGGCCTCTTCCCTCTCGGGCTCCTGCTCAGAGCAAGAAGCCGGAAAACACCCGTCAGCTCTGCTTTTCCTGCCTTCTGGGTCCTCTTCTTCTGGAAACCGGGGACCGGTCACAAGGCCGCCTTGTCTTCCACCAGTGTCCAGTACCAGGAGGTAGCAACTCCGCTTTGCCCGCCAGAGCCCCCGCCCACACACCCATGGGGACTCAGACTTGACAGAGACTCGACCGGGCTGGGGGTGCTCCGCACACACGGGGACCCGCAGAGTGACGATCAGAGGGAGACAAGAAGGAAACCTGGTTCAGCACGCCTCAGTTTTCGGTGTCGTTTCAACGACGAGAGTCTGACACACGCCGGGCCATTTATTTAGGCCTATGGAAGCACACCACCATCCATCCATCTCGGGAAAAGACTTCCTGGCGACAGATAATTACCACAGTTGCGTGTGTACCACAGAGCTTAAGATGTGTTTCCGTGCAAGATGGGTTCCCCTGGCTCATGCGCCCAGGGCGGCCTCACTCATCCTGGGTGGGGTGTGGGGTCGATGGAACCCTTCTCATCTGGCGCCCAGGACTCTCACAGGAAAACACAGAAATTGACTTGAACATCCGTGACCGTAGCCACTGAGTTAGTTCCACGGAAAGGTCTGAAGGAGTCAGGTGTGGCCAGGCCCTGCAGGGAGCACCGGCAGGAGAGGTCACCTAGGTTCTGCTGCCTGTGCGGAGTACAGGTGACGTCTTCCCCTAAGGATGGGGTCTGACTGAGAAGCAGTCAGTGCTCCAGACAAAGGCCTTGGGCCTGAGAGTCTGGAACACACGAAATAGTCGGGAGATTGAAGCTGAGCCAGGCCCTCGACGTAGTTCAGGCTATCTTTTAGGTCTTTTAGCTACATCCCTTCCCAGATTTTTGTGGGGGGTGGGGGTGGGGGTAGTGGTAGGTGTTAAATGGGATCCATCTCCTCAGTTAAAGAAGCCACCCTGCCTTTCTGCTTAAGGTTGTTGGATTCCCTAGATTTTATCTGTGATTTTTTCCTGGCGAGTGAGTGAGTGTGAGTGAGTGAGTGAGTGAGTGAGTGAGAGTGAGTGAGTGAGTGAGTGAGTGAGTGAGAGTGAGTGTGAGTGAGTGGGTGGGTGGGTGGCTGGTGGCTGGGTGGGTGGCTGGGTGGATGAGTGAGCGAGTGCGGGGTATCCCGAGTGCAGGCAGGGTGTAGCACTGGAGGGGTATGGGTGGCGAGGCGAGAGTATGTTTTGTATTGTGTAAGTGTGTGTGGAGGCGTTGTTGTTGTTGTTTGGGATGAGGTGTGTTGGAAGCGGTGAGTGTGTGTGAATTTTGTGGAGACGCGTCGTGTGTGGGTCGGGCGGGCGAGTAGTGAAAGTAAAGGGGAGCGAAAAAGAAAAAAATGTGTAGCCCAGGCTGGCCTCGAACTCGTGATCCTCCTGCCTCTGCCTCCTTCAGCAAATCCTACCGGCGTGCGCCACCACTACCGGCGAGAGAACCGCGCGAAGCACAGTTACTCGAACCTGCCCTGCCCTGACGTCACCCTACAAGCCACGCCCCCTGCCTGCCCACAACCAAGCCGGCCCGCCCTGCTCTCGCGCCCCGGACACTCGCCACAACCTACACACACACACACACACATACATACACGCACGCACACGCACAAATCCTCAACACAAGCTCACGACAAACAACACTCCACGCTCACACACACACACACACACTCACGCACACAAACGCACGCAACCAACCCAACACAAACAACGAAACCACCGACACACTCACACCTCCCACCCAATCCAACACCCTCACGCCCCACCTCTGACGCCCCAAGCCCAGCGCCCTACACCCGGGGAATCCTCTTTCCTCTCCTCTCACTGCGTTGCCCGCGACTCCGGGGCCAACACGACCCCTGCCGGTCGGCCCGGCAACACACACTCAGCGCCGCTCACCGCCCGGCCGCCCGCCCGCCCACCCGCCCGTCCGTCCGTCGCTTGCACACTGGCCTCCTTTCACTCTCCTCCTACAGTCCACTCGGGTCCCAACCCTCTCTCTCTGCTCGCTGCTCCCCCTGCTCCGGCCCCGTCGCCGTCCGTACTCGCTTGGCACACAGCCGCACCACACAGCTCAGCTCGGGAAGCGCCCCACGGACCCCGCACCCCGCACCCCGCACCCCGCACCCCGCACCCCGGCCAGGCAGCCTCCCTAGTGCGCGCTCACGCACCGCGAGCTTCGCCCTTCCCCACTGCTTGGAACTGGCCCACAGCAAAACCAAGACCTCAAACTAACTCTCAACTGCCGCTGGCCTTCTTCTCCACCGGTGCCCGCCCTCCACCTGCCCACCCCGAGCTCAAGCCCTATCCCCCTCCCACCTCTCGCCGCACACCCACCCATCCCTGAACCTCACACTTCTCCACAGCTCACCCAGCGAGCCCGCAGGCTCTGCGGGAGCACCACGTTCCCCGTCGGGGAGTGACCCCGGACACCCGCGGCTTCGGAATTTCCACGCGACAGATACTGGCTGCATGGGTGCGAGGACGTGTTCGGGGACGGGCGAGTGGGTGCCCTGGACCTGGACACCTTGCTAGGGGCAGACAGGTGGCCACACACTCGGTGACGCGCAATGGAGGACACAGCGAGATCTCTCCCGCACCCCCCACCCCACCCTCGCGACCCTCTCCTGCCGCACGTCCCCAGGCAAGCAGGAGGCCAGGGGTTGGGTGGGGCTGGGATAGAGGGACCAGAGCGGGAGCCGGCCTCCCGACACCACAGGGCCCAAGCCCAAGCCCAAGCCCCCAAGCTCAACTCAGGGACGTCCTCGCATCTGGATCCAGGTCCTATGTCTCTTCAGAGAAGCACACCCGGACCACCTTATATCAGCTCACCCATCCCAGGCACCGTGCCTTTTGGTGCTCAACACCTCAATCTCAGACGCCACTTGACCACTTTGATTGACGACACCCTGGACCGCCTGGGATGAGCACTTTGGCAAAAAAGAAATCACAATTTCAAGGCAAGGCAGAAACCATAAAAAGAAAAGGCAGATACACACTCACATACATGTACGCTCACACAAACCTCACTAACACACCTACAGAGGCTAAAGGGGGAGCGAGAGACTGGCTGATTGACAAAGAGAGACTCTGAGTCTGTGTGTGTGTGTGTGTGTGTCAGAGAGAGCGAGTTTGTGTGTATTTTTGTGTGAAAGATAGATAGTGAACAATAGAGAGATAGAGAGAGAGAGTTTGTGTGTTTGTGTGTGAGAGAGAGATAGTGAACAATAGATAGATAGATAGAGAGATAGAGAGAGACAGAGAGAGAGAGAGAGAGAGGCAGACAAGCAGGCAAAAAAGACAGACAGAGAGAGAATGAAACAGACACACACACACACACACACACACACAGAGCAATAGATAGAGTGACTGACCAAAGAGAGAATTGGAAAGTGGGTGGAGTGGGGTCTTACACCCCTAATCCCTGCACACGGGTGGAAACCGAGGCTGGAGGATCAACTAAAATTCCATGCCATCTGGGCCTACCCAGTGTCACAGCAAGATCCTGGCTGGCAAAAGCAACATGTATCAAGGCGATCAGTTTAAACCATACCAAACAAAAGTAAAAAACAAAACAAAACAAGAGGCCCAAAGAACAACTAAAAAAGAGCGATCATGAAAGGCGAAGAAGCAGAGGAGAGCTGGGGCCCGGGGGAGAGGTGGGGATGGGGGTCGGGGACTGCCCGGAGCTGATGGCTGGATTTCAGAGGCTGGAGACAGGGGTACAGGGAAAAGGAAGAGAGAGGGCGGTCACTAGGAAGAGAGCATGGTCTCCTGCCACTCCAGGCCTCTTCCCTCTCGGGCTCCTGCTCAGAGCAAGAAGCCGGAAAACACCCGTCAGCTCTGCTTTTCCTGCCTTCTGGGTCCTCTTCTTCTGGAAACCGGGGACCGGTCACAAGGCCGCCTTGTCTTCCACCACTAAGTGTCCAGTACCAGGAGGTAGCAACTCCGCTTTGCCCGCCAGAGCCCCCGCCCACACACCCATGGGGACTCAGACTTGACAGAGACTCGACCGGGCTGGGGGTGCTCCGCACACACGGGGACCCGCAGAGTGACGATCAGAGGGAGACAAGAAGGAAACCTGGTTCAGCACGCCTCAGTTTTCGGTGTCGTTTCAACGACGAGAGTCTGACACACGCCGGGCCATTTATTTAGGCCTATGGAAGCACACCACCATCCATCCATCTCGGGAAAAGACTTCCTGGCGACAGATAATTACCACAGTTGCGTGTGTACCACAAAGCTTAAGATGTGTTTCCGTGCAAGATGGGTTCCCCTGGCTCATGCGCCCAGGGCGGCCTCACTCATCCTGGGTGGGGTGTGGGGTCGATGGAACCCTTCTCATCTGGCGCCCAGGACTCTCACAGGAAAACACAGAAATTGACTTGAACATCCGTGACCGTAGCCACTGAGTTAGTTCCACGGAAAGGTCTGAAGGAGTCAGGTGTGGCCAGGCCCTGCAGGGAGCACCGGCAGGAGAGGTCACCTAGGTTCTGCTGCCTGTGCGGAGTACAGGTGACGTCTTCCCCTAAGGATGGGGTCTGACTGAGAAGCAGTCAGTGCTCCAGACAAAGGCCTTGGGCCTGAGAGTCTGGAACACACGAAATAGTCGGGAGATTGAAGCTGAGCCAGGCCCTCGACGTAGTTCAGGCTATCTTTTAGGTCTTTTAGCTACATCCCTTACCAGATTTTTGTGGGGGGTGGGGGTGGGGGTAGTGGTAGGTGTTAAATGGGATCCATCTCCTCAGTTAAAGAAGCCACCCTGCCTTTCTGCTTAAGGTTGTTGGATTCCCTAGATTTTATCTGTGATTTTTTCCTGGCGAGTGAGTGAGTGTGAGTGAGTGAGTGAGTGAGTGAGTGAGTGAGAGTGAGTGAGTGAGTGAGTGAGTGAGTGAGAGTGAGTGTGAGTGAGTGGGTGGGTGGGTGGCTGGTGGCTGGGTGGGTGGCTGGGTGGATGAGTGAGCGAGTGCGGGGTATCCCGAGTGCAGGCAGGGTGTAGCACTGGAGGGGTATGGGTGGCGAGGCGAGAGTATGTTTTGTATTGTGTAAGTGTGTGTGGAGGCGTTGTTGTTGTTGTTTGGGATGAGGTGTGTTGGAAGCGGTGAGTGTGTGTGAATTTTGTGGAGACGCGTCGTGTGTGGGTCGGGCGGGCGAGTAGTGAAAGTAAAGGGGAGCGAAAAAGAAAAAAATGTGTAGCCCAGGCTGGCCTCGAACTCGTGATCCTCCTGCCTCTGCCTCCTTCAGCAAATCCTACCGGCGTGCGCCACCACTACCGGCGAGAGAACCGCGCGAAGCACAGTTACTCGAACCTGCCCTGCCCTGACGTCACCCTACAAGCCACGCCCCCTGCCTGCCCACAACCAAGCCGGCCCGCCCTGCTCTCGCGCCCCGGACACTCGCCACAACCTACACACACACACACACACATACATACACGCACGCACACGCACAAATCCTCAACACAAGCTCACGACAAACAACACTCCACGCTCACACACACACACACACACTCACGCACACAAACGCACGCAACCAACCCAACACAAACAACGAAACCACCGACACACTCACACCTCCCACCCAATCCAACACCCTCACGCCCCACCTCTGACGCCCCAAGCCCAGCGCCCTACACCCGGGGAATCCTCTTTCCTCTCCTCTCACTGCGTTGCCCGCGACTCCGGGGCCAACACGACCCCTGCCGGTCGGCCCGGCAACACACACTCAGCGCCGCTCACCGCCCGGCCGCCCGCCCGCCCACCCGCCCGTCCGTCCGTCGCTTGCACACTGGCCTCCTTTCACTCTCCTCCTACAGTCCACTCGGGTCCCAACCCTCTCTCTCTGCTCGCTGCTCCCCCTGCTCCGGCCCCGTCGCCGTCCGTACTCGCTTGGCACACAGCCGCACCACACAGCTCAGCTCGGGAAGCGCCCCACGGACCCCGCACCCCGCACCCCGCACCCCGCACCCCGCACCCCGCACCCCGGCCAGGCAGCCTCCCTAGTGCGCGCTCACGCACCGCGAGCTTCGCCCTTCCCCACTGCTTGGAACTGGCCCACAGCAAAACCAAGACCTCAAACTAACTCTCAACTGCCGCTGGCCTTCTTCTCCACCGGTGCCCGCCCTCCACCTGCCCACCCCGAGCTCAAGCCCTATCCCCCTCCCACCTCTCGCCGCACACCCACCCATCCCTGAACCTCACACTTCTCCACAGCTCACCCAGCGAGCCCGCAGGCTCTGCGGGAGCACCACGTTCCCCGTCGGGGAGTGACCCCGGACACCCGCGGCTTCGGAATTTCCACGCGACAGATACTGGCTGCATGGGTGCGAGGACGTGTTCGGGGACGGGCGAGTGGGTGCCCTGGACCTGGACACCTTGCTAGGGGCAGACAGGTGGCCACACACTCGGTGACGCGCAATGGAGGACACAGCGAGATCTCTCCCGCACCCCCCACCCCACCCTCGCGACCCTCTCCTGCCGCACGTCCCCAGGCAAGCAGGAGGCCAGGGGTTGGGTGGGGCTGGGATAGAGGGACCAGAGCGGGAGCCGGCCTCCCGACACCACAGGGCCCAAGCCCAAGCCCAAGCCCCCAAGCTCAACTCAGGGACGTCCTCGCATCTGGATCCAGGTCCTATGTCTCTTCAGAGAAGCACACCCGGACCACCTTATATCAGCTCACCCATCCCAGGCACCGTGCCTTTTGGTGCTCAACACCTCAATCTCAGACGCCACTTGACCACTTTGATTGACGACACCCTGGACCGCCTGGGATGAGCACTTTGGCAAAAAAGAAATCACAATTTCAAGGCAAGGCAGAAACCATAAAAAGAAAAGGCAGATACACACTCACATACATGTACGCTCACACAAACCTCACTAACACACCTACAGAGGCTAAAGGGGGAGCGAGAGACTGGCTGATTGACAAAGAGAGACTCTGAGTCTGTGTGTGTGTGTGTGTGTGTGTCAGAGAGAGCGAGTTTGTGTGTATTTTTGTGTGAAAGATAGATAGTGAACAATAGAGAGATAGAGAGAGAGAGTTTGTGTGTTTGTGTGTGAGAGAGAGATAGTGAACAATAGATAGATAGATAGAGAGATAGAGAGAGACAGAGAGAGAGAGAGAGAGAGAGAGGCAGACAAGCAGGCAAAAAAGACAGACAGAGAGAGAATGAAACAGACACACACACACACACACACACACACAGAGCAATAGATAGAGTGACTGACCAAAGAGAGAATTGGAAAGTGGGTGGAGTGGGGTCTTACACCCCTAATCCCTGCACACGGGTGGAAACCGAGGCTGGAGGATCAACTAAAATTCCATGCCATCTGGGCCTACCCAGTGTCACAGCAAGATCCTGGCTGGCAAAAGCAACATGTATCAAGGCGATCAGTTTAAACCATACCAAACAAAAGTAAAAAACAAAACAAAACAAGAGGCCCAAAGAACAACTAAAAAAGAGCGATCATGAAAGGCGAAGAAGCAGAGGAGAGCTGGGGCCCGGGGGAGAGGTGGGGATGGGGGTCGGGGACTGCCCGGAGCTGATGGCTGGATTTCAGAGGCTGGAGACAGGGGTACAGGGAAAAGGAAGAGAGAGGGCGGTCACTAGGAAGAGAGCATGGTCTCCTGCCACTCCAGGCCTCTTCCCTCTCGGGCTCCTGCTCAGAGCAAGAAGCCGGAAAACACCCGTCAGCTCTGCTTTTCCTGCCTTCTGGGTCCTCTTCTTCTGGAAACCGGGGACCGGTCACAAGGCCGCCTTGTCTTCCACCACTAAGTGTCCAGTACCAGGAGGTAGCAACTCCGCTTTGCCCGCCAGAGCCCCCGCCCACACACCCATGGGGACTCAGACTTGACAGAGACTCGACCGGGCTGGGGGTGCTCCGCACACACGGGGACCCGCAGAGTGACGATCAGAGGGAGACAAGAAGGAAACCTGGTTCAGCACGCCTCAGTTTTCGGTGTCGTTTCAACGACGAGAGTCTGACACACGCCGGGCCATTTATTTAGGCCTATGGAAGCACACCACCATCCATCCATCTCGGGAAAAGACTTCCTGGCGACAGATAATTACCACAGTTGCGTGTGTACCACAGAGCTTAAGATGTGTTTCCGTGCAAGATGGGTTCCCCTGGCTCATGCGCCCAGGGCGGCCTCACTCATCCTGGGTGGGGTGTGGGGTCGATGGAACCCTTCTCATCTGGCGCCCAGGACTCTCACAGGAAAACACAGAAATTGACTTGAACATCCGTGACCGTAGCCACTGAGTTAGTTCCACGGAAAGGTCTGAAGGAGTCAGGTGTGGCCAGGCCCTGCAGGGAGCACCGGCAGGAGAGGTCACCTAGGTTCTGCTGCCTGTGCGGAGTACAGGTGACGTCTTCCCCTAAGGATGGGGTCTGACTGAGAAGCAGTCAGTGCTCCAGACAAAGGCCTTGGGCCTGAGAGTCTGGAACACACGAAATAGTCGGGAGATTGAAGCTGAGCCAGGCCCTCGACGTAGTTCAGGCTATCTTTTAGGTCTTTTAGCTACATCCCTTACCAGATTTTTGTGGGGGGTGGGGGTGGGGGTAGTGGTAGGTGTTAAATGGGATCCATCTCCTCAGTTAAAGAAGCCACCCTGCCTTTCTGCTTAAGGTTGTTGGATTCCCTAGATTTTATCTGTGATTTTTTCCTGGCGAGTGAGTGAGTGTGAGTGAGTGAGTGAGTGAGTGAGTGAGTGAGTGAGTGAGTGAGAGTGAGTGTGAGTGAGTGGGTGGGTGGGTGGCTGGTGGCTGGGTGGGTGGCTGGGTGGATGAGTGAGCGAGTGCGGGGTATCCCGAGTGCAGGCAGGGTGTAGCACTGGAGGGGTATGGGTGGCGAGGCGAGAGTATGTTTTGTATTGTGTAAGTGTGTGTGGAGGCGTTGTTGTTGTTGTTTGGGATGAGGTGTGTTGGAAGCGGTGAGTGTGTGTGAATTTTGTGGAGACGCGTCGTGTGTGGGTCGGGCGGGCGAGTAGTGAAAGTAAAGGGGAGCGAAAAAGAAAAAAATGTGTAGCCCAGGCTGGCCTCGAACTCGTGATCCTCCTGCCTCTGCCTCCTTCAGCAAATCCTACCGGCGTGCGCCACCACTACCGGCGAGAGAACCGCGCGAAGCACAGTTACTCGAACCTGCCCTGCCCTGACGTCACCCTACAAGCCACGCCCCCTGCCTGCCCACAACCAAGCCGGCCCGCCCTGCTCTCGCGCCCCGGACACTCGCCACAACCTACACACACACACACACACATACATACACGCACGCACACGCACAAATCCTCAACACAAGCTCACGACAAACAACACTCCACGCTCACACACACACACACACACTCACGCACACAAACGCACGCAACCAACCCAACACAAACAACGAAACCACCGACACACTCACACCTCCCACCCAATCCAACACCCTCACGCCCCACCTCTGACGCCCCAAGCCCAGCGCCCTACACCCGGGGAATCCTCTTTCCTCTCCTCTCACTGCGTTGCCCGCGACTCCGGGGCCAACACGACCCCTGCCGGTCGGCCCGGCAACACACACTCAGCGCCGCTCACCGCCCGGCCGCCCGCCCGCCCACCCGCCCGTCCGTCCGTCGCTTGCACACTGGCCTCCTTTCACTCTCCTCCTACAGTCCACTCGGGTCCCAACCCTCTCTCTCTGCTCGCTGCTCCCCCTGCTCCGGCCCCGTCGCCGTCCGTACTCGCTTGGCACACAGCCGCACCACACAGCTCAGCTCGGGAAGCGCCCCACGGACCCCGCACCCCGCACCCCGCACCCCGCACCCCGCACCCCGGCCAGGCAGCCTCCCTAGTGCGCGCTCACGCACCGCGAGCTTCGCCCTTCCCCACTGCTTGGAACTGGCCCACAGCAAAACCAAGACCTCAAACTAACTCTCAACTGCCGCTGGCCTTCTTCTCCACCGGTGCCCGCCCTCCACCTGCCCACCCCGAGCTCAAGCCCTATCCCCCTCCCACCTCTCGCCGCACACCCACCCATCCCTGAACCTCACACTTCTCCACAGCTCACCCAGCGAGCCCGCAGGCTCTGCGGGAGCACCACGTTCCCCGTCGGGGAGTGACCCCGGACACCCGCGGCTTCGGAATTTCCACGCGACAGATACTGGCTGCATGGGTGCGAGGACGTGTTCGGGGACGGGCGAGTGGGTGCCCTGGACCTGGACACCTTGCTAGGGGCAGACAGGTGGCCACACACTCGGTGACGCGCAATGGAGGACACAGCGAGATCTCTCCCGCACCCCCCACCCCACCCTCGCGACCCTCTCCTGCCGCACGTCCCCAGGCAAGCAGGAGGCCAGGGGTTGGGTGGGGCTGGGATAGAGGGACCAGAGCGGGAGCCGGCCTCCCGACACCACAGGGCCCAAGCCCAAGCCCAAGCCCCCAAGCTCAACTCAGGGACGTCCTCGCATCTGGATCCAGGTCCTATGTCTCTTCAGAGAAGCACACCCGGACCACCTTATATCAGCTCACCCATCCCAGGCACCGTGCCTTTTGGTGCTCAACACCTCAATCTCAGACGCCACTTGACCACTTTGATTGACGACACCCTGGACCGCCTGGGATGAGCACTTTGGCAAAAAAGAAATCACAATTTCAAGGCAAGGCAGAAACCATAAAAAGAAAAGGCAGATACACACTCACATACATGTACGCTCACACAAACCTCACTAACACACCTACAGAGGCTAAAGGGGGAGCGAGAGACTGGCTGATTGACAAAGAGAGACTCTGAGTCTGTGTGTGTGTGTGTGTGTGTGTGTGTCAGAGAGAGCGAGTTTGTGTGTATTTTTGTGTGAAAGATAGATAGTGAACAATAGAGAGATAGAGAGAGAGAGTTTGTGTGTTTGTGTGTGAGAGAGAGATAGTGAACAATAGATAGATAGATAGAGAGATAGAGAGAGACAGAGAGAGAGAGAGAGAGAGGCAGACAAGCAGGCAAAAAAGACAGACAGAGAGAGAATGAAACAGACACACACACACACACACACAGAGCAATAGATAGAGTGACTGACCAAAGAGAGAATTGGAAAGTGGGTGGAGTGGGGTCTTACACCCCTAATCCCTGCACACGGGTGGAAACCGAGGCTGGAGGATCAACTAAAATTCCATGCCATCTGGGCCTACCCAGTGTCACAGCAAGATCCTGGCTGGCAAAAGCAACATGTATCAAGGCGATCAGTTTAAACCATACCAAACAAAAGTAAAAAACAAAACAAAACAAGAGGCCCAAAGAACAACTAAAAAAGAGCGATCATGAAAGGCGAAGAAGCAGAGGAGAGCTGGGGCCCGGGGGAGAGGTGGGGATGGGGGTCGGGGACTGCCCGGAGCTGATGGCTGGATTTCAGAGGCTGGAGACAGGGGTACAGGGAAAAGGAAGAGAGAGGGCGGTCACTAGGAAGAGAGCATGGTCTCCTGCCACTCCAGGCCTCTTCCCTCTCGGGCTCCTGCTCAGAGCAAGAAGCCGGAAAACACCCGTCAGCTCTGCTTTTCCTGCCTTCTGGGTCCTCTTCTTCTGGAAACCGGGGACCGGTCACAAGGCCGCCTTGTCTTCCACCACTAAGTGTCCAGTACCAGGAGGTAGCAACTCCGCTTTGCCCGCCAGAGCCCCCGCCCACACACCCATGGGGACTCAGACTTGACAGAGACTCGACCGGGCTGGGGGTGCTCCGCACACACGGGGACCCGCAGAGTGACGATCAGAGGGAGACAAGAAGGAAACCTGGTTCAGCACGCCTCAGTTTTCGGTGTCGTTTCAACGACGAGAGTCTGACACACGCCGGGCCATTTATTTAGGCCTATGGAAGCACACCACCATCCATCCATCTCGGGAAAAGACTTCCTGGCGACAGATAATTACCACAGTTGCGTGTGTACCACAAAGCTTAAGATGTGTTTCCGTGCAAGATGGGTTCCCCTGGCTCATGCGCCCAGGGCGGCCTCACTCATCCTGGGTGGGGTGTGGGGTCGATGGAACCCTTCTCATCTGGCGCCCAGGACTCTCACAGGAAAACACAGAAATTGACTTGAACATCCGTGACCGTAGCCACTGAGTTAGTTCCACGGAAAGGTCTGAAGGAGTCAGGTGTGGCCAGGCCCTGCAGGGAGCACCGGCAGGAGAGGTCACCTAGGTTCTGCTGCCTGTGCGGAGTACAGGTGACGTCTTCCCCTAAGGATGGGGTCTGACTGAGAAGCAGTCAGTGCTCCAGACAAAGGCCTTGGGCCTGAGAGTCTGGAACACACGAAATAGTCGGGAGATTGAAGCTGAGCCAGGCCCTCGACGTAGTTCAGGCTATCTTTTAGGTCTTTTAGCTACATCCCTTACCAGATTTTTGTGGGGGGTGGGGGTGGGGGTAGTGGTAGGTGTTAAATGGGATCCATCTCCTCAGTTAAAGAAGCCACCCTGCCTTTATGCTTAAGGTTGTTGGATTCCCTAGATTTTATCTGTGATTTTTTCCTGGCGAGTGAGTGAGTGTGAGTGAGTGAGTGAGTGAGTGAGTGAGTGAGTGAGTGAGAGTGAGTGAGTGAGTGAGTGAGAGTGAGTGTGAGTGAGTGGGTGGGTGGGTGGCTGGTGGCTGGGTGGGTGGCTGGGTGGATGAGTGAGCGAGTGCGGGGTATCCCGAGTGCAGGCAGGGTGTAGCACTGGAGGGGTATGGGTGGCGAGGCGAGAGTATGTTTTGTATTGTGTAAGTGTGTGTGGAGGCGTTGTTGTTGTTGTTTGGGATGAGGTGTGTTGGAAGCGGTGAGTGTGTGTGAATTTTGTGGAGACGCGTCGTGTGTGGGTCGGGCGGGCGAGTAGTGAAAGTAAAGGGGAGCGAAAAAGAAAAAAATGTGTAGCCCAGGCTGGCCTCGAACTCGTGATCCTCCTGCCTCTGCCTCCTTCAGCAAATCCTACCGGCGTGCGCCACCACTACCGGCGAGAGAACCGCGCGAAGCACAGTTACTCGAACCTGCCCTGCCCTGACGTCACCCTACAAGCCACGCCCCCTGCCTGCCCACAACCAAGCCGGCCCGCCCTGCTCTCGCGCCCCGGACACTCGCCACAACCTACACACACACACACACACATACATACACGCACGCACACGCACAAATCCTCAACACAAGCTCACGACAAACAACACTCCACGCTCACACACACACACACACACTCACGCACACAAACGCACGCAACCAACCCAACACAAACAACGAAACCACCGACACACTCACACCTCCCACCCAATCCAACACCCTCACGCCCCACCTCTGACGCCCCAAGCCCAGCGCCCTACACCCGGGGAATCCTCTTTCCTCTCCTCTCACTGCGTTGCCCGCGACTCCGGGGCCAACACGACCCCTGCCGGTCGGCCCGGCAACACACACTCAGCGCCGCTCACCGCCCGGCCGCCCGCCCGCCCACCCGCCCGTCCGTCCGTCGCTTGCACACTGGCCTCCTTTCACTCTCCTCCTACAGTCCACTCGGGTCCCAACCCTCTCTCTCTGCTCGCTGCTCCCCCTGCTCCGGCCCCGTCGCCGTCCGTACTCGCTTGGCACACAGCCGCACCACACAGCTCAGCTCGGGAAGCGCCCCACGGACCCCGCACCCCGCACCCCGCACCCCGCACCCCGCACCCCGCACCCCGGCCAGGCAGCCTCCCTAGTGCGCGCTCACGCACCGCGAGCTTCGCCCTTCCCCACTGCTTGGAACTGGCCCACAGCAAAACCAAGACCTCAAACTAACTCTCAACTGCCGCTGGCCTTCTTCTCCACCGGTGCCCGCCCTCCACCTGCCCACCCCGAGCTCAAGCCCTTGCCCCCTCCCACCTCTCGCCGCACACCCACCCATCCCTGAACCTCACACTTCTCCACAGCTCACCCAGCGAGCCCGCAGGCTCTGCGGGAGCACCACGTTCCCCGTCGGGGAGTGACCCCGGACACCCGCGGCTTCGGAATTTCCACGCGACAGATACTGGCTGCATGGGTGCGAGGACGTGTTCGGGGACGGGCGAGTGGGTGCCCTGGACCTGGACACCTTGCTAGGGGCAGACAGGTGGCCACACACTCGGTGACGCGCAATGGAGGACACAGCGAGATCTCTCCCGCACCCCCCACCCCACCCTCGCGACCCTCTCCTGCCGCACGTCCCCAGGCAAGCAGGAGGCCAGGGGTTGGGTGGGGCTGGGATAGAGGGACCAGAGCGGGAGCCGGCCTCCCGACACCACAGGGCCCAAGCCCAAGCCCAAGCCCCCAAGCTCAACTCAGGGACGTCCTCGCATCTGGATCCAGGTCCTATGTCTCTTCAGAGAAGCACACCCGGACCACCTTATATCAGCTCACCCATCCCAGGCACCGTGCCTTTTGGTGCTCAACACCTCAATCTCAGACGCCACTTGACCACTTTGATTGACGACACCCTGGACCGCCTGGGATGAGCACTTTGGCAAAAAAGAAATCACAATTTCAAGGCAAGGCAGAAACCATAAAAAGAAAAGGCAGATACACACTCACATACATGTACGCTCACACAAACCTCACTAACACACCTACAGAGGCTAAAGGGGGAGCGAGAGACTGGCTGATTGACAAAGAGAGACTCTGAGTCTGTGTGTGTGTGTGTGTGTGTCAGAGAGAGCGAGTTTGTGTGTATTTTTGTGTGAAAGATAGATAGTGAACAATAGAGAGATAGAGAGAGAGAGTTTGTGTGTTTGTGTGTGAGAGAGAGATAGTGAACAATAGATAGATAGATAGATAGAGAGATAGAGAGAGACAGAGAGAGAGAGAGAGAGGCAGACAAGCAGGCAAAAAAGACAGACAGAGAGAGAATGAAACAGACACACACACACACACACACACACAGAGCAATAGATAGAGTGACTGACCAAAGAGAGAATTGGAAAGTGGGTGGAGTGGGGTCTTACACCCCTAATCCCTGCACACGGGTGGAAACCGAGGCTGGAGGATCAACTAAAATTCCATGCCATCTGGGCCTACCCAGTGTCACAGCAAGATCCTGGCTGGCAAAAGCAACATGTATCAAGGCGATCAGTTTAAACCATACCAAACAAAAGTAAAAAACAAAACAAAACAAGAGGCCCAAAGAACAACTAAAAAAGAGCGATCATGAAAGGCGAAGAAGCAGAGGAGAGCTGGGGACCGGGGGAGAGGTGGGGATGGGGGTCGGGGACTGCCCGGAGCTGATGGCTGGATTTCAGAGGCTGGAGACAGGGGTACAGGGAAAAGGAAGAGAGAGGGCGGTCACTAGGAAGAGAGCATGGTCTCCTGCCACTCCAGGCCTCTTCCCTCTCGGGCTCCTGCTCAGAGCAAGAAGCCGGAAAACACCCGTCAGCTCTGCTTTTCCTGCCTTCTGGGTCCTCTTCTTCTGGAAACCGGGGACCGGTCACAAGGCCGCCTTGTCTTCCACCAGTGTCCAGTACCAGGAGGTAGCAACTCCGCTTTGCCCGCCAGAGCCCCCGCCCACACACCCATGGGGACTCAGACTTGACAGAGACTCGACCGGGCTGGGGGTGCTCCGCACACACGGGGACCCGCAGAGTGACGATCAGAGGGAGACAAGAAGGAAACCTGGTTCAGCACGCCTCAGTTTTCGGTGTCGTTTCAACGACGAGAGTCTGACACACGCCGGGCCATTTATTTAGGCCTATGGAAGCACACCACCATCCATCCATCTCGGGAAAAGACTTCCTGGCGACAGATAATTACCACAGTTGCGTGTGTACCACAAAGCTTAAGATGTGTTTCCGTGCAAGATGGGTTCCCCTGGCTCATGCGCCCAGGGCGGCCTCACTCATCCTGGGTGGGGTGTGGGGTCGATGGAACCCTTCTCATCTGGCGCCCAGGACTCTCACAGGAAAACACAGAAATTGACTTGAACATCCGTGACCGTAGCCACTGAGTTAGTTCCACGGAAAGGTCTGAAGGAGTCAGGTGTGGCCAGGCCCTGCAGGGAGCACCGGCAGGAGAGGTCACCTAGGTTCTGCTGCCTGTGCGGAGTACAGGTGACGTCTTCCCCTAAGGATGGGGTCTGACTGAGAAGCAGTCAGTGCTCCAGACAAAGGCCTTGGGCCTGAGAGTCTGGAACACACGAAATAGTCGGGAGATTGAAGCTGAGCCAGGCCCTCGACGTAGTTCAGGCTATCTTTTAGGTCTTTTAGCTACATCCCTTACCAGATTTTTGTGGGGGGTGGGGGTGGGGGTAGTGGTAGGTGTTAAATGGGATCCATCTCCTCAGTTAAAGAAGCCACCCTGCCTTTATGCTTAAGGTTGTTGGATTCCCTAGATTTTATCTGTGATTTTTTCCTGGCGAGTGAGTGAGTGTGAGTGAGTGAGTGAGTGAGTGAGTGAGAGTGAGTGAGTGAGTGAGTGAGTGAGTGAGAGTGAGTGTGAGTGAGTGGGTGGGTGGGTGGCTGGTGGCTGGGTGGGTGGCTGGGTGGATGAGTGAGCGAGTGCGGGGTATCCCGAGTGCAGGCAGGGTGTAGCACTGGAGGGGTATGGGTGGCGAGGCGAGAGTATGTTTTGTATTGTGTAAGTGTGTGTGGAGGCGTTGTTGTTGTTGTTTGGGATGAGGTGTGTTGGAAGCGGTGAGTGTGTGTGAATTTTGTGGAGACGCGTCGTGTGTGGGTCGGGCGGGCGAGTAGTGAAAGTAAAGGGGAGCGAAAAAGAAAAAAATGTGTAGCCCAGGCTGACCTCGAACTCGTGATCCTCCTGCCTCTGCCTCCTTCAGCAAATCCTACCGGCGTGCGCCACCACTACCGGCGAGAGAACCGCGCGAAGCACAGTTACTCGAACCTGCCCTGCCCTGACGTCACCCTACAAGCCACGCCCCCTGCCTGCCCACAACCAAGCCGGCCCGCCCTGCTCTCGCGCCCCGGACACTCGCCACAACCTACACACACACACACACATACATACACGCACGCACACGCACAAATCCTCAACACAAGCTCACGACAAACAACACTCCACGCTCACACACACACACACACACTCACGCACACAAACGCACGCAACCAACCCAACACAAACAACGAAACCACCGACACACTCACACCTCCCACCCAATCCAACACCCTCACGCCCCACCTCTGACGCCCCAAGCCCAGCGCCCTACACCCGGGGAATCCTCTTTCCTCTCCTCTCACTGCGTTGCCCGCGACTCCGGGGCCAACACGACCCCTGCCGGTCGGCCCGGCAACACACACTCAGCGCCGCTCACCGCCCGCCCACCCGCCCGTCCGTCCGTCGCTTGCACACTGGCCTCCTTTCACTCTCCTCCTACAGTCCACTCGGGTCCCAACCCTCTCTCTCTGCTCGCTGCTCCCCCTGCTCCGGCCCCGTCGCCGTCCGTACTCGCTTGGCACACAGCCGCACCACACAGCTCAGCTCGGGAAGCGCCCCACGGACCCCGCACCCCGCACCCCGCACCCCGCACCCCGCACCCCGGCCAGGCAGCCTCCCTAGTGCGCGCTCACGCACCGCGAGCTTCGCCCTTCCCCACTGCTTGGAACTGGCCCACAGCAAAACCAAGACCTCAAACTAACTCTCAACTGCCGCTGGCCTTCTTCTCCACCGGTGCCCGCCCTCCACCTGCCCACCCCGAGCTCAAGCCCTATCCCCCTCCCACCTCTCGCCGCACACCCACCCATCCCTGAACCTCACACTTCTCCACAGCTCACCCAGCGAGCCCGCAGGCTCTGCGGGAGCACCACGTTCCCCGTCGGGGAGTGACCCCGGACACCCGCGGCTTCGGAATTTCCACGCGACAGATACTGGCTGCATGGGTGCGAGGACGTGTTCGGGGACGGGCGAGTGGGTGCCCTGGACCTGGACACCTTGCTAGGGGCAGACAGGTGGCCACACACTCGGTGACGCGCAATGGAGGACACAGCGAGATCTCTCCCGCACCCCCCACCCCACCCTCGCGACCCTCTCCTGCCGCACGTCCCCAGGCAAGCAGGAGGCCAGGGGTTGGGTGGGGCTGGGATAGAGGGACCAGAGCGGGAGCCGGCCTCCCGACACCACAGGGCCCAAGCCCAAGCCCAAGCCCCCAAGCTCAACTCAGGGACGTCCTCGCATCTGGATCCAGGTCCTATGTCTCTTCAGAGAAGCACACCCGGACCACCTTATATCAGCTCACCCATCCCAGGCACCGTGCCTTTTGGTGCTCAACACCTCAATCTCAGACGCCACTTGACCACTTTGATTGACGACACCCTGGACCGCCTGGGATGAGCACTTTGGCAAAAAAGAAATCACAATTTCAAGGCAAGGCAGAAACCATAAAAAGAAAAGGCAGATACACACTCACATACATGTACGCTCACACAAACCTCACTAACACACCTACAGAGGCTAAAGGGGGAGCGAGAGACTGGCTGATTGACAAAGAGAGACTCTGAGTCTGTGTGTGTGTGTGTGTGTGTCAGAGAGAGCGAGTTTGTGTGTATTTTTGTGTGAAAGATAGATAGTGAACAATAGAGAGATAGAGAGAGAGAGTTTGTGTGTTTGTGTGTGAGAGAGAGATAGTGAACAATAGATAGATAGATAGAGAGATAGAGAGAGACAGAGAGAGAGAGAGAGAGGCAGACAAGCAGGCAAAAAAGACAGACAGAGAGAGAATGAAACAGACACACACACACACACACACACACAGAGAGAGAGCAATAGATAGAGTGACTGACCAAAGAGAGAATTGGAAAGTGGGTGGAGTGGGGTCTTACACCCCTAATCCCTGCACACGGGTGGAAACCGAGGCTGGAGGATCAACTAAAATTCCATGCCATCTGGGCCTACCCAGTGTCACAGCAAGATCCTGGCTGGCAAAAGCAACATGTATCAAGGCGATCAGTTTAAACCATACCAAACAAAAGTAAAAAACAAAACAAAACAAGAGGCCCAAAGAACAACTAAAAAAGAGCGATCATGAAAGGCGAAGAAGCAGAGGAGAGCTGGGGCCCGGGGGAGAGGTGGGGATGGGGGTCGGGGACTGCCCGGAGCTGATGGCTGGATTTCAGAGGCTGGAGACAGGGGTACAGGGAAAAGGAAGAGAGAGGGCGGTCACTAGGAAGAGAGCATGGTCTCCTGCCACTCCAGGCCTCTTCCCTCTCGGGCTCCTGCTCAGAGCAAGAAGCCGGAAAACACCCGTCAGCTCTGCTTTTCCTGCCTTCTGGGTCCTCTTCTTCTGGAAACCGGGGACCGGTCACAAGGCCGCCTTGTCTTCCACCAGTGTCCAGTACCAGGAGGTAGCAACTCCGCTTTGCCCGCCAGAGCCCCCGCCCACACACCCATGGGGACTCAGACTTGACAGAGACTCGACCGGGCTGGGGGTGCTCCGCACACACGGGGACCCGCAGAGTGACGATCAGAGGGAGACAAGAAGGAAACCTGGTTCAGCACGCCTCAGTTTTCGGTGTCGTTTCAACGACGAGAGTCTGACACACGCCGGGCCATTTATTTAGGCCTATGGAAGCACACCACCATCCATCCATCTCGGGAAAAGACTTCCTGGCGACAGATAATTACCACAGTTGCGTGTGTACCACAAAGCTTAAGATGTGTTTCCGTGCAAGATGGGTTCCCCTGGCTCATGCGCCCAGGGCGGCCTCACTCATCCTGGGTGGGGTGTGGGGTCGATGGAACCCTTCTCATCTGGCGCCCAGGACTCTCACAGGAAAACACAGAAATTGACTTGAACATCCGTGACCGTAGCCACTGAGTTAGTTCCACGGAAAGGTCTGAAGGAGTCAGGTGTGGCCAGGCCCTGCAGGGAGCACCGGCAGGAGAGGTCACCTAGGTTCTGCTGCCTGTGCGGAGTACAGGTGACGTCTTCCCCTAAGGATGGGGTCTGACTGAGAAGCAGTCAGTGCTCCAGACAAAGGCCTTGGGCCTGAGAGTCTGGAACACACGAAATAGTCGGGAGATTGAAGCTGAGCCAGGCCCTCGACGTAGTTCAGGCTATCTTTTAGGTCTTTTAGCTACATCCCTTACCAGATTTTTGTGGGGGGTGGGGGTGGGGGTAGTGGTAGGTGTTAAATGGGATCCATCTCCTCAGTTAAAGAAGCCACCCTGCCTCTGCCTTTATGCTTAAGGTTGTTGGATTCCCTAGATTTTATCTGTGATTTTTTCCTGGCGAGTGAGTGAGTGTGAGTGAGTGAGTGAGTGAGTGAGAGTGAGTGTGAGTGAGTGGGTGGGTGGGTGGCTGGTGGCTGGGTGGGTGGCTGGGTGGATGAGTGAGCGAGTGCGGGGTATCCCGAGTGCAGGCAGGGTGTAGCACTGGAGGGGTATGGGTGGCGAGGCGAGAGTATGTTTTGTATTGTGTAAGTGTGTGTGGAGGCGTTGTTGTTGTTGTTGTTTGGGATGAGGTGTGTTGGAAGCGGTGAGTGTGTGTGAATTTTGTGGAGCCGCGTCGTGTGTGGGTCGGGCGGGCGAGTAGTGAAAGTAAAGGGGAGCGAAAAAGAAAAAAATGTGTAGCCCAGGCTGGCCTCGAACTCGTGATCCTCCTGCCTCTGCCTCCTTCAGCAAATCCTACCGGCGTGCGCCACCACTACCGGCGAGAGAACCGCGCGAAGCACAGTTACTCGAACCTGCCCTGCCCTGACGTCACCCTACAAGCCACGCCCCCTGCCTGCCCACAACCAAGCCGGCCCGCCCTGCTCTCGCGCCCCGGACACTCGCCACAACCTACACACACACACACACATACATACACGCACGCACACGCACAAATCCTCAACACAAGCTCACGACAAACAACACTCCACGCTCACACACACACACACACACTCACGCACACAAACGCACGCAACCAACCCAACACAAACAACGAAACCACCGACACACTCACACCTCCCACCCAATCCAACACCCTCACGCCCCACCTCTGACGCCCCAAGCCCAGCGCCCTACACCCGGGGAATCCTCTTTCCTCTCCTCTCACTGCGTTGCCCGCGACTCCGGGGCCAACACGACCCCTGCCGGTCGGCCCGGCAACACACACTCAGCGCCGCTCACCGCCCGGCCGCCCGCCCGCCCACCCGCCCGTCCGTCCGTCGCTTGCACACTGGCCTCCTTTCACTCTCCTCCTACAGTCCACTCGGGTCCCAACCCTCTCTCTCTGCTCGCTGCTCCCCCTGCTCCGGCCCCGTCGCCCTCCGTACTCGCTTGGCACACAGCCGCACCACACAGCTCAGCTCGGGAAGCGCCCCACGGACCCCGCACCCCGCACCCCGCACCCCGCACCCCGGCCAGGCAGCCTCCCTAGTGCGCGCTCACGCACCGCGAGCTTCGCCCTTCCCCACTGCTTGGAACTGGCCCACAGCAAAACCAAGACCTCAAACTAACTCTCAACTGCCGCTGGCCTTCTTCTCCACCGGTGCCCGCCCTCCACCTGCCCACCCCGAGCTCAAGCCCTATCCCCCTCCCACCTCTCGCCGCACACCCACCCATCCCTGAACCTCACACTTCTCCACAGCTCACCCAGCGAGCCCGCAGGCTCTGCGGGAGCACCACGTTCCCCGTCGGGGAGTGACCCCGGACACCCGCGGCTTCGGAATTTCCACGCGACAGATACTGGCTGCATGGGTGCGAGGACGTGTTCGGGGACGGGCGAGTGGGTGCCCTGGACCTGGACACCTTGCTAGGGGCAGACAGGTGGCCACACACTCGGTGACGCGCAATGGAGGACACAGCGAGATCTCTCCCGCACCCCCCACCCCACCCTCGCGACCCTCTCCTGCCGCACGTCCCCAGGCAAGCAGGAGGCCAGGGGTTGGGTGGGGCTGGGATAGAGGGACCAGAGCGGGAGCCGGCCTCCCGACACCACAGGGCCCAAGCCCAAGCCCAAGCCCCCAAGCTCAACTCAGGGACGTCCTCGCATCTGGATCCAGGTCCTATGTCTCTTCAGAGAAGCACACCCGGACCACCTTATATCAGCTCACCCATCCCAGGCACCGTGCCTTTTGGTGCTCAACACCTCAATCTCAGACGCCACTTGACCACTTTGATTGACGACACCCTGGACCGCCTGGGATGAGCACTTTGGCAAAAAAGAAATCACAATTTCAAGGCAAGGCAGAAACCATAAAAAGAAAAGGCAGATACACACTCACATACATGTACGCTCACACAAACCTCACTAACACACCTACAGAGGCTAAAGGGGGAGCGAGAGACTGGCTGATTGACAAAGAGAGACTCTGAGTCTGTGTGTGTGTGTGTGTGTGTGTGTGTCAGAGAGAGCGAGTTTGTGTGTATTTTTGTGTGAAAGATAGATAGTGAACAATAGAGAGATAGAGAGAGAGAGTTTGTGCGTTTGTGTGTGAGAGAGAGATAGTGAACAATAGATAGATAGATAGAGAGATAGAGAGAGACAGAGAGAGAGAGAGAGAGAGAGAGAGAGAGAGAGAGAGGCAGACAAGCAGGCAAAAAAGACAGACAGAGAGAGAATGAAACAGACACACACACACACACACACACACACAGAGAGAGCAATAGATAGAGTGACTGACCAAAGAGAGAATTGGAAAGTGGGTGGAGTGGGGTCTTACACCCCTAATCCCTGCACACGGGTGGAAACCGAGGCTGGAGGATCAACTAAAATTCCATGCCATCTGGGCCTACCCAGTGTCACAGCAAGATCCTGGCTGGCAAAAGCAACATGTATCAAGGCGATCAGTTTAAACCATACCAAACAAAAGTAAAAAACAAAACAAAACAAGAGGCCCAAAGAACAACTAAAAAAGAGCGATCATGAAAGGCGAAGAAGCAGAGGAGAGCTGGGGCCCGGGGGAGAGGTGGGGATGGGGGTCGGGGACTGCCCGGAGCTGATGGCTGGATTTCAGAGGCTGGAGACAGGGGTACAGGGAAAAGGAAGAGAGAGGGCGGTCACTAGGAAGAGAGCATGGTCTCCTGCCACTCCAGGCCTCTTCCCTCTCGGGCTCCTGCTCAGAGCAAGAAGCCGGAAAACACCCGTCAGCTCTGCTTTTCCTGCCTTCTGGGTCCTCTTCTTCTGGAAACCGGGGACCGGTCACAAGGCCGCCTTGTCTTCCACCACTAAGTGTCCAGTACCAGGAGGTAGGTAGCACCTCCGCTTTGACCGCCAGAGCCCCCGCCCACACACCCATGGGGACTCAGACTTGACAGAGACTCGACCGGGCTGGGGGTGCTCCGCACACACGGGGACCCGCAGAGTGACGATCAGAGGGAGACAAGAAGGAAACCTGGTTCAGCACGCCTCAGTTTTCGGTGTCGTTTCAACGACGAGAGTCTGACACACGCCGGGCCATTTATTTAGGCCTATGGAAGCACACCACCATCCATCCATCTCGGGAAAAGACTTCCTGGCGACAGATAATTACCACAGTTGCGTGTGTACCACAAAGCTTAAGATGTGTTTCCGTGCAAGATGGGTTCCCCTGGCTCATGCGCCCAGGGCGGCCTCACTCATCCTGGGTGGGGTGTGGGGTCGATGGAACCCTTCTCATCTGGCGCCCAGGACTCTCACAGGAAAACACAGAAATTGACTTGAACATCCGTGACCGTAGCCACTGAGTTAGTTCCACGGAAAGGTCTGAAGGAGTCAGGTGTGGCCAGGCCCTGCAGGGAGCACCGGCAGGAGAGGTCACCTAGGTTCTGCTGCCTGTGCGGAGTACAGGTGACGTCTTCCCCTAAGGATGGGGTCTGACTGAGAAGCAGTCAGTGCTCCAGACAAAGGCCTTGGGCCTGAGAGTCTGGAACACACGAAATAGTCGGGAGATTGAAGCTGAGCCAGGCCCTCGACGTAGTTCAGGCTATCTTTTAGGTCTTTTAGCTACATCCCTTACCAGATTTTTGTGGGGGGTGGGGGTGGGGGTAGTGGTAGGTGTTAAATGGGATCCATCTCCTCAGTTAAAGAAGCCACCCTGCCTTTATGCTTAAGGTTGTTGGATTCCCTAGATTTTATCTGTGATTTTTTCCTGGCGAGTGAGTGAGTGTGAGTGAGTGAGTGAGTGAGTGAGAGTGAGTGTGAGTGAGTGGGTGGGTGGGTGGCTGGTGGCTGGGTGGGTGGCTGGGTGGATGAGTGAGCGAGTGCGGGGTATCCCGAGTGCAGGCAGGGTGTAGCACTGGAGGGGTATGGGTGGCGAGGCGAGAGTATGTTTTGTATTGTGTAAGTGTGTGTGGAGGCGTTGTTGTTGTTGTTGTTTGGGATGAGGTGTGTTGGAAGCGGTGAGTGTGTGTGAATTTTGTGGAGCCGCGTCGTGTGTGGGTCGGGCGGGCGAGTAGTGAAAGTAAAGGGGAGCGAAAAAGAAAAAAATGTGTAGCCCAGGCTGGCCTCGAACTCGTGATCCTCCTGCCTCTGCCTCCTTCAGCAAATCCTACCGGCGTGCGCCACCACTACCGGCGAGAGAACCGCGCGAAGCACAGTTACTCGAACCTGCCCTGCCCTGACGTCACCCTACAAGCCACGCCCCCTGCCTGCCCACAACCAAGCCGGCCCGCCCTGCTCTCGCGCCCCGGACACTCGCCACAACCTACACACACACACACACATACATACACGCACGCACACGCACAAATCCTCAACACAAGCTCACGACAAACAACACTCCACGCTCACACACACACACACACACTCACGCACACAAACGCACGCAACCAACCCAACACAAACAACGAAACCACCGACACACTCACACCTCCCACCCAATCCAACACCCTCACGCCCCACCTCTGACGCCCCAAGCCCAGCGCCCTACACCCGGGGAATCCTCTTTCCTCTCCTCTCACTGCGTTGCCCGCGACTCCGGGGCCAACACGACCCCTGCCGGTCGGCCCGGCAACACACACTCAGCGCCGCTCACCGCCCGGCCGCCCGCCCGCCCACCCGCCCGTCCGTCCGTCGCTTGCACACTGGCCTCCTTTCACTCTCCTCCTACAGTCCACTCGGGTCCCAACCCTCTCTCTCTGCTCGCTGCTCCCCCTGCTCCGGCCCCGTCGCCCTCCGTACTCGCTTGGCACACAGCCGCACCACACAGCTCAGCTCGGGAAGCGCCCCACGGACCCCGCACCCCGCACCCCGCACCCCGCACCCCGGCCAGGCAGCCTCCCTAGTGCGCGCTCACGCACCGCGAGCTTCGCCCTTCCCCACTGCTTGGAACTGGCCCACAGCAAAACCAAGACCTCAAACTAACTCTCAACTGCCGCTGGCCTTCTTCTCCACCGGTGCCCGCCCTCCACCTGCCCACCCCGAGCTCAAGCCCTATCCCCCTCCCACCTCTCGCCGCACACCCACCCATCCCTGAACCTCACACTTCTCCACAGCTCACCCAGCGAGCCCGCAGGCTCTGCGGGAGCACCACGTTCCCCGTCGGGGAGTGACCCCGGACACCCGCGGCTTCGGAATTTCCACGCGACAGATACTGGCTGCATGGGTGCGAGGACGTGTTCGGGGACGGGCGAGTGGGTGCCCTGGACCTGGACACCTTGCTAGGGGCAGACAGGTGGCCACACACTCGGTGACGCGCAATGGAGGACACAGCGAGATCTCTCCCGCACCCCCCACCCCACCCTCGCGACCCTCTCCTGCCGCACGTCCCCAGGCAAGCAGGAGGCCAGGGGTTGGGTGGGGCTGGGATAGAGGGACCAGAGCGGGAGCCGGCCTCCCGACACCACAGGGCCCAAGCCCAAGCCCAAGCCCCCAAGCTCAACTCAGGGACGTCCTCGCATCTGGATCCAGGTCCTATGTCTCTTCAGAGAAGCACACCCGGACCACCTTATATCAGCTCACCCATCCCAGGCACCGTGCCTTTTGGTGCTCAACACCTCAATCTCAGACGCCACTTGACCACTTTGATTGACGACACCCTGGACCGCCTGGGATGAGCACTTTGGCAAAAAAGAAATCACAATTTCAAGGCAAGGCAGAAACCATAAAAAGAAAAGGCAGATACACACTCACATACATGTACGCTCACACAAACCTCACTAACACACCTACAGAGGCTAAAGGGGGAGCGAGAGACTGGCTGATTGACAAAGAGAGACTCTGAGTCTGTGTGTGTGTGTGTGTGTGTGTGTGTGTGTGTGTCAGAGAGAGCGAGTTTGTGTGTATTTTTGTGTGAAAGATAGATAGTGAACAATAGAGAGATAGAGAGAGAGAGTTTGTGTGTTTGTGTGTGAGAGAGAGATAGTGAACAATAGATAGATAGATAGAGAGATAGAGAGAGACAGAGAGAGAGAGAGAGAGAGAGAGAGAGGCAGACAAGCAGGCAAAAAAGACAGACAGAGAGAGAATGAAACAGACACACACACACACACACACACACACACAGAGAGAGCAATAGATAGAGTGACTGACCAAAGAGAGAATTGGAAAGTGGGTGGAGTGGGGTCTTACACCCCTAATCCCTGCACACGGGTGGAAACCGAGGCTGGAGGATCAACTAAAATTCCATGCCATCTGGGCCTACCCAGTGTCACAGCAAGATCCTGGCTGGCAAAAGCAACATGTATCAAGGCGATCAGTTTAAACCATACCAAACAAAAGTAAAAAACAAAACAAAACAAGAGGCCCAAAGAACAACTAAAAAAGAGCGATCATGAAAGGCGAAGAAGCAGAGGAGAGCTGGGGCCCGGGGGAGAGGTGGGGATGGGGGTCGGGGACTGCCCGGAGCTGATGGCTGGATTTCAGAGGCTGGAGACAGGGGTACAGGGAAAAGGAAGAGAGAGGGCGGTCACTAGGAAGAGAGCATGGTCTCCTGCCACTCCAGGCCTCTTCCCTCTCGGGCTCCTGCTCAGAGCAAGAAGCCGGAAAACACCCGTCAGCTCTGCTTTTCCTGCCTTCTGGGTCCTCTTCTTCTGGAAACCGGGGACCGGTCACAAGGCCGCCTTGTCTTCCACCACTAAGTGTCCAGTACCAGGAGGTAGGTAGCACCTCCGCTTTGACCGCCAGAGCCCCCGCCCACACACCCATGGGGACTCAGACTTGACAGAGACTCGACCGGGCTGGGGGTGCTCCGCACACACGGGGACCCGCAGAGTGACGATCAGAGGGAGACAAGAAGGAAACCTGGTTCAGCACGCCTCAGTTTTCGGTGTCGTTTCAACGACGAGAGTCTGACACACGCCGGGCCATTTATTTAGGCCTATGGAAGCACACCACCATCCATCCATCTCGGGAAAAGACTTCCTGGCGACAGATAATTACCACAGTTGCGTGTGTACCACAAAGCTTAAGATGTGTTTCCGTGCAAGATGGGTTCCCCTGGCTCATGCGCCCAGGGCGGCCTCACTCATCCTGGGTGGGGTGTGGGGTCGATGGAACCCTTCTCATCTGGCGCCCAGGACTCTCACAGGAAAACACAGAAATTGACTTGAACATCCGTGACCGTAGCCACTGAGTTAGTTCCACGGAAAGGTCTGAAGGAGTCAGGTGTGGCCAGGCCCTGCAGGGAGCACCGGCAGGAGAGGTCACCTAGGTTCTGCTGCCTGTGCGGAGTACAGGTGACGTCTTCCCCTAAGGATGGGGTCTGACTGAGAAGCAGTCAGTGCTCCAGACAAAGGCCTTGGGCCTGAGAGTCTGGAACACACGAAATAGTCGGGAGATTGAAGCTGAGCCAGGCCCTCGACGTAGTTCAGGCTATCTTTTAGGTCTTTTAGCTACATCCCTTACCAGATTTTTGTGGGGGGTGGGGGTGGGGGTAGTGGTAGGTGTTAAATGGGATCCATCTCCTCAGTTAAAGAAGCCACCCTGCCTTTATGCTTAAGGTTGTTGGATTCCCTAGATTTTATCTGTGATTTTTTCCTGGCGAGTGAGTGAGTGTGAGTGAGTGAGTGAGTGAGTGAGAGTGAGTGTGAGTGAGTGGGTGGGTGGGTGGCTGGTGGCTGGGTGGGTGGCTGGGTGGATGAGTGAGCGAGTGCGGGGTATCCCGAGTGCAGGCAGGGTGTAGCACTGGAGGGGTATGGGTGGCGAGGCGAGAGTATGTTTTGTATTGTGTAAGTGTGTGTGGAGGCGTTGTTGTTGTTGTTGTTTGGGATGAGGTGTGTTGGAAGCGGTGAGTGTGTGTGAATTTTGTGGAGCCGCGTCGTGTGTGGGTCGGGCGGGCGAGTAGTGAAAGTAAAGGGGAGCGAAAAAGAAAAAAATGTGTAGCCCAGGCTGGCCTCGAACTCGTGATCCTCCTGCCTCTGCCTCCTTCAGCAAATCCTACCGGCGTGCGCCACCACTACCGGCGAGAGAACCGCGCGAAGCACAGTTACTCGAACCTGCCCTGCCCTGACGTCACCCTACAAGCCACGCCCCCTGCCTGCCCACAACCAAGCCGGCCCGCCCTGCTCTCGCGCCCCGGACACTCGCCACAACCTACACACACACACACACATACATACACGCACGCACACGCACAAATCCTCAACACAAGCTCACGACAAACAACACTCCACGCTCACACACACACACACACACTCACGCACACAAACGCACGCAACCAACCCAACACAAACAACGAAACCACCGACACACTCACACCTCCCACCCAATCCAACACCCTCACGCCCCACCTCTGACGCCCCAAGCCCAGCGCCCTACACCCGGGGAATCCTCTTTCCTCTCCTCTCACTGCGTTGCCCGCGACTCCGGGGCCAACACGACCCCTGCCGGTCGGCCCGGCAACACACACTCAGCGCCGCTCACCGCCCGGCCGCCCGCCCGCCCACCCGCCCGTCCGTCCGTCGCTTGCACACTGGCCTCCTTTCACTCTCCTCCTACAGTCCACTCGGGTCCCAACCCTCTCTCTCTGCTCGCTGCTCCCCCTGCTCCGGCCCCGTCGCCCTCCGTACTCGCTTGGCACACAGCCGCACCACACAGCTCAGCTCGGGAAGCGCCCCACGGACCCCGCACCCCGCACCCCGGCCAGGCAGCCTCCCTAGTGCGCGCTCACGCACCGCGAGCTTCGCCCTTCCCCACTGCTTGGAACTGGCCCACAGCAAAACCAAGACCTCAAACTAACTCTCAACTGCCGCTGGCCTTCTTCTCCACCGGTGCCCGCCCTCCACCTGCCCACCCCGAGCTCAAGCCCTATCCCCCTCCCACCTCTCGCCGCACACCCACCCATCCCTGAACCTCACACTTCTCCACAGCTCACCCAGCGAGCCCGCAGGCTCTGCGGGAGCACCACGTTCCCCGTCGGGGAGTGACCCCGGACACCCGCGGCTTCGGAATTTCCACGCGACAGATACTGGCTGCATGGGTGCGAGGACGTGTTCGGGGACGGGCGAGTGGGTGCCCTGGACCTGGACACCTTGCTAGGGGCAGACAGGTGGCCACACACTCGGTGACGCGCAATGGAGGACACAGCGAGATCTCTCCCGCACCCCCCACCCCACCCTCGCGACCCTCTCCTGCCGCACGTCCCCAGGCAAGCAGGAGGCCAGGGGTTGGGTGGGGCTGGGATAGAGGGACCAGAGCGGGAGCCGGCCTCCCGACACCACAGGGCCCAAGCCCAAGCCCAAACCCCAAGCTCAACTCAGGGACGTCCTCGCATCTGGATCCAGGTCCTATGTCTCTTCAGAGAAGCACACCCAGACCACCTTATATCAGCTCACCCATCCCAGGCACCGTGCCTTTTGGTGCTCAACACCTCAATCTCAGACGCCACTTGACCACTTTGATTGACGACACCCTGGACCGCCTGGGATGAGCACTTTGGCAAAAAAGAAATCACAATTTCAAGGCAAGGCAGAAACCATAAAAAGAAAAGGCAGATACACACTCACATACATGTACGCTCACACAAACCTCACTAACACACCTACAGAGGCTAAAGGGGGAGCGAGAGACTGGCTGATTGACAAAGAGAGACTCTGAGTCTGTGTGTGTGTGTGTGTGTGTGTGTCAGAGAGAGCGAGTTTGTGTGTATTTTTGTGTGAAAGATAGATAGTGAACAATAGAGAGATAGAGAGAGAGAGTTTGTGTGTTTGTGTGTGAGAGAGAGATAGTGAACAATAGATAGATAGATAGAGAGATAGAGAGAGACAGAGAGAGAGAGAGAGAGAGAGAGAGAGAGAGAGAGAGAGAGAGGCAGACAAGCAGGCAAAAAAGACAGACAGAGAGAGAATGAAACAGACACACACACACACACACACACACACACAGAGAGAGCAATAGATAGAGTGACTGACCAAAGAGAGAATTGGAAAGTGGGTGGAGTGGGGTCTTACACCCCTAATCCCTGCACACGGGTGGAAACCGAGGCTGGAGGATCAACTAAAATTCCATGCCATCTGGGCCTACCCAGTGTCACAGCAAGATCCTGGCTGGCAAAAGCAACATGTATCAAGGCGATCAGTTTAAACCATACCAAACAAAAGTAAAAAACAAAACAAAACAAGAGGCCCAAAGAACAACTAAAAAAGAGCGATCATGAAAGGCGAAGAAGCAGAGGAGAGCTGGGGCCCGGGGGAGAGGTGGGGATGGGGGTCGGGGACTGCCCGGAGCTGATGGCTGGATTTCAGAGGCTGGAGACAGGGGTACAGGGAAAAGGAAGAGAGAGGGCGGTCACTAGGAAGAGAGCATGGTCTCCTGCCACTCCAGGCCTCTTCCCTCTCGGGCTCCTGCTCAGAGCAAGAAGCCGGAAAACACCCGTCAGCTCTGCTTTTCCTGCCTTCTGGGTCCTCTTCTTCTGGAAACCGGGGACCGGTCACAAGGCCGCCTTGTCTTCCACCACTAAGTGTCCAGTACCAGGAGGTAGGTAGCACCTCCGCTTTGACCGCCAGAGCCCCCGCCCACACACCCATGGGGACTCAGACTTGACAGAGACTCGACCGGGCTGGGGGTGCTCCGCACACACGGGGACCCGCAGAGTGACGATCAGAGGGAGACAAGAAGGAAACCTGGTTCAGCACGCCTCAGTTTTCGGTGTCGTTTCAACGACGAGAGTCTGACACACGCCGGGCCATTTATTTAGGCCTATGGAAGCACACCACCATCCATCCATCTCGGGAAAAGACTTCCTGGCGACAGATAATTACCACAGTTGCGTGTGTACCACAAAGCTTAAGATGTGTTTCCGTGCAAGATGGGTTCCCCTGGCTCATGCGCCCAGGGCGGCCTCACTCATCCTGGGTGGGGTGTGGGGTCGATGGAACCCTTCTCATCTGGCGCCCAGGACTCTCACAGGAAAACACAGAAATTGACTTGAACATCCGTGACCGTAGCCACTGAGTTAGTTCCACGGAAAGGTCTGAAGGAGTCAGGTGTGGCCAGGCCCTGCAGGGAGCACCGGCAGGAGAGGTCACCTAGGTTCTGCTGCCTGTGCGGAGTACAGGTGACGTCTTCCCCTAAGGATGGGGTCTGACTGAGAAGCAGTCAGTGCTCCAGACAAAGGCCTTGGGCCTGAGAGTCTGGAACACACGAAATAGTCGGGAGATTGAAGCTGAGCCAGGCCCTCGACGTAGTTCAGGCTATCTTTTAGGTCTTTTAGCTACATCCCTTACCAGATTTTTGTGGGGGGTGGGGGTGGGGGTAGTGGTAGGTGTTAAATGGGATCCATCTCCTCAGTTAAAGAAGCCACCCTGCCTTTATGCTTAAGGTTGTTGGATTCCCTAGATTTTATCTGTGATTTTTTCCTGGCGAGTGAGTGAGTGTGAGTGAGTGAGTGAGTGAGTGAGAGTGAGTGTGAGTGAGTGGGTGGGTGGGTGGCTGGTGGCTGGGTGGGTGGCTGGGTGGATGAGTGAGCGAGTGCGGGGTATCCCGAGTGCAGGCAGGGTGTAGCACTGGAGGGGTATGGGTGGCGAGGCGAGAGTATGTTTTGTATTGTGTAAGTGTGTGTGGAGGCGTTGTTGTTGTTGTTGTTTGGGGTGAGGTGTGTTGGAAGCGGTGAGTGTGTGTGAATTTTGTGGAGCCGCGTCGTGTGTGGGTCGGGCGGGCGAGTAGTGAAAGTAAAGGGGAGCGAAAAAGAAAAAAATGTGTAGCCCAGGCTGGCCTCGAACTCGTGATCCTCCTGCCTCTGCCTCCTTCAGCAAATCCTACCGGCGTGCGCCACCACTACCGGCGAGAGAACCGCGCGAAGCACAGTTACTCGAACCTGCCCTGCCCTGACGTCACCCTACAAGCCACGCCCCCTGCCTGCCCACAACCAAGCCGGCCCGCCCTGCTCTCGCGCCCCGGACACTCGCCACAACCTACACACACACACACACATACATACACGCACGCACACGCACAAATCCTCAACACAAGCTCACGACAAACAACACTCCACGCTCACACACACACACACACACTCACGCACACAAACGCACGCAACCAACCCAACACAAACAACGAAACCACCGACACACTCACACCTCCCACCCAATCCAACACCCTCACGCCCCACCTCTGACGCCCCAAGCCCAGCGCCCTACACCCGGGGAATCCTCTTTCCTCTCCTCTCACTGCGTTGCCCGCGACTCCGGGGCCAACACGACCCCTGCCGGTCGGCCCGGCAACACACACTCAGCGCCGCTCACCGCCCGGCCGCCCGCCCGCCCACCCGCCCGTCCGTCCGTCGCTTGCACACTGGCCTCCTTTCACTCTCCTCCTACAGTCCACTCGGGTCCCAACCCTCTCTCTCTGCTCGCTGCTCCCCCTGCTCCGGCCCCGTCGCCCTCCGTACTCGCTTGGCACACAGCCGCACCACACAGCTCAGCTCGGGAAGCGCCCCACGGACCCCGCACCCCGCACCCCGCACCCCGCACCCCGCACCCCGGCCAGGCAGCCTCCCTAGTGCGCGCTCACGCACCGCGAGCTTCGCCCTTCCCCACTGCTTGGAACTGGCCCACAGCAAAACCAAGACCTCAAACTAACTCTCAACTGCCGCTGGCCTTCTTCTCCACCGGTGCCCGCCCTCCACCTGCCCACCCCGAGCTCAAGCCCTATCCCCCTCCCACCTCTCGCCGCACACCCACCCATCCCTGAACCTCACACTTCTCCACAGCTCACCCAGCGAGCCCGCAGGCTCTGCGGGAGCACCACGTTCCCCGTCGGGGAGTGACCCCGGACACCCGCGGCTTCGGAATTTCCACGCGACAGATACTGGCTGCATGGGTGCGAGGACGTGTTCGGGGACGGGCGAGTGGGTGCCCTGGACCTGGACACCTTGCTAGGGGCAGACAGGTGGCCACACACTCGGTGACGCGCAATGGAGGACACAGCGAGATCTCTCCCGCACCCCCCACCCCACCCTCGCGACCCTCTCCTGCCGCACGTCCCCAGGCAAGCAGGAGGCCAGGGGTTGGGTGGGGCTGGGATAGAGGGACCAGAGCGGGAGCCGGCCTCCCGACACCACAGGGCCCAAGCCCAAGCCCAAACCCCAAGCTCAACTCAGGGACGTCCTCGCATCTGGATCCAGGTCCTATGTCTCTTCAGAGAAGCACACCCAGACCACCTTATATCAGCTCACCCATCCCAGGCACCGTGCCTTTTGGTGCTCAACACCTCAATCTCAGACGCCACTTGACCACTTTGATTGACGACACCCTGGACCGCCTGGGATGAGCACTTTGGCAAAAAAGAAATCACAATTTCAAGGCAAGGCAGAAACCATAAAAAGAAAAGGCAGATACACACTCACATACATGTACGCTCACACAAACCTCACTAACACACCTACAGTAGAGGCTAAAGGGGGAGCAAGAGACTGGCTGATTGACAAAGAGAGACTCTGAGTCTGTGTGTGTGTGTGTGTGTGTGTGTCAGAGAGAGCGAGTTTGTGTGTATTTTTGTGTGAAAGATAGATAGTGAACAATAGAGAGATAGAGAGAGAGAGTTTGTGTGTTTGTGTGTGAGAGAGAGATAGTGAACAATAGATAGATAGATAGAGAGATAGAGAGAGACAGAGAGAGAGAGACAGAGAGAGAGAGAGAGGCAGACAAGCAGGCAAAAAAGACAGACAGAGAGAGAATGAAACAGACACACACACACACACACACACACACACAGAGCAATAGATAGAGTGACTGACCAAAGAGAGAATTGGAAAGTGGGTGGAGTGGGGTCTTACACCCCTAATCCCTGCACACGGGTGGAAACCGAGGCTGGAGGATCAACTAAAATTCCATGCCATCTGGGCCTACCCAGTGTCACAGCAAGATCCTGGCTGGCAAAAGCAACATGTATCAAGGCGATCAGTTTAAACCATACCAAACAAAAGTAAAAAACAAAACAAAACAAGAGGCCCAAAGAACAACTAAAAAAGAGCGATCATGAAAGGCGAAGAAGCAGAGGAGAGCTGGGGCCCGGGGGAGAGGTGGGGATGGGGGTCGGGGACTGCCCGGAGCTGATGGCTGGATTTCAGAGGCTGGAGACAGGGGTACAGGGAAAAGGAAGAGAGAGGGCGGTCACTAGGAGGAGAGCATGGTCTCCTGCCACTCCAGGCCTCTTCCCTCTCGGGCTCCTGCTCAGAGCAAGAAGCCGGAAAACACCCGTCAGCTCTGCTTTTCCTGCCTTCTGGGTCCTCTTCTTCTGGAAACCGGGGACCGGTCACAAGGCCGCCTTGTCTTCCACCACTAAGTGTCCAGTACCAGGAGGTAGGTAGCACCTCCGCTTTGACCGCCAGAGCCCCCGCCCACACACCCATGGGGACTCAGACTTGACAGAGACTCGACCGGGCTGGGGGTGCTCCGCACACACGGGGACCCGCAGAGTGACGATCAGAGGGAAACAAGAAGGAAACCTGGTTCAGCACGCCTCAGTTTTCGGTGTCGTTTCAACGACGAGAGTCTGACACACGCCGGGCCATTTATTTAGGCCTATGGAAGCACACCACCATCCATCCATCTCGGGAAAAGACTTCCTGGCGACAGATAATTACCACAGTTGCGTGTGTACCACAAAGCTTAAGATGTGTTTCCGTGCAAGATGGGTTCCCCTGGCTCATGCGCCCAGGGCGGCCTCACTCATCCTGGGTGGGGTGTGGGGTCGATGGAACCCTTCTCATCTGGCGCCCAGGACTCTCACAGGAAAACACAGAAATTGACTTGAACATCCGTGACCGTAGCCACTGAGTTAGTTCCACGGAAAGGTCTGAAGGAGTCAGGTGTGGCCAGGCCCTGCAGGGAGCACCGGCAGGAGAGGTCACCTAGGTTCTGCTGCCTGTGCGGAGTACAGGTGACGTCTTCCCCTAAGGATGGGGTCTGACTGAGAAGCAGTCAGTGCTCCAGACAAAGGCCTTGGGCCTGAGAGTCTGGAACACACGAAATAGTCGGGAGATTGAAGCTGAGCCAGGCCCTCGACGTAGTTCAGGCTATCTTTTAGGTCTTTTAGCTACATCCCTTACCAGATTTTTGTGGGGGGTGGGGGTGGGGGTAGTGGTAGGTGTTAAATGGGATCCATCTCCTCAGTTAAAGAAGCCACCCTGCCTTTATGCTTAAGGTTGTTGGATTCCCTAGATTTTATCTGTGATTTTTTCCTGGCGAGTGAGTGAGTGTGAGTGAGTGAGTGAGTGAGTGAGAGTGAGTGTGAGTGAGTGGGTGGGTGGGTGGCTGGTGGCTGGGTGGGTGGCTGGGTGGATGAGTGAGCGAGTGCGGGGTATCCCGAGTGCAGGCAGGGTGTAGCACTGGAGGGGTATGGGTGGCGAGGCGAGAGTATGTTTTGTATTGTGTAAGTGTGTGTGGAGGCGTTGTTGTTGTTGTTGTTTGGGATGAGGTGTGTTGGAAGCGGTGAGTGTGTGTGAATTTTGTGGAGCCGCGTCGTGTGTGGGTCGGGCGGGCGAGTAGTGAAAGTAAAGGGGAGCGAAAAAGAAAAAAATGTGTAGCCCAGGCTGGCCTCGAACTCGTGATCCTCCTGCCTCTGCCTCCTTCAGCAAATCCTACCGGCGTGCGCCACCACTACCGGCGAGAGAACCGCGCGAAGCACAGTTACTCGAACCTGCCCTGCCCTGACGTCACCCTACAAGCCACGCCCCCTGCCTGCCCACAACCAAGCCGGCCCGCCCTGCTCTCGCGCCCCGGACACTCGCCACAACCTACACACACACACACACATACATACACGCACGCACACGCACAAATCCTCAACACAAGCTCACGACAAACAACACTCCACGCTCACACACACACACACACACTCACGCACACAAACGCACGCAACCAACCCAACACAAACAACGAAACCACCGACACACTCACACCTCCCACCCAATCCAACACCCTCACGCCCCACCTCTGACGCCCCAAGCCCAGCGCCCTACACCCGGGGAATCCTCTTTCCTCTCCTCTCACTGCGTTGCCCGCGACTCCGGGGCCAACACGACCCCTGCCGGTCGGCCCGGCAACACACACTCAGCGCCGCTCACCGCCCGGCCGCCCGCCCGCCCACCCGCCCGTCCGTCCGTCGCTTGCACACTGGCCTCCTTTCACTCTCCTCCTACAGTCCACTCGGGTCCCAACCCTCTCTCTCTGCTCGCTGCTCCCCCTGCTCCGGCCCCGTCGCCCTCCGTACTCGCTTGGCACACAGCCGCACCACACAGCTCAGCTCGGGAAGCGCCCCACGGACCCCGCACCCCGCACCCCGCACCCCGGCCAGGCAGCCTCCCTAGTGCGCGCTCACGCACCGCGAGCTTCGCCCTTCCCCACTGCTTGGAACTGGCCCACAGCAAAACCAAGACCTCAAACTAACTCTCAACTGCCGCTGGCCTTCTTCTCCACCGGTGCCCGCCCTCCACCTGCCCACCCCGAGCTCAAGCCCTATCCCCCTCCCACCTCTCGCCGCACACCCACCCATCCCTGAACCTCACACTTCTCCACAGCTCACCCAGCGAGCCCGCAGGCTCTGCGGGAGCACCACGTTCCCCGTCGGGGAGTGACCCCGGACACCCGCGGCTTCGGAATTTCCACGCGACAGATACTGGCTGCATGGGTGCGAGGACGTGTTCGGGGACGGGCGAGTGGGTGCCCTGGACCTGGACACCTTGCTAGGGGCAGACAGGTGGCCACACACTCGGTGACGCGCAATGGAGGACACAGCGAGATCTCTCCCGCACCCCCCACCCCACCCTCGCGACCCTCTCCTGCCGCACGTCCCCAGGCAAGCAGGAGGCCAGGGGTTGGGTGGGGCTGGGATAGAGGGACCAGAGCGGGAGCCGGCCTCCCGACACCACAGGGCCCAAGCCCAAGCCCAAGCCCCCAAGCTCAACTCAGGGACGTCCTCGCATCTGGATCCAGGTCCTATGTCTCTTCAGAGAAGCACACCCGGACCACCTTATATCAGCTCACCCATCCCAGGCACCGTGCCTTTTGGTGCTCAACACCTCAATCTCAGACGCCACTTGACCACTTTGATTGACGACACCCTGGACCGCCTGGGATGAGCACTTTGGCAAAAAAGAAATCACAATTTCAAGGCAAGGCAGAAACCATAAAAAGAAAAGGCAGATACACACTCACATACATGTACGCTCACACAAACCTCACTAACACACCTACAGAGGCTAAAGGGGGAGCGAGAGACTGGCTGATTGACAAAGAGAGACTCTGAGTCTGTGTGTGTGTGTGTGTGTGTGTGTCAGAGAGAGCGAGTTTGTGTGTATTTTTGTGTGAAAGATAGATAGTGAACAATAGAGAGATAGAGAGAGAGAGTTTGTGTGTTTGTGTGTGAGAGAGAGATAGTGAACAATAGATAGATAGATAGAGAGATAGAGAGAGACAGAGAGAGAGAGAGAGAGAGAGAGAGAGGCAGACAAGCAGGCAAAAAAGACAGACAGAGAGAGAATGAAACAGACACACACACACACACACACACACACACAGAGAGCAATAGATAGAGTGACTGACCAAAGAGAGAATTGGAAAGTGGGTGGAGTGGGGTCTTACACCCCTAATCCCTGCACACGGGTGGAAACCGAGGCTGGAGGATCAACTAAAATTCCATGCCATCTGGGCCTACCCAGTGTCACAGCAAGATCCTGGCTGGCAAAAGCAACATGTATCAAGGCGATCAGTTTAAACCATACCAAACAAAAGTAAAAAACAAAACAAAACAAGAGGCCCAAAGAACAACTAAAAAAGAGCGATCATGAAAGGCGAAGAAGCAGAGGAGAGCTGGGGCCCGGGGGAGAGGTGGGGATGGGGGTCGGGGACTGCCCGGAGCTGATGGCTGGATTTCAGAGGCTGGAGACAGGGGTACAGGGAAAAGGAAGAGAGAGGGCGGTCACTAGGAAGAGAGCATGGTCTCCTGCCACTCCAGGCCTCTTCCCTCTCGGGCTCCTGCTCAGAGCAAGAAGCCGGAAAACACCCGTCAGCTCTGCTTTTCCTGCCTTCTGGGTCCTCTTCTTCTGGAAACCGGGGACCGGTCACAAGGCCGCCTTGTCTTCCACCACTAAGTGTCCAGTACCAGGAGGTAGGTAGCACCTCCGCTTTGACCGCCAGAGCCCCCGCCCACACACCCATGGGGACTCAGACTTGACAGAGACTCGACCGGGCTGGGGGTGCTCCGCACACACGGGGACCCGCAGAGTGACGATCAGAGGGAGACAAGAAGGAAACCTGGTTCAGCACGCCTCAGTTTTCGGTGTCGTTTCAACGACGAGAGTCTGACACACGCCGGGCCATTTATTTAGGCCTATGGAAGCACACCACCATCCATCCATCTCGGGAAAAGACTTCCTGGCGACAGATAATTACCACAGTTGCGTGTGTACCACAAAGCTTAAGATGTGTTTCCGTGCAAGATGGGTTCCCCTGGCTCATGCGCCCAGGGCGGCCTCACTCATCCTGGGTGGGGTGTGGGGTCGATGGAACCCTTCTCATCTGGCGCCCAGGACTCTCACAGGAAAACACAGAAATTGACTTGAACATCCGTGACCGTAGCCACTGAGTTAGTTCCACGGAAAGGTCTGAAGGAGTCAGGTGTGGCCAGGCCCTGCAGGGAGCACCGGCAGGAGAGGTCACCTAGGTTCTGCTGCCTGTGCGGAGTACAGGTGACGTCTTCCCCTAAGGATGGGGTCTGACTGAGAAGCAGTCAGTGCTCCAGACAAAGGCCTTGGGCCTGAGAGTCTGGAACACACGAAATAGTCGGGAGATTGAAGCTGAGCCAGGCCCTCGACGTAGTTCAGGCTATCTTTTAGGTCTTTTAGCTACATCCCTTACCAGATTTTTGTGGGGGGTGGGGGTGGGGGTAGTGGTAGGTGTTAAATGGGATCCATCTCCTCAGTTAAAGAAGCCACCCTGCCTTTATGCTTAAGGTTGTTGGATTCCCTAGATTTTATCTGTGATTTTTTCCTGGCGAGTGAGTGAGTGTGAGTGAGTGAGTGAGTGAGTGAGTGAGAGTGAGTGAGTGAGTGAGTGAGTGAGTGAGAGTGAGTGTGAGTGAGTGGGTGGGTGGGTGGCTGGTGGCTGGGTGGGTGGCTGGGTGGATGAGTGAGCGAGTGCGGGGTATCCCGAGTGCAGGCAGGGTGTAGCACTGGAGGGGTATGGGTGGCGAGGCGAGAGTATGTTTTGTATTGTGTAAGTGTGTGTGGAGGCGTTGTTGTTGTTGTTGTTTGGGATGAGGTGTGTTGGAAGCGGTGAGTGTGTGTGAATTTTGTGGAGCCGCGTCGTGTGTGGGTCGGGCGGGCGAGTAGTGAAAGTAAAGGGGAGCGAAAAAGAAAAAAATGTGTAGCCCAGGCTGGCCTCGAACTCGTGATCCTCCTGCCTCTGCCTCCTTCAGCAAATCCTACCGGCGTGCGCCACCACTACCGGCGAGAGAACCGCGCGAAGCACAGTTACTCGAACCTGCCCTGCCCTGACGTCACCCTACAAGCCACGCCCCCTGCCTGCCCACAACCAAGCCGGCCCGCCCTGCTCTCGCGCCCCGGACACTCGCCACAACCTACACACACACACACACATACATACACGCACGCACACGCACAAATCCTCAACACAAGCTCACGACAAACAACACTCCACGCTCACACACACACACTCACGCACACAAACGCACGCAACCAACCCAACACAAACAACGAAACCACCGACACACTCACACCTCCCACCCAATCCAACACCCTCACGCCCCACCTCTGACGCCCCAAGCCCAGCGCCCTACACCCGGGGAATCCTCTTTCCTCTCCTCTCACTGCGTTGCCCGCGACTCCGGGGCCAACACGACCCCTGCCGGTCGGCCCGGCAACACACACTCAGCGCCGCTCACCGCCCGGCCGCCCGCCCGCCCACCCGCCCGTCCGTCCGTCGCTTGCACACTGGCCTCCTTTCACTCTCCTCCTACAGTCCACTCGGGTCCCAACCCTCTCTCTCTGCTCGCTGCTCCCCCTGCTCCGGCCCCGTCGCCCTCCGTACTCGCTTGGCACACAGCCGCACCACACAGCTCAGCTCGGGAAGCGCCCCACGGACCCCGCACCCCGCACCCCGCACCCCGCACCCCGGCCAGGCAGCCTCCCTAGTGCGCGCTCACGCACCGCGAGCTTCGCCCTTCCCCACTGCTTGGAACTGGCCCACAGCAAAACCAAGACCTCAAACTAACTCTCAACTGCCGCTGGCCTTCTTCTCCACCGGTGCCCGCCCTCCACCTGCCCACCCCGAGCTCAAGCCCTATCCCCCTCCCACCTCTCGCCGCACACCCACCCATCCCTGAACCTCACACTTCTCCACAGCTCACCCAGCGAGCCCGCAGGCTCTGCGGGAGCACCACGTTCCCCGTCGGGGAGTGACCCCGGACACCCGCGGCTTCGGAATTTCCACGCGACAGATACTGGCTGCATGGGTGCGAGGACGTGTTCGGGGACGGGCGAGTGGGTGCCCTGGACCTGGACACCTTGCTAGGGGCAGACAGGTGGCCACACACTCGGTGACGCGCAATGGAGGACACAGCGAGATCTCTCCCGCACCCCCCACCCCACCCTCGCGACCCTCTCCTGCCGCACGTCCCCAGGCAAGCAGGAGGCCAGGGGTTGGGTGGGGCTGGGATAGAGGGACCAGAGCGGGAGCCGGCCTCCCGACACCACAGGGCCCAAGCCCAAGCCCAAGCCCCCAAGCTCAACTCAGGGACGTCCTCGCATCTGGATCCAGGTCCTATGTCTCTTCAGAGAAGCACACCCGGACCACCTTATATCAGCTCACCCATCCCAGGCACCGTGCCTTTTGGTGCTCAACACCTCAATCTCAGACGCCACTTGACCACTTTGATTGACGACACCCTGGACCGCCTGGGATGAGCACTTTGGCAAAAAAGAAATCACAATTTCAAGGCAAGGCAGAAACCATAAAAAGAAAAGGCAGATACACACTCACATACATGTACGCTCACACAAACCTCACTAACACACCTACAGAGGCTAAAGGGGGAGCGAGAGACTGGCTGATTGACAAAGAGAGACTCTGAGTCTGTGTGTGTGTGTGTGTGTGTGTGTGTCAGAGAGAGCGAGTTTGTGTGTATTTTTGTGTGAAAGATAGATAGTGAACAATAGAGAGATAGAGAGAGAGAGTTTGTGCGTTTGTGTGTGAGAGAGAGATAGTGAACAATAGATAGATAGATAGAGAGATAGAGAGAGACAGAGAGAGAGAGAGAGAGAGAGAGAGAGAGAGAGAGAGAGAGAGGCAGACAAGCAGGCAAAAAAGACAGACAGAGAGAGAATGAAACAGACACACACACACACACACACACACACACAGAGAGCAATAGATAGAGTGACTGACCAAAGAGAGAATTGGAAAGTGGGTGGAGTGGGGTCTTACACCCCTAATCCCTGCACACGGGTGGAAACCGAGGCTGGAGGATCAACTAAAATTCCATGCCATCTGGGCCTACCCAGTGTCACAGCAAGATCCTGGCTGGCAAAAGCAACATGTATCAAGGCGATCAGTTTAAACCATACCAAACAAAAGTAAAAAACAAAACAAAACAAGAGGCCCAAAGAACAACTAAAAAAGAGCGATCATGAAAGGCGAAGAAGCAGAGGAGAGCTGGGGCCCGGGGGAGAGGTGGGGATGGGGGTCGGGGACTGCCCGGAGCTGATGGCTGGATTTCAGAGGCTGGAGACAGGGGTACAGGGAAAAGGAAGAGAGAGGGCGGTCACTAGGAAGAGAGCATGGTCTCCTGCCACTCCAGGCCTCTTCCCTCTCGGGCTCCTGCTCAGAGCAAGAAGCCGGAAAACACCCGTCAGCTCTGCTTTTCCTGCCTTCTGGGTCCTCTTCTTCTGGAAACCGGGGACCGGTCACAAGGCCGCCTTGTCTTCCACCACTAAGTGTCCAGTACCAGGAGGTAGGTAGCACCTCCGCTTTGCCCGCCAGAGCCCCCGCCCACACACCCATGGGGACTCAGACTTGACAGAGACTCGACCGGGCTGGGGGTGCTCCGCACACACGGGGACCCGCAGAGTGACGATCAGAGGGAGACAAGAAGGAAACCTGGTTCAGCACGCCTCAGTTTTCGGTGTCGTTTCAACGACGAGAGTCTGACACACGCCGGGCCATTTATTTAGGCCTATGGAAGCACACCACCATCCATCCATCTCGGGAAAAGACTTCCTGGCGACAGATAATTACCACAGTTGCGTGTGTACCACAAAGCTTAAGATGTGTTTCCGTGCAAGATGGGTTCCCCTGGCTCATGCGCCCAGGGCGGCCTCACTCATCCTGGGTGGGGTGTGGGGTCGATGGAACCCTTCTCATCTGGCGCCCAGGACTCTCACAGGAAAACACAGAAATTGACTTGAACATCCGTGACCGTAGCCACTGAGTTAGTTCCACGGAAAGGTCTGAAGGAGTCAGGTGTGGCCAGGCCCTGCAGGGAGCACCGGCAGGAGAGGTCACCTAGGTTCTGCTGCCTGTGCGGAGTACAGGTGACGTCTTCCCCTAAGGATGGGGTCTGACTGAGAAGCAGTCAGTGCTCCAGACAAAGGCCTTGGGCCTGAGAGTCTGGAACACACGAAATAGTCGGGAGATTGAAGCTGAGCCAGGCCCTCGACGTAGTTCAGGCTATCTTTTAGGTCTTTTAGCTACATCCCTTACCAGATTTTTGTGGGGGGTGGGGGTGGGGGTAGTGGTAGGTGTTAAATGGGATCCATCTCCTCAGTTAAAGAAGCCACCCTGCCTTTATGCTTAAGGTTGTTGGATTCCCTAGATTTTATCTGTGATTTTTTCCTGGCGAGTGAGTGAGTGTGAGTGAGTGAGTGAGTGAGTGAGTGAGAGTGAGTGAGTGAGTGAGTGAGTGAGTGAGAGTGAGTGTGAGTGAGTGGGTGGGTGGGTGGCTGGTGGCTGGGTGGGTGGCTGGGTGGATGAGTGAGCGAGTGCGGGGTATCCCGAGTGCAGGCAGGGTGTAGCACTGGAGGGGTATGGGTGGCGAGGCGAGAGTATGTTTTGTATTGTGTAAGTGTGTGTGGAGGCGTTGTTGTTGTTGTTGTTTGGGATGAGGTGTGTTGGAAGCGGTGAGTGTGTGTGAATTTTGTGGAGCCGCGTCGTGTGTGGGTCGGGCGGGCGAGTAGTGAAAGTAAAGGGGAGCGAAAAAGAAAAAAATGTGTAGCCCAGGCTGGCCTCGAACTCGTGATCCTCCTGCCTCTGCCTCCTTCAGCAAATCCTACCGGCGTGCGCCACCACTACCGGCGAGAGAACCGCGCGAAGCACAGTTACTCGAACCTGCCCTGCCCTGACGTCACCCTACAAGCCACGCCCCCTGCCTGCCCACAACCAAGCCGGCCCGCCCTGCTCTCGCGCCCCGGACACTCGCCACAACCTACACACACACACACACACATACATACACGCACGCACACGCACAAATCCTCAACACAAGCTCACGACAAACAACACTCCACGCTCACACACACACACACACACTCACGCACACAAACGCACGCAACCAACCCAACACAAACAACGAAACCACCGACACACTCACACCTCCCACCCAATCCAACACCCTCACGCCCCACCTCTGACGCCCCAAGCCCAGCGCCCTACACCCGGGGAATCCTCTTTCCTCTCCTCTCACTGCGTTGCCCGCGACTCCGGGGCCAACACGACCCCTGCCGGTCGGCCCGGCAACACACACTCAGCGCCGCTCACCGCCCGGCCGCCCGCCCGCCCACCCGCCCGTCCGTCCGTCGCTTGCACACTGGCCTCCTTTCACTCTCCTCCTACAGTCCACTCGGGTCCCAACCCTCTCTCTCTGCTCGCTGCTCCCCCTGCTCCGGCCCCGTCGCCCTCCGTACTCGCTTGGCACACAGCCGCACCACACAGCTCAGCTCGGGAAGCGCCCCACGGACCCCGCACCCCGCACCCCGCACCCCGGCCAGGCAGCCTCCCTAGTGCGCGCTCACGCACCGCGAGCTTCGCCCTTCCCCACTGCTTGGAACTGGCCCACAGCAAAACCAAGACCTCAAACTAACTCTCAACTGCCGCTGGCCTTCTTCTCCACCGGTGCCCGCCCTCCACCTGCCCACCCCGAGCTCAAGCCCTATCCCCCTCCCACCTCTCGCCGCACACCCACCCATCCCTGAACCTCACACTTCTCCACAGCTCACCCAGCGAGCCCGCAGGCTCTGCGGGAGCACCACGTTCCCCGTCGGGGAGTGACCCCGGACACCCGCGGCTTCGGAATTTCCACGCGACAGATACTGGCTGCATGGGTGCGAGGACGTGTTCGGGGACGGGCGAGTGGGTGCCCTGGACCTGGACACCTTGCTAGGGGCAGACAGGTGGCCACACACTCGGTGACGCGCAATGGAGGACACAGCGAGATCTCTCCCGCACCCCCCACCCCACCCTCGCGACCCTCTCCTGCCGCACGTCCCCAGGCAAGCAGGAGGCCAGGGGTTGGGTGGGGCTGGGATAGAGGGACCAGAGCGGGAGCCGGCCTCCCGACACCACAGGGCCCAAGCCCAAGCCCAAGCCCCCAAGCTCAACTCAGGGACGTCCTCGCATCTGGATCCAGGTCCTATGTCTCTTCAGAGAAGCACACCCGGACCACCTTATATCAGCTCACCCATCCCAGGCACCGTGCCTTTTGGTGCTCAACACCTCAATCTCAGACGCCACTTGACCACTTTGATTGACGACACCCTGGACCGCCTGGGATGAGCACTTTGGCAAAAAAGAAATCACAATTTCAAGGCAAGGCAGAAACCATAAAAAGAAAAGGCAGATACACACTCACATACATGTACGCTCACACAAACCTCACTAACACACCTACAGAGGCTAAAGGGGGAGCGAGAGACTGGCTGATTGACAAAGAGAGACTCTGAGTCTGTGTGTGTGTGTGTGTGTGTGTGTGTCAGAGAGAGCGAGTTTGTGTGTATTTTTGTGTGAAAGATAGATAGTGAACAATAGAGAGATAGAGAGAGAGAGTTTGTGCGTTTGTGTGTGAGAGAGAGATAGTGAACAATAGATAGATAGATAGAGAGATAGAGAGAGACAGAGAGAGAGAGAGAGAGAGAGAGAGAGAGAGAGAGAGAGAGAGAGGCAGACAAGCAGGCAAAAAAGACAGACAGAGAGAGAATGAAACAGACACACACACACACACACACACACACACAGAGAGCAATAGATAGAGTGACTGACCAAAGAGAGAATTGGAAAGTGGGTGGAGTGGGGTCTTACACCCCTAATCCCTGCACACGGGTGGAAACCGAGGCTGGAGGATCAACTAAAATTCCATGCCATCTGGGCCTACCCAGTGTCACAGCAAGATCCTGGCTGGCAAAAGCAACATGTATCAAGGCGATCAGTTTAAACCATACCAAACAAAAGTAAAAAACAAAACAAAACAAGAGGCCCAAAGAACAACTAAAAAAGAGCGATCATGAAAGGCGAAGAAGCAGAGGAGAGCTGGGGCCCGGGGGAGAGGTGGGGATGGGGGTCGGGGACTGCCCGGAGCTGATGGCTGGATTTCAGAGGCTGGAGACAGGGGTACAGGGAAAAGGAAGAGAGAGGGCGGTCACTAGGAAGAGAGCATGGTCTCCTGCCACTCCAGGCCTCTTCCCTCTCGGGCTCCTGCTCAGAGCAAGAAGCCGGAAAACACCCGTCAGCTCTGCTTTTCCTGCCTTCTGGGTCCTCTTCTTCTGGAAACCGGGGACCGGTCACAAGGCCGCCTTGTCTTCCACCACTAAGTGTCCAGTACCAGGAGGTAGGTAGCACCTCCGCTTTGACCGCCAGAGCCCCCGCCCACACACCCATGGGGACTCAGACTTGACAGAGACTCGACCGGGCTGGGGGTGCTCCGCACACACGGGGACCCGCAGAGTGACGATCAGAGGGAGACAAGAAGGAAACCTGGTTCAGCACGCCTCAGTTTTCGGTGTCGTTTCAACGACGAGAGTCTGACACACGCCGGGCCATTTATTTAGGCCTATGGAAGCACACCACCATCCATCCATCTCGGGAAAAGACTTCCTGGCGACAGATAATTACCACAGTTGCGTGTGTACCACAAAGCTTAAGATGTGTTTCCGTGCAAGATGGGTTCCCCTGGCTCATGCGCCCAGGGCGGCCTCACTCATCCTGGGTGGGGTGTGGGGTCGATGGAACCCTTCTCATCTGGCGCCCAGGACTCTCACAGGAAAACACAGAAATTGACTTGAACATCCGTGACCGTAGCCACTGAGTTAGTTCCACGGAAAGGTCTGAAGGAGTCAGGTGTGGCCAGGCCCTGCAGGGAGCACCGGCAGGAGAGGTCACCTAGGTTCTGCTGCCTGTGCGGAGTACAGGTGACGTCTTCCCCTAAGGATGGGGTCTGACTGAGAAGCAGTCAGTGCTCCAGACAAAGGCCTTGGGCCTGAGAGTCTGGAACACACGAAATAGTCGGGAGATTGAAGCTGAGCCAGGCCCTCGACGTAGTTCAGGCTATCTTTTAGGTCTTTTAGCTACATCCCTTACCAGATTTTTGTGGGGGGTGGGGGTGGGGGTAGTGGTAGGTGTTAAATGGGATCCATCTCCTCAGTTAAAGAAGCCACCCTGCCTTTATGCTTAAGGTTGTTGGATTCCCTAGATTTTATCTGTGATTTTTTCCTGGCGAGTGAGTGAGTGTGAGTGAGTGAGTGAGTGAGAGTGAGTGAGTGAGTGAGTGAGTGAGAGTGAGTGTGAGTGAGTGGGTGGGTGGGTGGCTGGGTGGGTGGCTGGGTGGATGAGTGAGCGAGTGCGGGGTATCCCGAGTGCAGGCAGGGTGTAGCACTGGAGGGGTATGGGTGGCGAGGCGAGAGTATGTTTTGTATTGTGTAAGTGTGTGTGGAGGCGTTGTTGTTGTTGTTGTTTGGGATGAGGTGTGTTGGAAGCGGTGAGTGTGTGTGAATTTTGTGGAGCCGCGTCGTGTGTGGGTCGGGCGGGCGAGTAGTGAAAGTAAAGGGGAGCGAAAAAGAAAAAAATGTGTAGCCCAGGCTGGCCTCGAACTCGTGATCCTCCTGCCTCTGCCTCCTTCAGCAAATCCTACCGGCGTGCGCCACCACTACCGGCGAGAGAACCGCGCGAAGCACAGTTACTCGAACCTGCCCTGCCCTGACGTCACCCTACAAGCCACGCCCCCTGCCTGCCCACAACCAAGCCGGCCCGCCCTGCTCTCGCGCCCCGGACACTCGCCACAACCTACACACACACACACACACATACATACACGCACGCACACGCACAAATCCTCAACACAAGCTCACGACAAACAACACTCCACGCTCACACACACACACACACACTCACGCACACAAACGCACGCAACCAACCCAACACAAACAACGAAACCACCGACACACTCACACCTCCCACCCAATCCAACACCCTCACGCCCCACCTCTGACGCCCCAAGCCCAGCGCCCTACACCCGGGGAATCCTCTTTCCTCTCCTCTCACTGCGTTGCCCGCGACTCCGGGGCCAACACGACCCCTGCCGGTCGGCCCGGCAACACACACTCAGCGCCGCTCACCGCCCGGCCGCCCGCCCGCCCACCCGCCCGTCCGTCCGTCGCTTGCACACTGGCCTCCTTTCACTCTCCTCCTACAGTCCACTCGGGTCCCAACCCTCTCTCTCTGCTCGCTGCTCCCCCTGCTCCGGCCCCGTCGCCCTCCGTACTCGCTTGGCACACAGCCGCACCACACAGCTCAGCTCGGGAAGCGCCCCACGGACCCCGCACCCCGCACCCCGCACCCCGGCCAGGCAGCCTCCCTAGTGCGCGCTCACGCACCGCGAGCTTCGCCCTTCCCCACTGCTTGGAACTGGCCCACAGCAAAACCAAGACCTCAAACTAACTCTCAACTGCCGCTGGCCTTCTTCTCCACCGGTGCCCGCCCTCCACCTGCCCACCCCGAGCTCAAGCCCTATCCCCCTCCCACCTCTCGCCGCACACCCACCCATCCCTGAACCTCACACTTCTCCACAGCTCACCCAGCGAGCCCGCAGGCTCTGCGGGAGCACCACGTTCCCCGTCGGGGAGTGACCCCGGACACCCGCGGCTTCGGAATTTCCACGCGACAGATACTGGCTGCATGGGTGCGAGGACGTGTTCGGGGACGGGCGAGTGGGTGCCCTGGACCTGGACACCTTGCTAGGGGCAGACAGGTGGCCACACACTCGGTGACGCGCAATGGAGGACACAGCGAGATCTCTCCCGCACCCCCCACCCCACCCTCGCGACCCTCTCCTGCCGCACGTCCCCAGGCAAGCAGGAGGCCAGGGGTTGGGTGGGGCTGGGATAGAGGGACCAGAGCGGGAGCCGGCCTCCCGACACCACAGGGCCCAAGCCCAAGCCCAAGCCCCCAAGCTCAACTCAGGGACGTCCTCGCATCTGGATCCAGGTCCTATGTCTCTTCAGAGAAGCACACCCGGACCACCTTATATCAGCTCACCCATCCCAGGCACCGTGCCTTTTGGTGCTCAACACCTCAATCTCAGACGCCACTTGACCACTTTGATTGACGACACCCTGGACCGCCTGGGATGAGCACTTTGGCAAAAAAGAAATCACAATTTCAAGGCAAGGCAGAAACCATAAAAAGAAAAGGCAGATACACACTCACATACATGTACGCTCACACAAACCTCACTAACACACCTACAGAGGCTAAAGGGGGAGCGAGAGACTGGCTGATTGACAAAGAGAGACTCTGAGTCTGTGTGTGTGTGTGTGTGTGTGTGTGTGTGTGTGTGTCAGAGAGAGCGAGTTTGTGTGTATTTTTGTGTGAAAGATAGATAGTGAACAATAGAGAGATAGAGAGAGAGAGTTTGTGCGTTTGTGTGTGAGAGAGAGATAGTGAACAATAGATAGATAGATAGAGAGATAGAGAGAGACAGAGAGAGAGAGAGAGAGAGAGAGAGAGAGAGAGAGAGGCAGACAAGCAGGCAAAAAAGACAGACAGAGAGAGAATGAAACAGACACACACACACACACACACACACACACAGAGAGCAATAGATAGAGTGACTGACCAAAGAGAGAATTGGAAAGTGGGTGGAGTGGGGTCTTACACCCCTAATCCCTGCACACGGGTGGAAACCGAGGCTGGAGGATCAACTAAAATTCCATGCCATCTGGGCCTACCCAGTGTCACAGCAAGATCCTGGCTGGCAAAAGCAACATGTATCAAGGCGATCAGTTTAAACCATACCAAACAAAAGTAAAAAACAAAACAAAACAAGAGGCCCAAAGAACAACTAAAAAAGAGCGATCATGAAAGGCGAAGAAGCAGAGGAGAGCTGGGGCCCGGGGGAGAGGTGGGGATGGGGGTCGGGGACTGCCCGGAGCTGATGGCTGGATTTCAGAGGCTGGAGACAGGGGTACAGGGAAAAGGAAGAGAGAGGGCGGTCACTAGGAAGAGAGCATGGTCTCCTGCCACTCCAGGCCTCTTCCCTCTCGGGCTCCTGCTCAGAGCAAGAAGCCGGAAAACACCCGTCAGCTCTGCTTTTCCTGCCTTCTGGGTCCTCTTCTTCTGGAAACCGGGGACCGGTCACAAGGCCGCCTTGTCTTCCACCACTAAGTGTCCAGTACCAGGAGGTAGGTAGCACCTCCGCTTTGACCGCCAGAGCCCCCGCCCACACACCCATGGGGACTCAGACTTGACAGAGACTCGACCGGGCTGGGGGTGCTCCGCACACACGGGGACCCGCAGAGTGACGATCAGAGGGAGACAAGAAGGAAACCTGGTTCAGCACGCCTCAGTTTTCGGTGTCGTTTCAACGACGAGAGTCTGACACACGCCGGGCCATTTATTTAGGCCTATGGAAGCACACCACCATCCATCCATCTCGGGAAAAGACTTCCTGGCGACAGATAATTACCACAGTTGCGTGTGTACCACAAAGCTTAAGATGTGTTTCCGTGCAAGATGGGTTCCCCTGGCTCATGCGCCCAGGGCGGCCTCACTCATCCTGGGTGGGGTGTGGGGTCGATGGAACCCTTCTCATCTGGCGCCCAGGACTCTCACAGGAAAACACAGAAATTGACTTGAACATCCGTGACCGTAGCCACTGAGTTAGTTCCACGGAAAGGTCTGAAGGAGTCAGGTGTGGCCAGGCCCTGCAGGGAGCACCGGCAGGAGAGGTCACCTAGGTTCTGCTGCCTGTGCGGAGTACAGGTGACGTCTTCCCCTAAGGATGGGGTCTGACTGAGAAGCAGTCAGTGCTCCAGACAAAGGCCTTGGGCCTGAGAGTCTGGAACACACGAAATAGTCGGGAGATTGAAGCTGAGCCAGGCCCTCGACGTAGTTCAGGCTATCTTTTAGGTCTTTTAGCTACATCCCTTACCAGATTTTTGTGGGGGGTGGGGGTGGGGGTAGTGGTAGGTGTTAAATGGGATCCATCTCCTCAGTTAAAGAAGCCACCCTGCCTTTATGCTTAAGGTTGTTGGATTCCCTAGATTTTATCTGTGATTTTTTCCTGGCGAGTGAGTGAGTGTGAGTGAGTGAGTGAGTGAGAGTGAGTGAGTGAGTGAGTGAGTGAGAGTGAGTGTGAGTGAGTGGGTGGGTGGGTGGCTGGGTGGGTGGCTGGGTGGATGAGTGAGCGAGTGCGGGGTATCCCGAGTGCAGGCAGGGTGTAGCACTGGAGGGGTATGGGTGGCGAGGCGAGAGTATGTTTTGTATTGTGTAAGTGTGTGTGGAGGCGTTGTTGTTGTTGTTGTTTGGGATGAGGTGTGTTGGAAGCGGTGAGTGTGTGTGAATTTTGTGGAGCCGCGTCGTGTGTGGGTCGGGCGGGCGAGTAGTGAAAGTAAAGGGGAGCGAAAAAGAAAAAAATGTGTAGCCCAGGCTGGCCTCGAACTCGTGATCCTCCTGCCTCTGCCTCCTTCAGCAAATCCTACCGGCGTGCGCCACCACTACCGGCGAGAGAACCGCGCGAAGCACAGTTACTCGAACCTGCCCTGCCCTGACGTCACCCTACAAGCCACGCCCCCTGCCTGCCCACAACCAAGCCGGCCCGCCCTGCTCTCGCGCCCCGGACACTCGCCACAACCTACACACACACACACACACATACATACACGCACGCACACGCACAAATCCTCAACACAAGCTCACGACAAACAACACTCCACGCTCACACACACACACACACACTCACGCACACAAACGCACGCAACCAACCCAACACAAACAACGAAACCACCGACACACTCACACCTCCCACCCAATCCAACACCCTCACGCCCCACCTCTGACGCCCCAAGCCCAGCGCCCTACACCCGGGGAATCCTCTTTCCTCTCCTCTCACTGCGTTGCCCGCGACTCCGGGGCCAACACGACCCCTGCCGGTCGGCCCGGCAACACACACTCAGCGCCGCTCACCGCCCGGCCGCCCGCCCGCCCACCCGCCCGTCCGTCCGTCGCTTGCACACTGGCCTCCTTTCACTCTCCTCCTACAGTCCACTCGGGTCCCAACCCTCTCTCTCTGCTCGCTGCTCCCCCTGCTCCGGCCCCGTCGCCCTCCGTACTCGCTTGGCACACAGCCGCACCACACAGCTCAGCTCGGGAAGCGCCCCACGGACCCCGCACCCCGCACCCCGCACCCCGGCCAGGCAGCCTCCCTAGTGCGCGCTCACGCACCGCGAGCTTCGCCCTTCCCCACTGCTTGGAACTGGCCCACAGCAAAACCAAGACCTCAAACTAACTCTCAACTGCCGCTGGCCTTCTTCTCCACCGGTGCCCGCCCTCCACCTGCCCACCCCGAGCTCAAGCCCTATCCCCCTCCCACCTCTCGCCGCACACCCACCCATCCCTGAACCTCACACTTCTCCACAGCTCACCCAGCGAGCCCGCAGGCTCTGCGGGAGCACCACGTTCCCCGTCGGGGAGTGACCCCGGACACCCGCGGCTTCGGAATTTCCACGCGACAGATACTGGCTGCATGGGTGCGAGGACGTGTTCGGGGACGGGCGAGTGGGTGCCCTGGACCTGGACACCTTGCTAGGGGCAGACAGGTGGCCACACACTCGGTGACGCGCAATGGAGGACACAGCGAGATCTCTCCCGCACCCCCCACCCCACCCTCGCGACCCTCTCCTGCCGCACGTCCCCAGGCAAGCAGGAGGCCAGGGGTTGGGTGGGGCTGGGATAGAGGGACCAGAGCGGGAGCCGGCCTCCCGACACCACAGGGCCCAAGCCCAAGCCCAAGCCCCCAAGCTCAACTCAGGGACGTCCTCGCATCTGGATCCAGGTCCTATGTCTCTTCAGAGAAGCACACCCGGACCACCTTATATCAGCTCACCCATCCCAGGCACCGTGCCTTTTGGTGCTCAACACCTCAATCTCAGACGCCACTTGACCACTTTGATTGACGACACCCTGGACCGCCTGGGATGAGCACTTTGGCAAAAAAGAAATCACAATTTCAAGGCAAGGCAGAAACCATAAAAAGAAAAGGCAGATACACACTCACATACATGTACGCTCACACAAACCTCACTAACACACCTACAGAGGCTAAAGGGGGAGCGAGAGACTGGCTGATTGACAAAGAGAGACTCTGAGTCTGTGTGTGTGTGTGTGTGTGTGTGTGTGTGTGTGTGTCAGAGAGAGCGAGTTTGTGTGTATTTTTGTGTGAAAGATAGATAGTGAACAATAGAGAGATAGAGAGAGAGAGTTTGTGCGTTTGTGTGTGAGAGAGAGATAGTGAACAATAGATAGATAGATAGAGAGATAGAGAGAGACAGAGAGAGAGAGAGAGAGAGAGAGAGAGAGAGAGAGAGGCAGACAAGCAGGCAAAAAAGACAGACAGAGAGAGAATGAAACAGACACACACACACACACACACACACACACAGAGAGCAATAGATAGAGTGACTGACCAAAGAGAGAATTGGAAAGTGGGTGGAGTGGGGTCTTACACCCCTAATCCCTGCACACGGGTGGAAACCGAGGCTGGAGGATCAACTAAAATTCCATGCCATCTGGGCCTACCCAGTGTCACAGCAAGATCCTGGCTGGCAAAAGCAACATGTATCAAGGCGATCAGTTTAAACCATACCAAACAAAAGTAAAAAACAAAACAAAACAAGAGGCCCAAAGAACAACTAAAAAAGAGCGATCATGAAAGGCGAAGAAGCAGAGGAGAGCTGGGGCCCGGGGGAGAGGTGGGGATGGGGGTCGGGGACTGCCCGGAGCTGATGGCTGGATTTCAGAGGCTGGAGACAGGGGTACAGGGAAAAGGAAGAGAGAGGGCGGTCACTAGGAAGAGAGCATGGTCTCCTGCCACTCCAGGCCTCTTCCCTCTCGGGCTCCTGCTCAGAGCAAGAAGCCGGAAAACACCCGTCAGCTCTGCTTTTCCTGCCTTCTGGGTCCTCTTCTTCTGGAAACCGGGGACCGGTCACAAGGCCGCCTTGTCTTCCACCACTAAGTGTCCAGTACCAGGAGGTAGGTAGCACCTCCGCTTTGCCCGCCAGAGCCCCCGCCCACACACCCATGGGGACTCAGACTTGACAGAGACTCGACCGGGCTGGGGGTGCTCCGCACACACGGGGACCCGCAGAGTGACGATCAGAGGGAGACAAGAAGGAAACCTGGTTCAGCACGCCTCAGTTTTCGGTGTCGTTTCAACGACGAGAGTCTGACACACGCCGGGCCATTTATTTAGGCCTATGGAAGCACACCACCATCCATCCATCTCGGGAAAAGACTTCCTGGCGACAGATAATTACCACAGTTGCGTGTGTACCACAAAGCTTAAGATGTGTTTCCGTGCAAGATGGGTTCCCCTGGCTCATGCGCCCAGGGCGGCCTCACTCATCCTGGGTGGGGTGTGGGGTCGATGGAACCCTTCTCATCTGGCGCCCAGGACTCTCACAGGAAAACACAGAAATTGACTTGAACATCCGTGACCGTAGCCACTGAGTTAGTTCCACGGAAAGGTCTGAAGGAGTCAGGTGTGGCCAGGCCCTGCAGGGAGCACCGGCAGGAGAGGTCACCTAGGTTCTGCTGCCTGTGCGGAGTACAGGTGACGTCTTCCCCTAAGGATGGGGTCTGACTGAGAAGCAGTCAGTGCTCCAGACAAAGGCCTTGGGCCTGAGAGTCTGGAACACACGAAATAGTCGGGAGATTGAAGCTGAGCCAGGCCCTCGACGTAGTTCAGGCTATCTTTTAGGTCTTTTAGCTACATCCCTTACCAGATTTTTGTGGGGGGTGGGGGTGGGGGTAGTGGTAGGTGTTAAATGGGATCCATCTCCTCAGTTAAAGAAGCCACCCTGCCTTTATGCTTAAGGTTGTTGGATTCCCTAGATTTTATCTGTGATTTTTTCCTGGCGAGTGAGTGAGTGTGAGTGAGTGAGTGAGTGAGAGTGAGTGAGTGAGTGAGTGAGTGAGAGTGAGTGTGAGTGAGTGGGTGGGTGGGTGGCTGGGTGGGTGGCTGGGTGGATGAGTGAGCGAGTGCGGGGTATCCCGAGTGCAGGCAGGGTGTAGCACTGGAGGGGTATGGGTGGCGAGGCGAGAGTATGTTTTGTATTGTGTAAGTGTGTGTGGAGGCGTTGTTGTTGTTGTTGTTTGGGATGAGGTGTGTTGGAAGCGGTGAGTGTGTGTGAATTTTGTGGAGCCGCGTCGTGTGTGGGTCGGGCGGGCGAGTAGTGAAAGTAAAGGGGAGCGAAAAAGAAAAAAATGTGTAGCCCAGGCTGGCCTCGAACTCGTGATCCTCCTGCCTCTGCCTCCTTCAGCAAATCCTACCGGCGTGCGCCACCACTACCGGCGAGAGAACCGCGCGAAGCACAGTTACTCGAACCTGCCCTGCCCTGACGTCACCCTACAAGCCACGCCCCCTGCCTGCCCACAACCAAGCCGGCCCGCCCTGCTCTCGCGCCCCGGACACTCGCCACAACCTACACACACACACACACACATACATACACGCACGCACACGCACAAATCCTCAACACAAGCTCACGACAAACAACACTCCACGCTCACACACACACACACACACTCACGCACACAAACGCACGCAACCAACCCAACACAAACAACGAAACCACCGACACACTCACACCTCCCACCCAATCCAACACCCTCACGCCCCACCTCTGACGCCCCAAGCCCAGCGCCCTACACCCGGGGAATCCTCTTTCCTCTCCTCTCACTGCGTTGCCCGCGACTCCGGGGCCAACACGACCCCTGCCGGTCGGCCCGGCAACACACACTCAGCGCCGCTCACCGCCCGGCCGCCCGCCCGCCCACCCGCCCGTCCGTCCGTCGCTTGCACACTGGCCTCCTTTCACTCTCCTCCTACAGTCCACTCGGGTCCCAACCCTCTCTCTCTGCTCGCTGCTCCCCCTGCTCCGGCCCCGTCGCCCTCCGTACTCGCTTGGCACACAGCCGCACCACACAGCTCAGCTCGGGAAGCGCCCCACGGACCCCGCACCCCGCACCCCGCACCCCGGCCAGGCAGCCTCCCTAGTGCGCGCTCACGCACCGCGAGCTTCGCCCTTCCCCACTGCTTGGAACTGGCCCACAGCAAAACCAAGACCTCAAACTAACTCTCAACTGCCGCTGGCCTTCTTCTCCACCGGTGCCCGCCCTCCACCTGCCCACCCCGAGCTCAAGCCCTATCCCCCTCCCACCTCTCGCCGCACACCCACCCATCCCTGAACCTCACACTTCTCCACAGCTCACCCAGCGAGCCCGCAGGCTCTGCGGGAGCACCACGTTCCCCGTCGGGGAGTGACCCCGGACACCCGCGGCTTCGGAATTTCCACGCGACAGATACTGGCTGCATGGGTGCGAGGACGTGTTCGGGGACGGGCGAGTGGGTGCCCTGGACCTGGACACCTTGCTAGGGGCAGACAGGTGGCCACACACTCGGTGACGCGCAATGGAGGACACAGCGAGATCTCTCCCGCACCCCCCACCCCACCCTCGCGACCCTCTCCTGCCGCACGTCCCCAGGCAAGCAGGAGACCAGGGGTTGGGTGGGGCTGGGATAGAGGGACCAGAGCGGGAGCCGGCCTCCCGACACCACAGGGCCCAAGCCCAAGCCCAAGCCCCCAAGCTCAACTCAGGGACGTCCTCGCATCTGGATCCAGGTCCTATGTCTCTTCAGAGAAGCACACCCGGACCACCTTATATCAGCTCACCCATCCCAGGCACCGTGCCTTTTGGTGCTCAACACCTCAATCTCAGACGCCACTTGACCACTTTGATTGACGACACCCTGGACCGCCTGGGATGAGCACTTTGGCAAAAAAGAAATCACAATTTCAAGGCAAGGCAGAAACCATAAAAAGAAAAGGCAGATACACACTCACATACATGTACGCTCACACAAACCTCACTAACACACCTACAGAGGCTAAAGGGGGAGCGAGAGACTGGCTGATTGACAAAGAGAGACTCTGAGTCTGTGTGTGTGTGTGTGTGTGTGTGTGTGTCAGAGAGAGCGAGTTTGTGTGTATTTTTGTGTGAAAGATAGATAGTGAACAATAGAGAGATAGAGAGAGAGAGTTTGTGCGTTTGTGTGTGAGAGAGAGATAGTGAACAATAGATAGATAGATAGAGAGATAGAGAGAGACAGAGAGAGAGAGAGAGAGAGAGAGAGAGAGAGAGAGAGAGAGAGAGGCAGACAAGCAGGCAAAAAAGACAGACAGAGAGAGAATGAAACAGACACACACACACACACACACACACACACAGAGAGCAATAGATAGAGTGACTGACCAAAGAGAGAATTGGAAAGTGGGTGGAGTGGGGTCTTACACCCCTAATCCCTGCACACGGGTGGAAACCGAGGCTGGAGGATCAACTAAAATTCCATGCCATCTGGGCCTACCCAGTGTCACAGCAAGATCCTGGCTGGCAAAAGCAACATGTATCAAGGCGATCAGTTTAAACCATACCAAACAAAAGTAAAAAACAAAACAAAACAAGAGGCCCAAAGAACAACTAAAAAAGAGCGATCATGAAAGGCGAAGAAGCAGAGGAGAGCTGGGGCCCGGGGGAGAGGTGGGGATGGGGGTCGGGGACTGCCCGGAGCTGATGGCTGGATTTCAGAGGCTGGAGACAGGGGTACAGGGAAAAGGAAGAGAGAGGGCGGTCACTAGGAAGAGAGCATGGTCTCCTGCCACTCCAGGCCTCTTCCCTCTCGGGCTCCTGCTCAGAGCAAGAAGCCGGAAAACACCCGTCAGCTCTGCTTTTCCTGCCTTCTGGGTCCTCTTCTTCTGGAAACCGGGGACCGGTCACAAGGCCGCCTTGTCTTCCACCACTAAGTGTCCAGTACCAGGAGGTAGGTAGCACCTCCGCTTTGCCCGCCAGAGCCCCCGCCCACACACCCATGGGGACTCAGACTTGACAGAGACTCGACCGGGCTGGGGGTGCTCCGCACACACGGGGACCCGCAGAGTGACGATCAGAGGGAGACAAGAAGGAAACCTGGTTCAGCACGCCTCAGTTTTCGGTGTCGTTTCAACGACGAGAGTCTGACACACGCCGGGCCATTTATTTAGGCCTATGGAAGCACACCACCATCCATCCATCTCGGGAAAAGACTTCCTGGCGACAGATAATTACCACAGTTGCGTGTGTACCACAAAGCTTAAGATGTGTTTCCGTGCAAGATGGGTTCCCCTGGCTCATGCGCCCAGGGCGGCCTCACTCATCCTGGGTGGGGTGTGGGGTCGATGGAACCCTTCTCATCTGGCGCCCAGGACTCTCACAGGAAAACACAGAAATTGACTTGAACATCCGTGACCGTAGCCACTGAGTTAGTTCCACGGAAAGGTCTGAAGGAGTCAGGTGTGGCCAGGCCCTGCAGGGAGCACCGGCAGGAGAGGTCACCTAGGTTCTGCTGCCTGTGCGGAGTACAGGTGACGTCTTCCCCTAAGGATGGGGTCTGACTGAGAAGCAGTCAGTGCTCCAGACAAAGGCCTTGGGCCTGAGAGTCTGGAACACACGAAATAGTCGGGAGATTGAAGCTGAGCCAGGCCCTCGACGTAGTTCAGGCTATCTTTTAGGTCTTTTAGCTACATCCCTTACCAGATTTTTGTGGGGGGTGGGGGTGGGGGTAGTGGTAGGTGTTAAATGGGATCCATCTCCTCAGTTAAAGAAGCCACCCTGCCTTTATGCTTAAGGTTGTTGGATTCCCTAGATTTTATCTGTGATTTTTTCCTGGCGAGTGAGTGAGTGTGAGTGAGTGAGTGAGTGAGAGTGAGTGAGTGAGTGAGTGAGTGAGAGTGAGTGTGAGTGAGTGGGTGGGTGGGTGGCTGGGTGGGTGGCTGGGTGGATGAGTGAGCGAGTGCGGGGTATCCCGAGTGCAGGCAGGGTGTAGCACTGGAGGGGTATGGGTGGCGAGGCGAGAGTATGTTTTGTATTGTGTAAGTGTGTGTGGAGGCGTTGTTGTTGTTGTTGTTTGGGATGAGGTGTGTTGGAAGCGGTGAGTGTGTGTGAATTTTGTGGAGCCGCGTCGTGTGTGGGTCGGGCGGGCGAGTAGTGAAAGTAAAGGGGAGCGAAAAAGAAAAAAATGTGTAGCCCAGGCTGGCCTCGAACTCGTGATCCTCCTGCCTCTGCCTCCTTCAGCAAATCCTACCGGCGTGCGCCACCACTACCGGCGAGAGAACCGCGCGAAGCACAGTTACTCGAACCTGCCCTGCCCTGACGTCACCCTACAAGCCACGCCCCCTGCCTGCCCACAACCAAGCCGGCCCGCCCTGCTCTCGCGCCCCGGACACTCGCCACAACCTACACACACACACACACATACATACACGCACGCACACGCACAAATCCTCAACACAAGCTCACGACAAACAACACTCCACGCTCACACACACACACACACACTCACGCACACAAACGCACGCAACCAACCCAACACAAACAACGAAACCACCGACACACTCACACCTCCCACCCAATCCAACACCCTCACGCCCCACCTCTGACGCCCCAAGCCCAGCGCCCTACACCCGGGGAATCCTCTTTCCTCTCCTCTCACTGCGTTGCCCGCGACTCCGGGGCCAACACGACCCCTGCCGGTCGGCCCGGCAACACACACTCAGCGCCGCTCACCGCCCGGCCGCCCGCCCGCCCACCCGCCCGTCCGTCCGTCGCTTGCACACTGGCCTCCTTTCACTCTCCTCCTACAGTCCACTCGGGTCCCAACCCTCTCTCTCTGCTCGCTGCTCCCCCTGCTCCGGCCCCGTCGCCCTCCGTACTCGCTTGGCACACAGCCGCACCACACAGCTCAGCTCGGGAAGCGCCCCACGGACCCCGCACCCCGCACCCCGCACCCCGCACCCCGCACCCCGGCCAGGCAGCCTCCCTAGTGCGCGCTCACGCACCGCGAGCTTCGCCCTTCCCCACTGCTTGGAACTGGCCCACAGCAAAACCAAGACCTCAAACTAACTCTCAACTGCCGCTGGCCTTCTTCTCCACCGGTGCCCGCCCTCCACCTGCCCACCCCGAGCTCAAGCCCTATCCCCCTCCCACCTCTCGCCGCACACCCACCCATCCCTGAACCTCACACTTCTCCACAGCTCACCCAGCGAGCCCGCAGGCTCTGCGGGAGCACCACGTTCCCCGTCGGGGAGTGACCCCGGACACCCGCGGCTTCGGAATTTCCACGCGACAGATACTGGCTGCATGGGTGCGAGGACGTGTTCGGGGACGGGCGAGTGGGTGCCCTGGACCTGGACACCTTGCTAGGGGCAGACAGGTGGCCACACACTCGGTGACGCGCAATGGAGGACACAGCGAGATCTCTCCCGCACCCCCCACCCCACCCTCGCGACCCTCTCCTGCCGCACGTCCCCAGGCAAGCAGGAGGCCAGGGGTTGGGTGGGGCTGGGATAGAGGGACCAGAGCGGGAGCCGGCCTCCCGACACCACAGGGCCCAAGCCCAAGCCCAAGCCCCCAAGCTCAACTCAGGGACGTCCTCGCATCTGGATCCAGGTCCTATGTCTCTTCAGAGAAGCACACCCGGACCACCTTATATCAGCTCACCCATCCCAGGCACCGTGCCTTTTGGTGCTCAACACCTCAATCTCAGACGCCACTTGACCACTTTGATTGACGACACCCTGGACCGCCTGGGATGAGCACTTTGGCAAAAAAGAAATCACAATTTCAAGGCAAGGCAGAAACCATAAAAAGAAAAGGCAGATACACACTCACATACATGTACGCTCACACAAACCTCACTAACACACCTACAGAGGCTAAAGGGGGAGCGAGAGACTGGCTGATTGACAAAGAGAGACTCTGAGTCTGTGTGTGTGTGTGTGTGTGTCAGAGAGAGCGAGTTTGTGTGTATTTTTGTGTGAAAGATAGATAGTGAACAATAGAGAGATAGAGAGAGAGAGTTTGTGTGTTTGTGTGTGAGAGAGAGATAGTGAACAATAGATAGATAGATAGATAGATAGATAGATAGATAGATAGATAGATAGATAGAGAGATAGAGAGAGACAGAGAGAGAGAGAGAGAGAGAGGCAGACAAGCAGGCAAAAAAGACAGACAGAGAGAGAATGAAACAGACACACACACACACACACACACACACACAGAGAGCAATAGATAGAGTGACTGACCAAAGAGAGAATTGGAAAGTGGGTGGAGTGGGGTCTTACACCCCTAATCCCTGCACACGGGTGGAAACCGAGGCTGGAGGATCAACTAAAATTCCATGCCATCTGGGCCTACCCAGTGTCACAGCAAGATCCTGGCTGGCAAAAGCAACATGTATCAAGGCGATCAGTTTAAACCATACCAAACAAAAGTAAAAAACAAAACAAAACAAGAGGCCCAAAGAACAACTAAAAAAGAGCGATCATGAAAGGCGAAGAAGCAGAGGAGAGCTGGGGCCCGGGGGAGAGGTGGGGATGGGGGTCGGGGACTGCCCGGAGCTGATGGCTGGATTTCAGAGGCTGGAGACAGGGGTACAGGGAAAAGGAAGAGAGAGGGCGGTCACTAGGAAGAGAGCATGGTCTCCTGCCACTCCAGGCCTCTTCCCTCTCGGGCTCCTGCTCAGAGCAAGAAGCCGGAAAACACCCGTCAGCTCTGCTTTTCCTGCCTTCTGGGTCCTCTTCTTCTGGAAACCGGGGACCGGTCACAAGGCCGCCTTGTCTTCCACCACTAAGTGTCCAGTACCAGGAGGTAGGTAGCACCTCCGCTTTGCCCGCCAGAGCCCCCGCCCACACACCCATGGGGACTCAGACTTGACAGAGACTCGACCGGGCTGGGGGTGCTCCGCACACACGGGGACCCGCAGAGTGACGATCAGAGGGAGACAAGAAGGAAACCTGGTTCAGCACGCCTCAGTTTTCGGTGTCGTTTCAACGACGAGAGTCTGACACACGCCGGGCCATTTATTTAGGCCTATGGAAGCACACCACCATCCATCCATCTCGGGAAAAGACTTCCTGGCGACAGATAATTACCACAGTTGCGTGTGTACCACAAAGCTTAAGATGTGTTTCCGTGCAAGATGGGTTCCCCTGGCTCATGCGCCCAGGGCGGCCTCACTCATCCTGGGTGGGGTGTGGGGTCGATGGAACCCTTCTCATCTGGCGCCCAGGACTCTCACAGGAAAACACAGAAATTGACTTGAACATCCGTGACCGTAGCCACTGAGTTAGTTCCACGGAAAGGTCTGAAGGAGTCAGGTGTGGCCAGGCCCTGCAGGGAGCACCGGCAGGAGAGGTCACCTAGGTTCTGCTGCCTGTGCGGAGTACAGGTGACGTCTTCCCCTAAGGATGGGGTCTGACTGAGAAGCAGTCAGTGCTCCAGACAAAGGCCTTGGGCCTGAGAGTCTGGAACACACGAAATAGTCGGGAGATTGAAGCTGAGCCAGGCCCTCGACGTAGTTCAGGCTATCTTTTAGGTCTTTTAGCTACATCCCTTACCAGATTTTTGTGGGGGGTGGGGGTGGGGGTAGTGGTAGGTGTTAAATGGGATCCATCTCCTCAGTTAAAGAAGCCACCCTGCCTTTATGCTTAAGGTTGTTGGATTCCCTAGATTTTATCTGTGATTTTTTCCTGGCGAGTGAGTGAGTGTGAGTGAGTGAGTGAGTGAGTGAGTGAGAGTGAGTGAGTGAGTGAGTGAGAGTGAGTGTGAGTGAGTGGGTGGGTGGGTGGCTGGTGGCTGGGTGGGTGGCTGGGTGGATGAGTGAGCGAGTGCGGGGTATCCCGAGTGCAGGCAGGGTGTAGCACTGGAGGGGTATGGGTGGCGAGGCGAGAGTATGTTTTGTATTGTGTAAGTGTGTGTGGAGGCGTTGTTGTTGTTGTTGTTTGGGATGAGGTGTGTTGGAAGCGGTGAGTGTGTGTGAATTTTGTGGAGCCGCGTCGTGTGTGGGTCGGGCGGGCGAGTAGTGAAAGTAAAGGGGAGCGAAAAAGAAAAAAATGTGTAGCCCAGGCTGGCCTCGAACTCGTGATCCTCCTGCCTCTGCCTCCTTCAGCAAATCCTACCGGCGTGCGCCACCACTACCGGCGAGAGAACCGCGCGAAGCACAGTTACTCGAACCTGCCCTGCCCTGACGTCACCCTACAAGCCACGCCCCCTGCCTGCCCACAACCAAGCCGGCCCGCCCTGCTCTCGCGCCCCGGACACTCGCCACAACCTACACACACACACACACATACATACACGCACGCACACGCACAAATCCTCAACACAAGCTCACGACAAACAACACTCCACGCTCACACACACACACACACACTCACGCACACAAACGCACGCAACCAACCCAACACAAACAACGAAACCACCGACACACTCACACCTCCCACCCAATCCAACACCCTCACGCCCCACCTCTGACGCCCCAAGCCCAGCGCCCTACACCCGGGGAATCCTCTTTCCTCTCCTCTCACTGCGTTGCCCGCGACTCCGGGGCCAACACGACCCCTGCCGGTCGGCCCGGCAACACACACTCAGCGCCGCTCACCGCCCGGCCGCCCGCCCGCCCACCCGCCCGTCCGTCCGTCGCTTGCACACTGGCCTCCTTTCACTCTCCTCCTACAGTCCACTCGGGTCCCAACCCTCTCTCTCTGCTCGCTGCTCCCCCTGCTCCGGCCCCGTCGCCCTCCGTACTCGCTTGGCACACAGCCGCACCACACAGCTCAGCTCGGGAAGCGCCCCACGGACCCCGCACCCCGCACCCCGCACCCCGCACCCCGGCCAGGCAGCCTCCCTAGTGCGCGCTCACGCACCGCGAGCTTCGCCCTTCCCCACTGCTTGGAACTGGCCCACAGCAAAACCAAGACCTCAAACTAACTCTCAACTGCCGCTGGCCTTCTTCTCCACCGGTGCCCGCCCTCCACCTGCCCACCCCGAGCTCAAGCCCTATCCCCCTCCCACCTCTCGCCGCACACCCACCCATCCCTGAACCTCACACTTCTCCACAGCTCACCCAGCGAGCCCGCAGGCTCTGCGGGAGCACCACGTTCCCCGTCGGGGAGTGACCCCGGACACCCGCGGCTTCGGAATTTCCACGCGACAGATACTGGCTGCATGGGTGCGAGGACGTGTTCGGGGACGGGCGAGTGGGTGCCCTGGACCTGGACACCTTGCTAGGGGCAGACAGGTGGCCACACACTCGGTGACGCGCAATGGAGGACACAGCGAGATCTCTCCCGCACCCCCCACCCCACCCTCGCGACCCTCTCCTGCCGCACGTCCCCAGGCAAGCAGGAGGCCAGGGGTTGGGTGGGGCTGGGATAGAGGGACCAGAGCGGGAGCCGGCCTCCCGACACCACAGGGCCCAAGCCCAAGCCCAAGCCCCCAAGCTCAACTCAGGGACGTCCTCGCATCTGGATCCAGGTCCTATGTCTCTTCAGAGAAGCACACCCGGACCACCTTATATCAGCTCACCCATCCCAGGCACCGTGCCTTTTGGTGCTCAACACCTCAATCTCAGACGCCACTTGACCACTTTGATTGACGACACCCTGGACCGCCTGGGATGAGCACTTTGGCAAAAAAGAAATCACAATTTCAAGGCAAGGCAGAAACCATAAAAAGAAAAGGCAGATACACACTCACATACATGTACGCTCACACAAACCTCACTAACACACCTACAGAGGCTAAAGGGGGAGCGAGAGACTGGCTGATTGACAAAGAGAGACTCTGAGTCTGTGTGTGTGTGTGTGTGTGTGTCAGAGAGAGCGAGTTTGTGTGTATTTTTGTGTGAAAGATAGATAGTGAACAATAGAGAGATAGAGAGAGAGAGTTTGTGCGTTTGTGTGTGAGAGAGAGATAGTGAACAATAGATAGATAGATAGAGAGATAGAGAGAGACAGAGAGAGAGAGAGAGAGAGAGAGAGAGAGAGGCAGACAAGCAGGCAAAAAAGACAGACAGAGAGAGAATGAAACAGACACACACACACACACACACACACACACAGAGAGCAATAGATAGAGTGACTGACCAAAGAGAGAATTGGAAAGTGGGTGGAGTGGGGTCTTACACCCCTAATCCCTGCACACGGGTGGAAACCGAGGCTGGAGGATCAACTAAAATTCCATGCCATCTGGGCCTACCCAGTGTCACAGCAAGATCCTGGCTGGCAAAAGCAACATGTATCAAGGCGATCAGTTTAAACCATACCAAACAAAAGTAAAAAACAAAACAAAACAAGAGGCCCAAAGAACAACTAAAAAAGAGCGATCATGAAAGGCGAAGAAGCAGAGGAGAGCTGGGGCCCGGGGGAGAGGTGGGGATGGGGGTCGGGGACTGCCCGGAGCTGATGGCTGGATTTCAGAGGCTGGAGACAGGGGTACAGGGAAAAGGAAGAGAGAGGGCGGTCACTAGGAAGAGAGCATGGTCTCCTGCCACTCCAGGCCTCTTCCCTCTCGGGCTCCTGCTCAGAGCAAGAAGCCGGAAAACACCCGTCAGCTCTGCTTTTCCTGCCTTCTGGGTCCTCTTCTTCTGGAAACCGGGGACCGGTCACAAGGCCGCCTTGTCTTCCACCACTAAGTGTCCAGTACCAGGAGGTAGGTAGCACCTCCGCTTTGCCCGCCAGAGCCCCCGCCCACACACCCATGGGGACTCAGACTTGACAGAGACTCGACCGGGCTGGGGGTGCTCCGCACACACGGGGACCCGCAGAGTGACGATCAGAGGGAGACAAGAAGGAAACCTGGTTCAGCACGCCTCAGTTTTCGGTGTCGTTTCAACGACGAGAGTCTGACACACGCCGGGCCATTTATTTAGGCCTATGGAAGCACACCACCATCCATCCATCTCGGGAAAAGACTTCCTGGCGACAGATAATTACCACAGTTGCGTGTGTACCACAAAGCTTAAGATGTGTTTCCGTGCAAGATGGGTTCCCCTGGCTCATGCGCCCAGGGCGGCCTCACTCATCCTGGGTGGGGTGTGGGGTCGATGGAACCCTTCTCATCTGGCGCCCAGGACTCTCACAGGAAAACACAGAAATTGACTTGAACATCCGTGACCGTAGCCACTGAGTTAGTTCCACGGAAAGGTCTGAAGGAGTCAGGTGTGGCCAGGCCCTGCAGGGAGCACCGGCAGGAGAGGTCACCTAGGTTCTGCTGCCTGTGCGGAGTACAGGTGACGTCTTCCCCTAAGGATGGGGTCTGACTGAGAAGCAGTCAGTGCTCCAGACAAAGGCCTTGGGCCTGAGAGTCTGGAACACACGAAATAGTCGGGAGATTGAAGCTGAGCCAGGCCCTCGACGTAGTTCAGGCTATCTTTTAGGTCTTTTAGCTACATCCCTTACCAGATTTTTGTGGGGGGTGGGGGTGGGGGTAGTGGTAGGTGTTAAATGGGATCCATCTCCTCAGTTAAAGAAGCCACCCTGCCTTTATGCTTAAGGTTGTTGGATTCCCTAGATTTTATCTGTGATTTTTTCCTGGCGAGTGAGTGAGTGTGAGTGAGTGAGTGAGTGAGAGTGAGTGAGTGAGTGAGTGAGTGAGAGTGAGTGTGAGTGAGTGGGTGGGTGGGTGGCTGGGTGGGTGGCTGGGTGGATGAGTGAGCGAGTGCGGGGTATCCCGAGTGCAGGCAGGGTGTAGCACTGGAGGGGTATGGGTGGCGAGGCGAGAGTATGTTTTGTATTGTGTAAGTGTGTGTGGAGGCGTTGTTGTTGTTGTTGTTTGGGATGAGGTGTGTTGGAAGCGGTGAGTGTGTGTGAATTTTGTGGAGCCGCGTCGTGTGTGGGTCGGGCGGGCGAGTAGTGAAAGTAAAGGGGAGCGAAAAAGAAAAAAATGTGTAGCCCAGGCTGGCCTCGAACTCGTGATCCTCCTGCCTCTGCCTCCTTCAGCAAATCCTACCGGCGTGCGCCACCACTACCGGCGAGAGAACCGCGCGAAGCACAGTTACTCGAACCTGCCCTGCCCTGACGTCACCCTACAAGCCACGCCCCCTGCCTGCCCACAACCAAGCCGGCCCGCCCTGCTCTCGCGCCCCGGACACTCGCCACAACCTACACACACACACACACACATACATACACGCACGCACACGCACAAATCCTCAACACAAGCTCACGACAAACAACACTCCACGCTCACACACACACACACACACTCACGCACACAAACGCACGCAACCAACCCAACACAAACAACGAAACCACCGACACACTCACACCTCCCACCCAATCCAACACCCTCACGCCCCACCTCTGACGCCCCAAGCCCAGCGCCCTACACCCGGGGAATCCTCTTTCCTCTCCTCTCACTGCGTTGCCCGCGACTCCGGGGCCAACACGACCCCTGCCGGTCGGCCCGGCAACACACACTCAGCGCCGCTCACCGCCCGGCCGCCCGCCCGCCCACCCGCCCGTCCGTCCGTCGCTTGCACACTGGCCTCCTTTCACTCTCCTCCTACAGTCCACTCGGGTCCCAACCCTCTCTCTCTGCTCGCTGCTCCCCCTGCTCCGGCCCCGTCGCCCTCCGTACTCGCTTGGCACACAGCCGCACCACACAGCTCAGCTCGGGAAGCGCCCCACGGACCCCGCACCCCGCACCCCGCACCCCGGCCAGGCAGCCTCCCTAGTGCGCGCTCACGCACCGCGAGCTTCGCCCTTCCCCACTGCTTGGAACTGGCCCACAGCAAAACCAAGACCTCAAACTAACTCTCAACTGCCGCTGGCCTTCTTCTCCACCGGTGCCCGCCCTCCACCTGCCCACCCCGAGCTCAAGCCCTATCCCCCTCCCACCTCTCGCCGCACACCCACCCATCCCTGAACCTCACACTTCTCCACAGCTCACCCAGCGAGCCCGCAGGCTCTGCGGGAGCACCACGTTCCCCGTCGGGGAGTGACCCCGGACACCCGCGGCTTCGGAATTTCCACGCGACAGATACTGGCTGCATGGGTGCGAGGACGTGTTCGGGGACGGGCGAGTGGGTGCCCTGGACCTGGACACCTTGCTAGGGGCAGACAGGTGGCCACACACTCGGTGACGCGCAATGGAGGACACAGCGAGATCTCTCCCGCACCCCCCACCCCACCCTCGCGACCCTCTCCTGCCGCACGTCCCCAGGCAAGCAGGAGGCCAGGGGTTGGGTGGGGCTGGGATAGAGGGACCAGAGCGGGAGCCGGCCTCCCGACACCACAGGGCCCAAGCCCAAGCCCAAGCCCCCAAGCTCAACTCAGGGACGTCCTCGCATCTGGATCCAGGTCCTATGTCTCTTCAGAGAAGCACACCCGGACCACCTTATATCAGCTCACCCATCCCAGGCACCGTGCCTTTTGGTGCTCAACACCTCAATCTCAGACGCCACTTGACCACTTTGATTGACGACACCCTGGACCGCCTGGGATGAGCACTTTGGCAAAAAAGAAATCACAATTTCAAGGCAAGGCAGAAACCATAAAAAGAAAAGGCAGATACACACTCACATACATGTACGCTCACACAAACCTCACTAACACACCTACAGAGGCTAAAGGGGGAGCGAGAGACTGGCTGATTGACAAAGAGAGACTCTGAGTCTGTGTGTGTGTGTGTGTGTGTGTGTGTCAGAGAGAGCGAGTTTGTGTGTATTTTTGTGTGAAAGATAGATAGTGAACAATAGAGAGATAGAGAGAGAGAGTTTGTGCGTTTGTGTGTGAGAGAGAGATAGTGAACAATAGATAGATAGATAGAGAGATAGAGAGAGACAGAGAGAGAGAGAGAGAGAGAGAGAGAGAGAGAGAGAGAGGCAGACAAGCAGGCAAAAAAGACAGACAGAGAGAGAATGAAACAGACACACACACACACACACACACACACACAGAGAGCAATAGATAGAGTGACTGACCAAAGAGAGAATTGGAAAGTGGGTGGAGTGGGGTCTTACACCCCTAATCCCTGCACACGGGTGGAAACCGAGGCTGGAGGATCAACTAAAATTCCATGCCATCTGGGCCTACCCAGTGTCACAGCAAGATCCTGGCTGGCAAAAGCAACATGTATCAAGGCGATCAGTTTAAACCATACCAAACAAAAGTAAAAAACAAAACAAAACAAGAGGCCCAAAGAACAACTAAAAAAGAGCGATCATGAAAGGCGAAGAAGCAGAGGAGAGCTGGGGCCCGGGGGAGAGGTGGGGATGGGGGTCGGGGACTGCCCGGAGCTGATGGCTGGATTTCAGAGGCTGGAGACAGGGGTACAGGGAAAAGGAAGAGAGAGGGCGGTCACTAGGAAGAGAGCATGGTCTCCTGCCACTCCAGGCCTCTTCCCTCTCGGGCTCCTGCTCAGAGCAAGAAGCCGGAAAACACCCGTCAGCTCTGCTTTTCCTGCCTTCTGGGTCCTCTTCTTCTGGAAACCGGGGACCGGTCACAAGGCCGCCTTGTCTTCCACCACTAAGTGTCCAGTACCAGGAGGTAGGTAGCACCTCCGCTTTGCCCGCCAGAGCCCCCGCCCACACACCCATGGGGACTCAGACTTGACAGAGACTCGACCGGGCTGGGGGTGCTCCGCACACACGGGGACCCGCAGAGTGACGATCAGAGGGAGACAAGAAGGAAACCTGGTTCAGCACGCCTCAGTTTTCGGTGTCGTTTCAACGACGAGAGTCTGACACACGCCGGGCCATTTATTTAGGCCTATGGAAGCACACCACCATCCATCCATCTCGGGAAAAGACTTCCTGGCGACAGATAATTACCACAGTTGCGTGTGTACCACAAAGCTTAAGATGTGTTTCCGTGCAAGATGGGTTCCCCTGGCTCATGCGCCCAGGGCGGCCTCACTCATCCTGGGTGGGGTGTGGGGTCGATGGAACCCTTCTCATCTGGCGCCCAGGACTCTCACAGGAAAACACAGAAATTGACTTGAACATCCGTGACCGTAGCCACTGAGTTAGTTCCACGGAAAGGTCTGAAGGAGTCAGGTGTGGCCAGGCCCTGCAGGGAGCACCGGCAGGAGAGGTCACCTAGGTTCTGCTGCCTGTGCGGAGTACAGGTGACGTCTTCCCCTAAGGATGGGGTCTGACTGAGAAGCAGTCAGTGCTCCAGACAAAGGCCTTGGGCCTGAGAGTCTGGAACACACGAAATAGTCGGGAGATTGAAGCTGAGCCAGGCCCTCGACGTAGTTCAGGCTATCTTTTAGGTCTTTTAGCTACATCCCTTACCAGATTTTTGTGGGGGGTGGGGGTGGGGGTAGTGGTAGGTGTTAAATGGGATCCATCTCCTCAGTTAAAGAAGCCACCCTGCCTTTATGCTTAAGGTTGTTGGATTCCCTAGATTTTATCTGTGATTTTTTCCTGGCGAGTGAGTGAGTGTGAGTGAGTGAGTGAGTGAGAGTGAGTGAGTGAGTGAGTGAGTGAGAGTGAGTGTGAGTGAGTGGGTGGGTGGGTGGCTGGGTGGGTGGCTGGGTGGATGAGTGAGCGAGTGCGGGGTATCCCGAGTGCAGGCAGGGTGTAGCACTGGAGGGGTATGGGTGGCGAGGCGAGAGTATGTTTTGTATTGTGTAAGTGTGTGTGGAGGCGTTGTTGTTGTTGTTGTTTGGGATGAGGTGTGTTGGAAGCGGTGAGTGTGTGTGAATTTTGTGGAGCCGCGTCGTGTGTGGGTCGGGCGGGCGAGTAGTGAAAGTAAAGGGGAGCGAAAAAGAAAAAAATGTGTAGCCCAGGCTGGCCTCGAACTCGTGATCCTCCTGCCTCTGCCTCCTTCAGCAAATCCTACCGGCGTGCGCCACCACTACCGGCGAGAGAACCGCGCGAAGCACAGTTACTCGAACCTGCCCTGCCCTGACGTCACCCTACAAGCCACGCCCCCTGCCTGCCCACAACCAAGCCGGCCCGCCCTGCTCTCGCGCCCCGGACACTCGCCACAACCTACACACACACACACACATACATACACGCACGCACACGCACAAATCCTCAACACAAGCTCACGACAAACAACACTCCACGCTCACACACACACACACACACTCACGCACACAAACGCACGCAACCAACCCAACACAAACAACGAAACCACCGACACACTCACACCTCCCACCCAATCCAACACCCTCACGCCCCACCTCTGACGCCCCAAGCCCAGCGCCCTACACCCGGGGAATCCTCTTTCCTCTCCTCTCACTGCGTTGCCCGCGACTCCGGGGCCAACACGACCCCTGCCGGTCGGCCCGGCAACACACACTCAGCGCCGCTCACCGCCCGGCCGCCCGCCCGCCCACCCGCCCGTCCGTCCGTCGCTTGCACACTGGCCTCCTTTCACTCTCCTCCTACAGTCCACTCGGGTCCCAACCCTCTCTCTCTGCTCGCTGCTCCCCCTGCTCCGGCCCCGTCGCCCTCCGTACTCGCTTGGCACACAGCCGCACCACACAGCTCAGCTCGGGAAGCGCCCCACGGACCCCGCACCCCGCACCCCGCACCCCGCACCCCGCACCCCGGCCAGGCAGCCTCCCTAGTGCGCGCTCACGCACCGCGAGCTTCGCCCTTCCCCACTGCTTGGAACTGGCCCACAGCAAAACCAAGACCTCAAACTAACTCTCAACTGCCGCTGGCCTTCTTCTCCACCGGTGCCCGCCCTCCACCTGCCCACCCCGAGCTCAAGCCCTATCCCCCTCCCACCTCTCGCCGCACACCCACCCATCCCTGAACCTCACACTTCTCCACAGCTCACCCAGCGAGCCCGCAGGCTCTGCGGGAGCACCACGTTCCCCGTCGGGGAGTGACCCCGGACACCCGCGGCTTCGGAATTTCCACGCGACAGATACTGGCTGCATGGGTGCGAGGACGTGTTCGGGGACGGGCGAGTGGGTGCCCTGGACCTGGACACCTTGCTAGGGGCAGACAGGTGGCCACACACTCGGTGACGCGCAATGGAGGACACAGCGAGATCTCTCCCGCACCCCCCACCCCACCCTCGCGACCCTCTCCTGCCGCACGTCCCCAGGCAAGCAGGAGGCCAGGGGTTGGGTGGGGCTGGGATAGAGGGACCAGAGCGGGAGCCGGCCTCCCGACACCACAGGGCCCAAGCCCAAGCCCAAGCCCCCAAGCTCAACTCAGGGACGTCCTCGCATCTGGATCCAGGTCCTATGTCTCTTCAGAGAAGCACACCCGGACCACCTTATATCAGCTCACCCATCCCAGGCACCGTGCCTTTTGGTGCTCAACACCTCAATCTCAGACGCCACTTGACCACTTTGATTGACGACACCCTGGACCGCCTGGGATGAGCACTTTGGCAAAAAAGAAATCACAATTTCAAGGCAAGGCAGAAACCATAAAAAGAAAAGGCAGATACACACTCACATACATGTACGCTCACACAAACCTCACTAACACACCTACAGAGGCTAAAGGGGGAGCGAGAGACTGGCTGATTGACAAAGAGAGACTCTGAGTCTGTGTGTGTGTGTGTGTGTGTCAGAGAGAGCGAGTTTGTGTGTATTTTTGTGTGAAAGATAGATAGTGAACAATAGAGAGATAGAGAGAGAGAGTTTGTGTGTTTGTGTGTGAGAGAGAGATAGTGAACAATAGATAGATAGATAGATAGATAGATAGATAGATAGATAGATAGATAGATAGATAGAGAGATAGAGAGAGACAGAGAGAGAGAGAGAGAGAGAGGCAGACAAGCAGGCAAAAAAGACAGACAGAGAGAGAATGAAACAGACACACACACACACACACACACACACACAGAGAGCAATAGATAGAGTGACTGACCAAAGAGAGAATTGGAAAGTGGGTGGAGTGGGGTCTTACACCCCTAATCCCTGCACACGGGTGGAAACCGAGGCTGGAGGATCAACTAAAATTCCATGCCATCTGGGCCTACCCAGTGTCACAGCAAGATCCTGGCTGGCAAAAGCAACATGTATCAAGGCGATCAGTTTAAACCATACCAAACAAAAGTAAAAAACAAAACAAAACAAGAGGCCCAAAGAACAACTAAAAAAGAGCGATCATGAAAGGCGAAGAAGCAGAGGAGAGCTGGGGCCCGGGGGAGAGGTGGGGATGGGGGTCGGGGACTGCCCGGAGCTGATGGCTGGATTTCAGAGGCTGGAGACAGGGGTACAGGGAAAAGGAAGAGAGAGGGCGGTCACTAGGAAGAGAGCATGGTCTCCTGCCACTCCAGGCCTCTTCCCTCTCGGGCTCCTGCTCAGAGCAAGAAGCCGGAAAACACCCGTCAGCTCTGCTTTTCCTGCCTTCTGGGTCCTCTTCTTCTGGAAACCGGGGACCGGTCACAAGGCCGCCTTGTCTTCCACCACTAAGTGTCCAGTACCAGGAGGTAGGTAGCACCTCCGCTTTGCCCGCCAGAGCCCCCGCCCACACACCCATGGGGACTCAGACTTGACAGAGACTCGACCGGGCTGGGGGTGCTCCGCACACACGGGGACCCGCAGAGTGACGATCAGAGGGAGACAAGAAGGAAACCTGGTTCAGCACGCCTCAGTTTTCGGTGTCGTTTCAACGACGAGAGTCTGACACACGCCGGGCCATTTATTTAGGCCTATGGAAGCACACCACCATCCATCCATCTCGGGAAAAGACTTCCTGGCGACAGATAATTACCACAGTTGCGTGTGTACCACAAAGCTTAAGATGTGTTTCCGTGCAAGATGGGTTCCCCTGGCTCATGCGCCCAGGGCGGCCTCACTCATCCTGGGTGGGGTGTGGGGTCGATGGAACCCTTCTCATCTGGCGCCCAGGACTCTCACAGGAAAACACAGAAATTGACTTGAACATCCGTGACCGTAGCCACTGAGTTAGTTCCACGGAAAGGTCTGAAGGAGTCAGGTGTGGCCAGGCCCTGCAGGGAGCACCGGCAGGAGAGGTCACCTAGGTTCTGCTGCCTGTGCGGAGTACAGGTGACGTCTTCCCCTAAGGATGGGGTCTGACTGAGAAGCAGTCAGTGCTCCAGACAAAGGCCTTGGGCCTGAGAGTCTGGAACACACGAAATAGTCGGGAGATTGAAGCTGAGCCAGGCCCTCGACGTAGTTCAGGCTATCTTTTAGGTCTTTTAGCTACATCCCTTACCAGATTTTTGTGGGGGGTGGGGGTGGGGGTAGTGGTAGGTGTTAAATGGGATCCATCTCCTCAGTTAAAGAAGCCACCCTGCCTTTATGCTTAAGGTTGTTGGATTCCCTAGATTTTATCTGTGATTTTTTCCTGGCGAGTGAGTGAGTGTGAGTGAGTGAGTGAGTGAGTGAGTGAGAGTGAGTGAGTGAGTGAGTGAGAGTGAGTGTGAGTGAGTGGGTGGGTGGGTGGCTGGTGGCTGGGTGGGTGGCTGGGTGGATGAGTGAGCGAGTGCGGGGTATCCCGAGTGCAGGCAGGGTGTAGCACTGGAGGGGTATGGGTGGCGAGGCGAGAGTATGTTTTGTATTGTGTAAGTGTGTGTGGAGGCGTTGTTGTTGTTGTTGTTTGGGATGAGGTGTGTTGGAAGCGGTGAGTGTGTGTGAATTTTGTGGAGCCGCGTCGTGTGTGGGTCGGGCGGGCGAGTAGTGAAAGTAAAGGGGAGCGAAAAAGAAAAAAATGTGTAGCCCAGGCTGGCCTCGAACTCGTGATCCTCCTGCCTCTGCCTCCTTCAGCAAATCCTACCGGCGTGCGCCACCACTACCGGCGAGAGAACCGCGCGAAGCACAGTTACTCGAACCTGCCCTGCCCTGACGTCACCCTACAAGCCACGCCCCCTGCCTGCCCACAACCAAGCCGGCCCGCCCTGCTCTCGCGCCCCGGACACTCGCCACAACCTACACACACACACACACATACATACACGCACGCACACGCACAAATCCTCAACACAAGCTCACGACAAACAACACTCCACGCTCACACACACACACACACACTCACGCACACAAACGCACGCAACCAACCCAACACAAACAACGAAACCACCGACACACTCACACCTCCCACCCAATCCAACACCCTCACGCCCCACCTCTGACGCCCCAAGCCCAGCGCCCTACACCCGGGGAATCCTCTTTCCTCTCCTCTCACTGCGTTGCCCGCGACTCCGGGGCCAACACGACCCCTGCCGGTCGGCCCGGCAACACACACTCAGCGCCGCTCACCGCCCGGCCGCCCGCCCGCCCACCCGCCCGTCCGTCCGTCGCTTGCACACTGGCCTCCTTTCACTCTCCTCCTACAGTCCACTCGGGTCCCAACCCTCTCTCTCTGCTCGCTGCTCCCCCTGCTCCGGCCCCGTCGCCCTCCGTACTCGCTTGGCACACAGCCGCACCACACAGCTCAGCTCGGGAAGCGCCCCACGGACCCCGCACCCCGCACCCCGCACCCCGCACCCCGGCCAGGCAGCCTCCCTAGTGCGCGCTCACGCACCGCGAGCTTCGCCCTTCCCCACTGCTTGGAACTGGCCCACAGCAAAACCAAGACCTCAAACTAACTCTCAACTGCCGCTGGCCTTCTTCTCCACCGGTGCCCGCCCTCCACCTGCCCACCCCGAGCTCAAGCCCTATCCCCCTCCCACCTCTCGCCGCACACCCACCCATCCCTGAACCTCACACTTCTCCACAGCTCACCCAGCGAGCCCGCAGGCTCTGCGGGAGCACCACGTTCCCCGTCGGGGAGTGACCCCGGACACCCGCGGCTTCGGAATTTCCACGCGACAGATACTGGCTGCATGGGTGCGAGGACGTGTTCGGGGACGGGCGAGTGGGTGCCCTGGACCTGGACACCTTGCTAGGGGCAGACAGGTGGCCACACACTCGGTGACGCGCAATGGAGGACACAGCGAGATCTCTCCCGCACCCCCCACCCCACCCTCGCGACCCTCTCCTGCCGCACGTCCCCAGGCAAGCAGGAGGCCAGGGGTTGGGTGGGGCTGGGATAGAGGGACCAGAGCGGGAGCCGGCCTCCCGACACCACAGGGCCCAAGCCCAAGCCCAAGCCCCCAAGCTCAACTCAGGGACGTCCTCGCATCTGGATCCAGGTCCTATGTCTCTTCAGAGAAGCACACCCGGACCACCTTATATCAGCTCACCCATCCCAGGCACCGTGCCTTTTGGTGCTCAACACCTCAATCTCAGACGCCACTTGACCACTTTGATTGACGACACCCTGGACCGCCTGGGATGAGCACTTTGGCAAAAAAGAAATCACAATTTCAAGGCAAGGCAGAAACCATAAAAAGAAAAGGCAGATACACACTCACATACATGTACGCTCACACAAACCTCACTAACACACCTACAGAGGCTAAAGGGGGAGCGAGAGACTGGCTGATTGACAAAGAGAGACTCTGAGTCTGTGTGTGTGTGTGTGTGTGTGTCAGAGAGAGCGAGTTTGTGTGTATTTTTGTGTGAAAGATAGATAGTGAACAATAGAGAGATAGAGAGAGAGAGTTTGTGCGTTTGTGTGTGAGAGAGAGATAGTGAACAATAGATAGATAGATAGAGAGATAGAGAGAGACAGAGAGAGAGAGAGAGAGAGAGAGAGAGAGAGGCAGACAAGCAGGCAAAAAAGACAGACAGAGAGAGAATGAAACAGACACACACACACACACACACACACACACAGAGAGCAATAGATAGAGTGACTGACCAAAGAGAGAATTGGAAAGTGGGTGGAGTGGGGTCTTACACCCCTAATCCCTGCACACGGGTGGAAACCGAGGCTGGAGGATCAACTAAAATTCCATGCCATCTGGGCCTACCCAGTGTCACAGCAAGATCCTGGCTGGCAAAAGCAACATGTATCAAGGCGATCAGTTTAAACCATACCAAACAAAAGTAAAAAACAAAACAAAACAAGAGGCCCAAAGAACAACTAAAAAAGAGCGATCATGAAAGGCGAAGAAGCAGAGGAGAGCTGGGGCCCGGGGGAGAGGTGGGGATGGGGGTCGGGGACTGCCCGGAGCTGATGGCTGGATTTCAGAGGCTGGAGACAGGGGTACAGGGAAAAGGAAGAGAGAGGGCGGTCACTAGGAAGAGAGCATGGTCTCCTGCCACTCCAGGCCTCTTCCCTCTCGGGCTCCTGCTCAGAGCAAGAAGCCGGAAAACACCCGTCAGCTCTGCTTTTCCTGCCTTCTGGGTCCTCTTCTTCTGGAAACCGGGGACCGGTCACAAGGCCGCCTTGTCTTCCACCACTAAGTGTCCAGTACCAGGAGGTAGGTAGCACCTCCGCTTTGACCGCCAGAGCCCCCGCCCACACACCCATGGGGACTCAGACTTGACAGAGACTCGACCGGGCTGGGGGTGCTCCGCACACACGGGGACCCGCAGAGTGACGATCAGAGGGAGACAAGAAGGAAACCTGGTTCAGCACGCCTCAGTTTTCGGTGTCGTTTCAACGACGAGAGTCTGACACACGCCGGGCCATTTATTTAGGCCTATGGAAGCACACCACCATCCATCCATCTCGGGAAAAGACTTCCTGGCGACAGATAATTACCACAGTTGCGTGTGTACCACAAAGCTTAAGATGTGTTTCCGTGCAAGATGGGTTCCCCTGGCTCATGCGCCCAGGGCGGCCTCACTCATCCTGGGTGGGGTGTGGGGTCGATGGAACCCTTCTCATCTGGCGCCCAGGACTCTCACAGGAAAACACAGAAATTGACTTGAACATCCGTGACCGTAGCCACTGAGTTAGTTCCACGGAAAGGTCTGAAGGAGTCAGGTGTGGCCAGGCCCTGCAGGGAGCACCGGCAGGAGAGGTCACCTAGGTTCTGCTGCCTGTGCGGAGTACAGGTGACGTCTTCCCCTAAGGATGGGGTCTGACTGAGAAGCAGTCAGTGCTCCAGACAAAGGCCTTGGGCCTGAGAGTCTGGAACACACGAAATAGTCGGGAGATTGAAGCTGAGCCAGGCCCTCGACGTAGTTCAGGCTATCTTTTAGGTCTTTTAGCTACATCCCTTACCAGATTTTTGTGGGGGGTGGGGGTGGGGGTAGTGGTAGGTGTTAAATGGGATCCATCTCCTCAGTTAAAGAAGCCACCCTGCCTTTATGCTTAAGGTTGTTGGATTCCCTAGATTTTATCTGTGATTTTTTCCTGGCGAGTGAGTGAGTGTGAGTGAGTGAGTGAGTGAGTGAGAGTGAGTGAGTGAGTGAGTGAGTGAGTGAGAGTGAGTGTGAGTGAGTGGGTGGGTGGGTGGCTGGTGGCTGGGTGGGTGGCTGGGTGGATGAGTGAGCGAGTGCGGGGTATCCCGAGTGCAGGCAGGGTGTAGCACTGGAGGGGTATGGGTGGCGAGGCGAGAGTATGTTTTGTATTGTGTAAGTGTGTGTGGAGGCGTTGTTGTTGTTGTTGTTTGGGATGAGGTGTGTTGGAAGCGGTGAGTGTGTGTGAATTTTGTGGAGCCGCGTCGTGTGTGGGTCGGGCGGGCGAGTAGTGAAAGTAAAGGGGAGCGAAAAAGAAAAAAATGTGTAGCCCAGGCTGGCCTCGAACTCGTGATCCTCCTGCCTCTGCCTCCTTCAGCAAATCCTACCGGCGTGCGCCACCACTACCGGCGAGAGAACCGCGCGAAGCACAGTTACTCGAACCTGCCCTGCCCTGACGTCACCCTACAAGCCACGCCCCCTGCCTGCCCACAACCAAGCCGGCCCGCCCTGCTCTCGCGCCCCGGACACTCGCCACAACCTACACACACACACACACATACATACACGCACGCACACGCACAAATCCTCAACACAAGCTCACGACAAACAACACTCCACGCTCACACACACACACACACACACTCACGCACACAAACGCACGCAACCAACCCAACACAAACAACGAAACCACCGACACACTCACACCTCCCACCCAATCCAACACCCTCACGCCCCACCTCTGACGCCCCAAGCCCAGCGCCCTACACCCGGGGAATCCTCTTTCCTCTCCTCTCACTGCGTTGCCCGCGACTCCGGGGCCAACACGACCCCTGCCGGTCGGCCCGGCAACACACACTCAGCGCCGCTCACCGCCCGGCCGCCCGCCCGCCCACCCGCCCGTCCGTCCGTCGCTTGCACACTGGCCTCCTTTCACTCTCCTCCTACAGTCCACTCGGGTCCCAACCCTCTCTCTCTGCTCGCTGCTCCCCCTGCTCCGGCCCCGTCGCCCTCCGTACTCGCTTGGCACACAGCCGCACCACACAGCTCAGCTCGGGAAGCGCCCCACGGACCCCGCACCCCGCACCCCGCACCCCGCACCCCGCACCCCGGCCAGGCAGCCTCCCTAGTGCGCGCTCACGCACCGCGAGCTTCGCCCTTCCCCACTGCTTGGAACTGGCCCACAGCAAAACCAAGACCTCAAACTAACTCTCAACTGCCGCTGGCCTTCTTCTCCACCGGTGCCCGCCCTCCACCTGCCCACCCCGAGCTCAAGCCCTATCCCCCTCCCACCTCTCGCCGCACACCCACCCATCCCTGAACCTCACACTTCTCCACAGCTCACCCAGCGAGCCCGCAGGCTCTGCGGGAGCACCACGTTCCCCGTCGGGGAGTGACCCCGGACACCCGCGGCTTCGGAATTTCCACGCGACAGATACTGGCTGCATGGGTGCGAGGACGTGTTCGGGGACGGGCGAGTGGGTGCCCTGGACCTGGACACCTTGCTAGGGGCAGACAGGTGGCCACACACTCGGTGACGCGCAATGGAGGACACAGCGAGATCTCTCCCGCACCCCCCACCCCACCCTCGCGACCCTCTCCTGCCGCACGTCCCCAGGCAAGCAGGAGGCCAGGGGTTGGGTGGGGCTGGGATAGAGGGACCAGAGCGGGAGCCGGCCTCCCGACACCACAGGGCCCAAGCCCAAGCCCAAGCCCCCAAGCTCAACTCAGGGACGTCCTCGCATCTGGATCCAGGTCCTATGTCTCTTCAGAGAAGCACACCCGGACCACCTTATATCAGCTCACCCATCCCAGGCACCGTGCCTTTTGGTGCTCAACACCTCAATCTCAGACGCCACTTGACCACTTTGATTGACGACACCCTGGACCGCCTGGGATGAGCACTTTGGCAAAAAAGAAATCACAATTTCAAGGCAAGGCAGAAACCATAAAAAGAAAAGGCAGATACACACTCACATACATGTACGCTCACACAAACCTCACTAACACACCTACAGAGGCTAAAGGGGGAGCGAGAGACTGGCTGATTGACAAAGAGAGACTCTGAGTCTGTGTGTGTGTGTGTGTGTGTGTGTGTGTGTCAGAGAGAGCGAGTTTGTGTGTATTTTTGTGTGAAAGATAGATAGTGAACAATAGAGAGATAGAGAGAGAGAGTTTGTGCGTTTGTGTGTGAGAGAGAGATAGTGAACAATAGATAGATAGATAGAGAGATAGAGAGAGACAGAGAGAGAGAGAGAGAGAGAGAGAGAGAGAGAGAGAGGCAGACAAGCAGGCAAAAAAGACAGACAGAGAGAGAATGAAACAGACACACACACACACACACACACACACAGAGAGAGCAATAGATAGAGTGACTGACCAAAGAGAGAATTGGAAAGTGGGTGGAGTGGGGTCTTACACCCCTAATCCCTGCACACGGGTGGAAACCGAGGCTGGAGGATCAACTAAAATTCCATGCCATCTGGGCCTACCCAGTGTCACAGCAAGATCCTGGCTGGCAAAAGCAACATGTATCAAGGCGATCAGTTTAAACCATACCAAACAAAAGTAAAAAACAAAACAAAACAAGAGGCCCAAAGAACAACTAAAAAAGAGCGATCATGAAAGGCGAAGAAGCAGAGGAGAGCTGGGGCCCGGGGGAGAGGTGGGGATGGGGGTCGGGGACTGCCCGGAGCTGATGGCTGGATTTCAGAGGCTGGAGACAGGGGTACAGGGAAAAGGAAGAGAGAGGGCGGTCACTAGGAAGAGAGCATGGTCTCCTGCCACTCCAGGCCTCTTCCCTCTCGGGCTCCTGCTCAGAGCAAGAAGCCGGAAAACACCCGTCAGCTCTGCTTTTCCTGCCTTCTGGGTCCTCTTCTTCTGGAAACCGGGGACCGGTCACAAGGCCGCCTTGTCTTCCACCACTAAGTGTCCAGTACCAGGAGGTAGGTAGCACCTCCGCTTTGCCCGCCAGAGCCCCCGCCCACACACCCATGGGGACTCAGACTTGACAGAGACTCGACCGGGCTGGGGGTGCTCCGCACACACGGGGACCCGCAGAGTGACGATCAGAGGGAGACAAGAAGGAAACCTGGTTCAGCACGCCTCAGTTTTCGGTGTCGTTTCAACGACGAGAGTCTGACACACGCCGGGCCATTTATTTAGGCCTATGGAAGCACACCACCATCCATCCATCTCGGGAAAAGACTTCCTGGCGACAGATAATTACCACAGTTGCGTGTGTACCACAAAGCTTAAGATGTGTTTCCGTGCAAGATGGGTTCCCCTGGCTCATGCGCCCAGGGCGGCCTCACTCATCCTGGGTGGGGTGTGGGGTCGATGGAACCCTTCTCATCTGGCGCCCAGGACTCTCACAGGAAAACACAGAAATTGACTTGAACATCCGTGACCGTAGCCACTGAGTTAGTTCCACGGAAAGGTCTGAAGGAGTCAGGTGTGGCCAGGCCCTGCAGGGAGCACCGGCAGGAGAGGTCACCTAGGTTCTGCTGCCTGTGCGGAGTACAGGTGACGTCTTCCCCTAAGGATGGGGTCTGACTGAGAAGCAGTCAGTGCTCCAGACAAAGGCCTTGGGCCTGAGAGTCTGGAACACACGAAATAGTCGGGAGATTGAAGCTGAGCCAGGCCCTCGACGTAGTTCAGGCTATCTTTTAGGTCTTTTAGCTACATCCCTTACCAGATTTTTGTGGGGGGTGGGGGTGGGGGTAGTGGTAGGTGTTAAATGGGATCCATCTCCTCAGTTAAAGAAGCCACCCTGCCTTTATGCTTAAGGTTGTTGGATTCCCTAGATTTTATCTGTGATTTTTTCCTGGCGAGTGAGTGAGTGTGAGTGAGTGAGTGAGTGAGTGAGAGTGAGTGAGTGAGTGAGTGAGTGAGAGTGAGTGTGAGTGAGTGGGTGGGTGGGTGGCTGGTGGCTGGGTGGGTGGCTGGGTGGATGAGTGAGCGAGTGCGGGGTATCCCGAGTGCAGGCAGGGTGTAGCACTGGAGGGGTATGGGTGGCGAGGCGAGAGTATGTTTTGTATTGTGTAAGTGTGTGTGGAGGCGTTGTTGTTGTTGTTGTTTGGGATGAGGTGTGTTGGAAGCGGTGAGTGTGTGTGAATTTTGTGGAGCCGCGTCGTGTGTGGGTCGGGCGGGCGAGTAGTGAAAGTAAAGGGGAGCGAAAAAGAAAAAAATGTGTAGCCCAGGCTGGCCTCGAACTCGTGATCCTCCTGCCTCTGCCTCCTTCAGCAAATCCTACCGGCGTGCGCCACCACTACCGGCGAGAGAACCGCGCGAAGCACAGTTACTCGAACCTGCCCTGCCCTGACGTCACCCTACAAGCCACGCCCCCTGCCTGCCCACAACCAAGCCGGCCCGCCCTGCTCTCGCGCCCCGGACACTCGCCACAACCTACACACACACACACACATACATACACGCACGCACACGCACAAATCCTCAACACAAGCTCACGACAAACAACACTCCACGCTCACACACACACACACACACTCACGCACACAAACGCACGCAACCAACCCAACACAAACAACGAAACCACCGACACACTCACACCTCCCACCCAATCCAACACCCTCACGCCCCACCTCTGACGCCCCAAGCCCAGCGCCCTACACCCGGGGAATCCTCTTTCCTCTCCTCTCACTGCGTTGCCCGCGACTCCGGGGCCAACACGACCCCTGCCGGTCGGCCCGGCAACACACACTCAGCGCCGCTCACCGCCCGGCCGCCCGCCCGCCCACCCGCCCGTCCGTCCGTCGCTTGCACACTGGCCTCCTTTCACTCTCCTCCTACAGTCCACTCGGGTCCCAACCCTCTCTCTCTGCTCGCTGCTCCCCCTGCTCCGGCCCCGTCGCCCTCCGTACTCGCTTGGCACACAGCCGCACCACACAGCTCAGCTCGGGAAGCGCCCCACGGACCCCGCACCCCGCACCCCGCACCCCGCACCCCGCACCCCGGCCAGGCAGCCTCCCTAGTGCGCGCTCACGCACCGCGAGCTTCGCCCTTCCCCACTGCTTGGAACTGGCCCACAGCAAAACCAAGACCTCAAACTAACTCTCAACTGCCGCTGGCCTTCTTCTCCACCGGTGCCCGCCCTCCACCTGCCCACCCCGAGCTCAAGCCCTATCCCCCTCCCACCTCTCGCCGCACACCCACCCATCCCTGAACCTCACACTTCTCCACAGCTCACCCAGCGAGCCCGCAGGCTCTGCGGGAGCACCACGTTCCCCGTCGGGGAGTGACCCCGGACACCCGCGGCTTCGGAATTTCCACGCGACAGATACTGGCTGCATGGGTGCGAGGACGTGTTCGGGGACGGGCGAGTGGGTGCCCTGGACCTGGACACCTTGCTAGGGGCAGACAGGTGGCCACACACTCGGTGACGCGCAATGGAGGACACAGCGAGATCTCTCCCGCACCCCCCACCCCACCCTCGCGACCCTCTCCTGCCGCACGTCCCCAGGCAAGCAGGAGGCCAGGGGTTGGGTGGGGCTGGGATAGAGGGACCAGAGCGGGAGCCGGCCTCCCGACACCACAGGGCCCAAGCCCAAGCCCAAGCCCCCAAGCTCAACTCAGGGACGTCCTCGCATCTGGATCCAGGTCCTATGTCTCTTCAGAGAAGCACACCCGGACCACCTTATATCAGCTCACCCATCCCAGGCACCGTGCCTTTTGGTGCTCAACACCTCAATCTCAGACGCCACTTGACCACTTTGATTGACGACACCCTGGACCGCCTGGGATGAGCACTTTGGCAAAAAAGAAATCACAATTTCAAGGCAAGGCAGAAACCATAAAAAGAAAAGGCAGATACACACTCACATACATGTACGCTCACACAAACCTCACTAACACACCTACAGAGGCTAAAGGGGGAGCGAGAGACTGGCTGATTGACAAAGAGAGACTCTGAGTCTGTGTGTGTGTGTGTGTGTGTCAGAGAGAGCGAGTTTGTGTGTATTTTTGTGTGAAAGATAGATAGTGAACAATAGAGAGATAGAGAGAGAGAGTTTGTGTGTTTGTGTGTGAGAGAGAGATAGTGAACAATAGATAGATAGATAGATAGATAGATAGATAGATAGATAGATAGATAGATAGATAGATAGATAGAGAGATAGAGAGAGACAGAGAGAGAGAGAGAGAGAGAGGCAGACAAGCAGGCAAAAAAGACAGACAGAGAGAGAATGAAACAGACACACACACACACACACACACACACACACAGAGAGCAATAGATAGAGTGACTGACCAAAGAGAGAATTGGAAAGTGGGTGGAGTGGGGTCTTACACCCCTAATCCCTGCACACGGGTGGAAACCGAGGCTGGAGGATCAACTAAAATTCCATGCCATCTGGGCCTACCCAGTGTCACAGCAAGATCCTGGCTGGCAAAAGCAACATGTATCAAGGCGATCAGTTTAAACCATACCAAACAAAAGTAAAAAACAAAACAAAACAAGAGGCCCAAAGAACAACTAAAAAAGAGCGATCATGAAAGGCGAAGAAGCAGAGGAGAGCTGGGGCCCGGGGGAGAGGTGGGGATGGGGGTCGGGGACTGCCCGGAGCTGATGGCTGGATTTCAGAGGCTGGAGACAGGGGTACAGGGAAAAGGAAGAGAGAGGGCGGTCACTAGGAAGAGAGCATGGTCTCCTGCCACTCCAGGCCTCTTCCCTCTCGGGCTCCTGCTCAGAGCAAGAAGCCGGAAAACACCCGTCAGCTCTGCTTTTCCTGCCTTCTGGGTCCTCTTCTTCTGGAAACCGGGGACCGGTCACAAGGCCGCCTTGTCTTCCACCACTAAGTGTCCAGTACCAGGAGGTAGGTAGCACCTCCGCTTTGCCCGCCAGAGCCCCCGCCCACACACCCATGGGGACTCAGACTTGACAGAGACTCGACCGGGCTGGGGGTGCTCCGCACACACGGGGACCCGCAGAGTGACGATCAGAGGGAGACAAGAAGGAAACCTGGTTCAGCACGCCTCAGTTTTCGGTGTCGTTTCAACGACGAGAGTCTGACACACGCCGGGCCATTTATTTAGGCCTATGGAAGCACACCACCATCCATCCATCTCGGGAAAAGACTTCCTGGCGACAGATAATTACCACAGTTGCGTGTGTACCACAAAGCTTAAGATGTGTTTCCGTGCAAGATGGGTTCCCCTGGCTCATGCGCCCAGGGCGGCCTCACTCATCCTGGGTGGGGTGTGGGGTCGATGGAACCCTTCTCATCTGGCGCCCAGGACTCTCACAGGAAAACACAGAAATTGACTTGAACATCCGTGACCGTAGCCACTGAGTTAGTTCCACGGAAAGGTCTGAAGGAGTCAGGTGTGGCCAGGCCCTGCAGGGAGCACCGGCAGGAGAGGTCACCTAGGTTCTGCTGCCTGTGCGGAGTACAGGTGACGTCTTCCCCTAAGGATGGGGTCTGACTGAGAAGCAGTCAGTGCTCCAGACAAAGGCCTTGGGCCTGAGAGTCTGGAACACACGAAATAGTCGGGAGATTGAAGCTGAGCCAGGCCCTCGACGTAGTTCAGGCTATCTTTTAGGTCTTTTAGCTACATCCCTTACCAGATTTTTGTGGGGGGTGGGGGTGGGGGTAGTGGTAGGTGTTAAATGGGATCCATCTCCTCAGTTAAAGAAGCCACCCTGCCTTTATGCTTAAGGTTGTTGGATTCCCTAGATTTTATCTGTGATTTTTTCCTGGCGAGTGAGTGAGTGTGAGTGAGTGAGTGAGTGAGTGAGTGAGAGTGAGTGAGTGAGTGAGTGAGAGTGAGTGTGAGTGAGTGGGTGGGTGGGTGGCTGGTGGCTGGGTGGGTGGCTGGGTGGATGAGTGAGCGAGTGCGGGGTATCCCGAGTGCAGGCAGGGTGTAGCACTGGAGGGGTATGGGTGGCGAGGCGAGAGTATGTTTTGTATTGTGTAAGTGTGTGTGGAGGCGTTGTTGTTGTTGTTGTTTGGGATGAGGTGTGTTGGAAGCGGTGAGTGTGTGTGAATTTTGTGGAGCCGCGTCGTGTGTGGGTCGGGCGGGCGAGTAGTGAAAGTAAAGGGGAGCGAAAAAGAAAAAAATGTGTAGCCCAGGCTGGCCTCGAACTCGTGATCCTCCTGCCTCTGCCTCCTTCAGCAAATCCTACCGGCGTGCGCCACCACTACCGGCGAGAGAACCGCGCGAAGCACAGTTACTCGAACCTGCCCTGCCCTGACGTCACCCTACAAGCCACGCCCCCTGCCTGCCCACAACCAAGCCGGCCCGCCCTGCTCTCGCGCCCCGGACACTCGCCACAACCTACACACACACACACACATACATACACGCACGCACACGCACAAATCCTCAACACAAGCTCACGACAAACAACACTCCACGCTCACACACACACACACACACTCACGCACACAAACGCACGCAACCAACCCAACACAAACAACGAAACCACCGACACACTCACACCTCCCACCCAATCCAACACCCTCACGCCCCACCTCTGACGCCCCAAGCCCAGCGCCCTACACCCGGGGAATCCTCTTTCCTCTCCTCTCACTGCGTTGCCCGCGACTCCGGGGCCAACACGACCCCTGCCGGTCGGCCCGGCAACACACACTCAGCGCCGCTCACCGCCCGGCCGCCCGCCCGCCCACCCGCCCGTCCGTCCGTCGCTTGCACACTGGCCTCCTTTCACTCTCCTCCTACAGTCCACTCGGGTCCCAACCCTCTCTCTCTGCTCGCTGCTCCCCCTGCTCCGGCCCCGTCGCCCTCCGTACTCGCTTGGCACACAGCCGCACCACACAGCTCAGCTCGGGAAGCGCCCCACGGACCCCGCACCCCGCACCCCGCACCCCGCACCCCGCACCCCGGCCAGGCAGCCTCCCTAGTGCGCGCTCACGCACCGCGAGCTTCGCCCTTCCCCACTGCTTGGAACTGGCCCACAGCAAAACCAAGACCTCAAACTAACTCTCAACTGCCGCTGGCCTTCTTCTCCACCGGTGCCCGCCCTCCACCTGCCCACCCCGAGCTCAAGCCCTATCCCCCTCCCACCTCTCGCCGCACACCCACCCATCCCTGAACCTCACACTTCTCCACAGCTCACCCAGCGAGCCCGCAGGCTCTGCGGGAGCACCACGTTCCCCGTCGGGGAGTGACCCCGGACACCCGCGGCTTCGGAATTTCCACGCGACAGATACTGGCTGCATGGGTGCGAGGACGTGTTCGGGGACGGGCGAGTGGGTGCCCTGGACCTGGACACCTTGCTAGGGGCAGACAGGTGGCCACACACTCGGTGACGCGCAATGGAGGACACAGCGAGATCTCTCCCGCACCCCCCACCCCACCCTCGCGACCCTCTCCTGCCGCACGTCCCCAGGCAAGCAGGAGGCCAGGGGTTGGGTGGGGCTGGGATAGAGGGACCAGAGCGGGAGCCGGCCTCCCGACACCACAGGGCCCAAGCCCAAGCCCAAGCCCCCAAGCTCAACTCAGGGACGTCCTCGCATCTGGATCCAGGTCCTATGTCTCTTCAGAGAAGCACACCCGGACCACCTTATATCAGCTCACCCATCCCAGGCACCGTGCCTTTTGGTGCTCAACACCTCAATCTCAGACGCCACTTGACCACTTTGATTGACGACACCCTGGACCGCCTGGGATGAGCACTTTGGCAAAAAAGAAATCACAATTTCAAGGCAAGGCAGAAACCATAAAAAGAAAAGGCAGATACACACTCACATACATGTACGCTCACACAAACCTCACTAACACACCTACAGAGGCTAAAGGGGGAGCGAGAGACTGGCTGATTGACAAAGAGAGACTCTGAGTCTGTGTGTGTGTGTGTGTGTGTGTCAGAGAGAGCGAGTTTGTGTGTATTTTTGTGTGAAAGATAGATAGTGAACAATAGAGAGATAGAGAGAGAGAGTTTGTGTGTTTGTGTGTGAGAGAGAGATAGTGAACAATAGATAGATAGATAGATAGATAGATAGATAGATAGATAGATAGATAGATAGATAGATAGATAGAGAGATAGAGAGAGACAGAGAGAGAGAGAGAGAGAGAGGCAGACAAGCAGGCAAAAAAGACAGACAGAGAGAGAATGAAACAGACACACACACACACACACACACACACACAGAGAGAGCAATAGATAGAGTGACTGACCAAAGAGAGAATTGGAAAGTGGGTGGAGTGGGGTCTTACACCCCTAATCCCTGCACACGGGTGGAAACCGAGGCTGGAGGATCAACTAAAATTCCATGCCATCTGGGCCTACCCAGTGTCACAGCAAGATCCTGGCTGGCAAAAGCAACATGTATCAAGGCGATCAGTTTAAACCATACCAAACAAAAGTAAAAAACAAAACAAAACAAGAGGCCCAAAGAACAACTAAAAAAGAGCGATCATGAAAGGCGAAGAAGCAGAGGAGAGCTGGGGCCCGGGGGAGAGGTGGGGATGGGGGTCGGGGACTGCCCGGAGCTGATGGCTGGATTTCAGAGGCTGGAGACAGGGGTACAGGGAAAAGGAAGAGAGAGGGCGGTCACTAGGAAGAGAGCATGGTCTCCTGCCACTCCAGGCCTCTTCCCTCTCGGGCTCCTGCTCAGAGCAAGAAGCCGGAAAACACCCGTCAGCTCTGCTTTTCCTGCCTTCTGGGTCCTCTTCTTCTGGAAACCGGGGACCGGTCACAAGGCCGCCTTGTCTTCCACCACTAAGTGTCCAGTACCAGGAGGTAGGTAGCACCTCCGCTTTGACCGCCAGAGCCCCCGCCCACACACCCATGGGGACTCAGACTTGACAGAGACTCGACCGGGCTGGGGGTGCTCCGCACACACGGGGACCCGCAGAGTGACGATCAGAGGGAGACAAGAAGGAAACCTGGTTCAGCACGCCTCAGTTTTCGGTGTCGTTTCAACGACGAGAGTCTGACACACGCCGGGCCATTTATTTAGGCCTATGGAAGCACACCACCATCCATCCATCTCGGGAAAAGACTTCCTGGCGACAGATAATTACCACAGTTGCGTGTGTACCACAAAGCTTAAGATGTGTTTCCGTGCAAGATGGGTTCCCCTGGCTCATGCGCCCAGGGCGGCCTCACTCATCCTGGGTGGGGTGTGGGGTCGATGGAACCCTTCTCATCTGGCGCCCAGGACTCTCACAGGAAAACACAGAAATTGACTTGAACATCCGTGACCGTAGCCACTGAGTTAGTTCCACGGAAAGGTCTGAAGGAGTCAGGTGTGGCCAGGCCCTGCAGGGAGCACCGGCAGGAGAGGTCACCTAGGTTCTGCTGCCTGTGCGGAGTACAGGTGACGTCTTCCCCTAAGGATGGGGTCTGACTGAGAAGCAGTCAGTGCTCCAGACAAAGGCCTTGGGCCTGAGAGTCTGGAACACACGAAATAGTCGGGAGATTGAAGCTGAGCCAGGCCCTCGACGTAGTTCAGGCTATCTTTTAGGTCTTTTAGCTACATCCCTTACCAGATTTTTGTGGGGGGTGGGGGTGGGGGTAGTGGTAGGTGTTAAATGGGATCCATCTCCTCAGTTAAAGAAGCCACCCTGCCTTTATGCTTAAGGTTGTTGGATTCCCTAGATTTTATCTGTGATTTTTTCCTGGCGAGTGAGTGAGTGTGAGTGAGTGAGTGAGTGAGTGAGTGAGAGTGAGTGAGTGAGTGAGTGAGAGTGAGTGTGAGTGAGTGGGTGGGTGGGTGGCTGGTGGCTGGGTGGGTGGCTGGGTGGATGAGTGAGCGAGTGCGGGGTATCCCGAGTGCAGGCAGGGTGTAGCACTGGAGGGGTATGGGTGGCGAGGCGAGAGTATGTTTTGTATTGTGTAAGTGTGTGTGGAGGCGTTGTTGTTGTTGTTGTTTGGGATGAGGTGTGTTGGAAGCGGTGAGTGTGTGTGAATTTTGTGGAGCCGCGTCGTGTGTGGGTCGGGCGGGCGAGTAGTGAAAGTAAAGGGGAGCGAAAAAGAAAAAAATGTGTAGCCCAGGCTGGCCTCGAACTCGTGATCCTCCTGCCTCTGCCTCCTTCAGCAAATCCTACCGGCGTGCGCCACCACTACCGGCGAGAGAACCGCGCGAAGCACAGTTACTCGAACCTGCCCTGCCCTGACGTCACCCTACAAGCCACGCCCCCTGCCTGCCCACAACCAAGCCGGCCCGCCCTGCTCTCGCGCCCCGGACACTCGCCACAACCTACACACACACACACACATACATACACGCACGCACACGCACAAATCCTCAACACAAGCTCACGACAAACAACACTCCACGCTCACACACACACACACACACTCACGCACACAAACGCACGCAACCAACCCAACACAAACAACGAAACCACCGACACACTCACACCTCCCACCCAATCCAACACCCTCACGCCCCACCTCTGACGCCCCAAGCCCAGCGCCCTACACCCGGGGAATCCTCTTTCCTCTCCTCTCACTGCGTTGCCCGCGACTCCGGGGCCAACACGACCCCTGCCGGTCGGCCCGGCAACACACACTCAGCGCCGCTCACCGCCCGGCCGCCCGCCCGCCCACCCGCCCGTCCGTCCGTCGCTTGCACACTGGCCTCCTTTCACTCTCCTCCTACAGTCCACTCGGGTCCCAACCCTCTCTCTCTGCTCGCTGCTCCCCCTGCTCCGGCCCCGTCGCCCTCCGTACTCGCTTGGCACACAGCCGCACCACACAGCTCAGCTCGGGAAGCGCCCCACGGACCCCGCACCCCGCACCCCGCACCCCGGCCAGGCAGCCTCCCTAGTGCGCGCTCACGCACCGCGAGCTTCGCCCTTCCCCACTGCTTGGAACTGGCCCACAGCAAAACCAAGACCTCAAACTAACTCTCAACTGCCGCTGGCCTTCTTCTCCACCGGTGCCCGCCCTCCACCTGCCCACCCCGAGCTCAAGCCCTATCCCCCTCCCACCTCTCGCCGCACACCCACCCATCCCTGAACCTCACACTTCTCCACAGCTCACCCAGCGAGCCCGCAGGCTCTGCGGGAGCACCACGTTCCCCGTCGGGGAGTGACCCCGGACACCCGCGGCTTCGGAATTTCCACGCGACAGATACTGGCTGCATGGGTGCGAGGACGTGTTCGGGGACGGGCGAGTGGGTGCCCTGGACCTGGACACCTTGCTAGGGGCAGACAGGTGGCCACACACTCGGTGACGCGCAATGGAGGACACAGCGAGATCTCTCCCGCACCCCCCACCCCACCCTCGCGACCCTCTCCTGCCGCACGTCCCCAGGCAAGCAGGAGGCCAGGGGTTGGGTGGGGCTGGGATAGAGGGACCAGAGCGGGAGCCGGCCTCCCGACACCACAGGGCCCAAGCCCAAGCCCAAGCCCCCAAGCTCAACTCAGGGACGTCCTCGCATCTGGATCCAGGTCCTATGTCTCTTCAGAGAAGCACACCCGGACCACCTTATATCAGCTCACCCATCCCAGGCACCGTGCCTTTTGGTGCTCAACACCTCAATCTCAGACGCCACTTGACCACTTTGATTGACGACACCCTGGACCGCCTGGGATGAGCACTTTGGCAAAAAAGAAATCACAATTTCAAGGCAAGGCAGAAACCATAAAAAGAAAAGGCAGATACACACTCACATACATGTACGCTCACACAAACCTCACTAACACACCTACAGAGGCTAAAGGGGGAGCGAGAGACTGGCTGATTGACAAAGAGAGACTCTGAGTCTGTGTGTGTGTGTGTGTGTGTGTGTGTGTGTGTGTGTCAGAGAGAGCGAGTTTGTGTGTATTTTTGTGTGAAAGATAGATAGTGAACAATAGAGAGATAGAGAGAGAGAGTTTGTGTGTTTGTGTGTGAGAGAGAGATAGTGAACAATAGATAGATAGATAGAGAGATAGAGAGAGACAGAGAGAGAGAGAGAGAGAGAGAGGCAGACAAGCAGGCAAAAAAGACAGACAGAGAGAGAATGAAACAGACACACACACACACACACACACACAGAGAGCAATAGATAGAGTGACTGACCAAAGAGAGAATTGGAAAGTGGGTGGAGTGGGGTCTTACACCCCTAATCCCTGCACACGGGTGGAAACCGAGGCTGGAGGATCAACTAAAATTCCATGCCATCTGGGCCTACCCAGTGTCACAGCAAGATCCTGGCTGGCAAAAGCAACATGTATCAAGGCGATCAGTTTAAACCATACCAAACAAAAGTAAAAAACAAAACAAAACAAGAGGCCCAAAGAACAACTAAAAAAGAGCGATCATGAAAGGCGAAGAAGCAGAGGAGAGCTGGGGCCCGGGGGAGAGGTGGGGATGGGGGTCGGGGACTGCCCGGAGCTGATGGCTGGATTTCAGAGGCTGGAGACAGGGGTACAGGGAAAAGGAAGAAAGAGGGCGGTCACTAGGAAGAGAGCATGGTCTCCTGCCACTCCAGGCCTCTTCCCTCTCGGGCTCCTGCTCAGAGCAAGAAGCCGGAAAACACCCGTCAGCTCTGCTTTTCCTGCCTTCTGGGTCCTCTTCTTCTGGAAACCGGGGACCGGTCACAAGGCCGCCTTGTCTTCCACCAGTGTCCAGTACCAGGAGGTAGGTAGCACCTCCGCTTTGCCCGCCAGAGCCCCCGCCCACACACCCATGGGGACTCAGACTTGACAGAGACTCGACCGGGCTGGGGGTGCTCCGCACACACGGGGACCCGCAGAGTGACGATCAGAGGGAGACAAGAAGGAAACCTGGTTCAGCACGCCTCAGTTTTCGGTGTCGTTTCAACGACGAGAGTCTGACACACGCCGGGCCATTTATTTAGGCCTATGGAAGCACACCACCATCCATCCATCTCGGGAAAAGACTTCCTGGCGACAGATAATTACCACAGTTGCGTGTGTACCACAAAGCTTAAGATGTGTTTCCGTGCAAGATGGGTTCCCCTGGCTCATGCGCCCAGGGCGGCCTCACTCATCCTGGGTGGGGTGTGGGGTCGATGGAACCCTTCTCATCTGGCGCCCAGGACTCTCACAGGAAAACACAGAAATTGACTTGAACATCCGTGACCGTAGCCACTGAGTTAGTTCCACGGAAAGGTCTGAAGGAGTCAGGTGTGGCCAGGCCCTGCAGGGAGCACCGGCAGGAGAGGTCACCTAGGTTCTGCTGCCTGTGCGGAGTACAGGTGACGTCTTCCCCTAAGGATGGGGTCTGACTGAGAAGCAGTCAGTGCTCCAGACAAAGGCCTTGGGCCTGAGAGTCTGGAACACACGAAATAGTCGGGAGATTGAAGCTGAGCCAGGCCCTCGACGTAGTTCAGGCTATCTTTTAGGTCTTTTAGCTACATCCCTTACCAGATTTTTGTGGGGGGTGGGGGTGGGGGTAGTGGTAGGTGTTAAATGGGATCCATCTCCTCAGTTAAAGAAGCCACCCTGCCTTTATGCTTAAGGTTGTTGGATTCCCTAGATTTTATCTGTGATTTTTTCCTGGCGAGTGAGTGAGTGTGAGTGAGTGAGTGAGTGAGTGAGAGTGAGTGAGTGAGTGAGTGAGTGAGTGAGAGTGAGTGTGAGTGAGTGGGTGGGTGGGTGGCTGGTGGCTGGGTGGGTGGCTGGGTGGATGAGTGAGCGAGTGCGGGGTATCCCGAGTGCAGGCAGGGTGTAGCACTGGAGGGGTATGGGTGGCGAGGCGAGAGTATGTTTTGTATTGTGTAAGTGTGTGTGGAGGCGTTGTTGTTGTTGTTGTTGTGTGGGGTGAGGTGTGTTGGAAGCGGTGAGTGTGTGTGAATTTTGTGGAGACGCGTCGTGTGTGGGTCGGGCGGGCGAGCAGTGCAAGTAAAGGGGAGCGAAAAAAGAAAAAAAATGTGTAGCCCAGGCTGGCCTCGAACTCGTGATCCTCCTGCCTCTGCCTCCTTCAGCAAATCCTACCGGCGTGCGCCACCACTACCGGCGAGAGAACCGCGCGAAGCACAGTTACTCGAACCTGCCCTGCCCTGACGTCACCCTACAAGCCACGCCCCCTGCCTGCCCACAACCAAGCCGGCCCGCCCTGCTCTCGCGCCCCGGACACTCGCCACAACCTACACACACACACACACATACATACACGCACGCACACGCACAAATCCTCAACACAAGCTCACGACAAACAACACTCCACGCTCACACACACACACACACACTCACGCACACAAACGCACGCAACCAACCCAACACAAACAACGAAACCACCGACACACTCACACCTCCCACCCAATCCAACACCCTCACGCCCCACCTCTGACGCCCCAAGCCCAGCGCCCTACACCCGGGGAATCCTCTTTCCTCTCCTCTCACTGCGTTGCCCGCGACTCCGGGGCCAACACGACCCCTGCCGGTCGGCCCGGCAACACACACTCAGCGCCGCTCACCGCCCGGCCGCCCGCCCGCCCACCCGCCCGTCCGTCCGTCGCTTGCACACTGGCCTCCTTTCACTCTCCTCCTACAGTCCACTCGGGTCCCAACCCTCTCTCTCTGCTCGCTGCTCCCCCTGCTCCGGCCCCGTCGCCCTCCGTACTCGCTTGGCACACAGCCGCACCACACAGCTCAGCTCGGGAAGCGCCCCACGGACCCCGCACCCCGCACCCCGCACCCCGCACCCCGCACCCCGGCCAGGCAGCCTCCCTAGTGCGCGCTCACGCACCGCGAGCTTCGCCCTTCCCCACTGCTTGGAACTGGCCCACAGCAAAACCAAGACCTCAAACTAACTCTCAACTGCCGCTGGCCTTCTTCTCCACCGGTGCCCGCCCTCCACCTGCCCACCCCGAGCTCAAGCCCTATCCCCCTCCCACCTCTCGCCGCACACCCACCCATCCCTGAACCTCACACTTCTCCACAGCTCACCCAGCGAGCCCGCAGGCTCTGCGGGAGCACCACGTTCCCCGTCGGGGAGTGACCCCGGACACCCGCGGCTTCGGAATTTCCACGCGACAGATACTGGCTGCATGGGTGCGAGGACGTGTTCGGGGACGGGCGAGTGGGTGCCCTGGACCTGGACACCTTGCTAGGGGCAGACAGGTGGCCACACACTCGGTGACGCGCAATGGAGGACACAGCGAGATCTCTCCCGCACCCCCCACCCCACCCTCGCGACCCTCTCCTGCCGCACGTCCCCAGGCAAGCAGGAGGCCAGGGGTTGGGTGGGGCTGGGATAGAGGGACCAGAGCGGGAGCCGGCCTCCCGACACCACAGGGCCCAAGCCCAAGCCCAAGCCCCCAAGCTCAACTCAGGGACGTCCTCGCATCTGGATCCAGGTCCTATGTCTCTTCAGAGAAGCACACCCGGACCACCTTATATCAGCTCACCCATCCCAGGCACCGTGCCTTTTGGTGCTCAACACCTCAATCTCAGACGCCACTTGACCACTTTGATTGACGACACCCTGGACCGCCTGGGATGAGCACTTTGGCAAAAAAGAAATCACAATTTCAAGGCAAGGCAGAAACCATAAAAAGAAAAGGCAGATACACACTCACATACATGTACGCTCACACAAACCTCACTAACACACCTACAGAGGCTAAAGGGGGAGCGAGAGACTGGCTGATTGACAAAGAGAGACTCTGAGTCTGTGTGTGTGTGTGTGTGTGTGTCAGAGAGAGCGAGTTTGTGTGTATTTTTGTGTGAAAGATAGATAGTGAACAATAGAGAGATAGAGAGAGAGAGTTTGTGTGTTTGTGTGTGAGAGAGAGATAGTGAACAATAGATAGATAGATAGATAGATAGATAGATAGATAGATAGATAGATAGATAGATAGAGAGATAGAGAGAGACAGAGAGAGAGAGAGAGAGAGAGGCAGACAAGCAGGCAAAAAAGACAGACAGAGAGAGAATGAAACAGACACACACACACACACACACACACACAGAGAGCAATAGATAGAGTGACTGACCAAAGAGAGAATTGGAAAGTGGGTGGAGTGGGGTCTTACACCCCTAATCCCTGCACACGGGTGGAAACCGAGGCTGGAGGATCAACTAAAATTCCATGCCATCTGGGCCTACCCAGTGTCACAGCAAGATCCTGGCTGGCAAAAGCAACATGTATCAAGGCGATCAGTTTAAACCATACCAAACAAAAGTAAAAAAACAAAACAAAACAAGAGGCCCAAAGAACAACTAAAAAAGAGCGATCATGAAAGGCGAAGAAGCAGAGGAGAGCTGGGGCCCGGGGGAGAGGTGGGGATGGGGGTCGGGGACTGCCCGGAGCTGATGGCTGGATTTCAGAGGCTGGAGACAGGGGTACAGGGAAAAGGAAGAGAGAGGGCGGTCACTAGGAAGAGAGCATGGTCTCCTGCCACTCCAGGCCTCTTCCCTCTCGGGCTCCTGCTCAGAGCAAGAAGCCGGAAAACACCCGTCAGCTCTGCTTTTCCTGCCTTCTGGGTCCTCTTCTTCTGGAAACCGGGGACCGGTCACAAGGCCGCCTTGTCTTCCACCACTAAGTGTCCAGTACCAGGAGGTAGGTAGCACCTCCGCTTTGACCGCCAGAGCCCCCGCCCACACACCCATGGGGACTCAGACTTGACAGAGACTCGACCGGGCTGGGGGTGCTCCGCACACACGGGGACCCGCAGAGTGACGATCAGAGGGAGACAAGAAGGAAACCTGGTTCAGCACGCCTCAGTTTTCGGTGTCGTTTCAACGACGAGAGTCTGACACACGCCGGGCCATTTATTTAGGCCTATGGAAGCACACCACCATCCATCCATCTCGGGAAAAGACTTCCTGGCGACAGATAATTACCACAGTTGCGTGTGTACCACAAAGCTTAAGATGTGTTTCCGTGCAAGATGGGTTCCCCTGGCTCATGCGCCCAGGGCGGCCTCACTCATCCTGGGTGGGGTGTGGGGTCGATGGAACCCTTCTCATCTGGCGCCCAGGACTCTCACAGGAAAACACAGAAATTGACTTGAACATCCGTGACCGTAGCCACTGAGTTAGTTCCACGGAAAGGTCTGAAGGAGTCAGGTGTGGCCAGGCCCTGCAGGGAGCACCGGCAGGAGAGGTCACCTAGGTTCTGCTGCCTGTGCGGAGTACAGGTGACGTCTTCCCCTAAGGATGGGGTCTGACTGAGAAGCAGTCAGTGCTCCAGACAAAGGCCTTGGGCCTGAGAGTCTGGAACACACGAAATAGTCGGGAGATTGAAGCTGAGCCAGGCCCTCGACGTAGTTCAGGCTATCTTTTAGGTCTTTTAGCTACATCCCTTACCAGATTTTTGTGGGGGGTGGGGGTGGGGGTAGTGGTAGGTGTTAAATGGGATCCATCTCCTCAGTTAAAGAAGCCACCCTGCCTTTATGCTTAAGGTTGTTGGATTCCCTAGATTTTATCTGTGATTTTTTCCTGGCGAGTGAGTGAGTGTGAGTGAGTGAGTGAGTGAGTGAGTGAGAGTGAGTGAGTGAGTGAGTGAGAGTGAGTGTGAGTGAGTGGGTGGGTGGGTGGCTGGTGGCTGGGTGGGTGGCTGGGTGGATGAGTGAGCGAGTGCGGGGTATCCCGAGTGCAGGCAGGGTGTAGCACTGGAGGGGTATGGGTGGCGAGGCGAGAGTATGTTTTGTATTGTGTAAGTGTGTGTGGAGGCGTTGTTGTTGTTGTTGTTTGGGATGAGGTGTGTTGGAAGCGGTGAGTGTGTGTGAATTTTGTGGAGCCGCGTCGTGTGTGGGTCGGGCGGGCGAGTAGTGAAAGTAAAGGGGAGCGAAAAAGAAAAAAATGTGTAGCCCAGGCTGGCCTCGAACTCGTGATCCTCCTGCCTCTGCCTCCTTCAGCAAATCCTACCGGCGTGCGCCACCACTACCGGCGAGAGAACCGCGCGAAGCACAGTTACTCGAACCTGCCCTGCCCTGACGTCACCCTACAAGCCACGCCCCCTGCCTGCCCACAACCAAGCCGGCCCGCCCTGCTCTCGCGCCCCGGACACTCGCCACAACCTACACACACACACACACATACATACACGCACGCACACGCACAAATCCTCAACACAAGCTCACGACAAACAACACTCCACGCTCACACACACACACACACACTCACGCACACAAACGCACGCAACCAACCCAACACAAACAACGAAACCACCGACACACTCACACCTCCCACCCAATCCAACACCCTCACGCCCCACCTCTGACGCCCCAAGCCCAGCGCCCTACACCCGGGGAATCCTCTTTCCTCTCCTCTCACTGCGTTGCCCGCGACTCCGGGGCCAACACGACCCCTGCCGGTCGGCCCGGCAACACACACTCAGCGCCGCTCACCGCCCGGCCGCCCGCCCGCCCACCCGCCCGTCCGTCCGTCGCTTGCACACTGGCCTCCTTTCACTCTCCTCCTACAGTCCACTCGGGTCCCAACCCTCTCTCTCTGCTCGCTGCTCCCCCTGCTCCGGCCCCGTCGCCCTCCGTACTCGCTTGGCACACAGCCGCACCACACAGCTCAGCTCGGGAAGCGCCCCACGGACCCCGCACCCCGCACCCCGCACCCCGCACCCCGGCCAGGCAGCCTCCCTAGTGCGCGCTCACGCACCGCGAGCTTCGCCCTTCCCCACTGCTTGGAACTGGCCCACAGCAAAACCAAGACCTCAAACTAACTCTCAACTGCCGCTGGCCTTCTTCTCCACCGGTGCCCGCCCTCCACCTGCCCACCCCGAGCTCAAGCCCTATCCCCCTCCCACCTCTCGCCGCACACCCACCCATCCCTGAACCTCACACTTCTCCACAGCTCACCCAGCGAGCCCGCAGGCTCTGCGGGAGCACCACGTTCCCCGTCGGGGAGTGACCCCGGACACCCGCGGCTTCGGAATTTCCACGCGACAGATACTGGCTGCATGGGTGCGAGGACGTGTTCGGGGACGGGCGAGTGGGTGCCCTGGACCTGGACACCTTGCTAGGGGCAGACAGGTGGCCACACACTCGGTGACGCGCAATGGAGGACACAGCGAGATCTCTCCCGCACCCCCCACCCCACCCTCGCGACCCTCTCCTGCCGCACGTCCCCAGGCAAGCAGGAGGCCAGGGGTTGGGTGGGGCTGGGATAGAGGGACCAGAGCGGGAGCCGGCCTCCCGACACCACAGGGCCCAAGCCCAAGCCCAAGCCCCCAAGCTCAACTCAGGGACGTCCTCGCATCTGGATCCAGGTCCTATGTCTCTTCAGAGAAGCACACCCGGACCACCTTATATCAGCTCACCCATCCCAGGCACCGTGCCTTTTGGTGCTCAACACCTCAATCTCAGACGCCACTTGACCACTTTGATTGACGACACCCTGGACCGCCTGGGATGAGCACTTTGGCAAAAAAGAAATCACAATTTCAAGGCAAGGCAGAAACCATAAAAAGAAAAGGCAGATACACACTCACATACATGTACGCTCACACAAACCTCACTAACACACCTACAGAGGCTAAAGGGGGAGCGAGAGACTGGCTGATTGACAAAGAGAGACTCTGAGTCTGTGTGTGTGTGTGTGTGTGTGTGTGTGTGTCAGAGAGAGCGAGTTTGTGTGTATTTTTGTGTGAAAGATAGATAGTGAACAATAGAGAGATAGAGAGAGAGAGTTTGTGCGTTTGTGTGTGAGAGAGAGATAGTGAACAATAGATAGATAGATAGAGAGATAGAGAGAGACAGAGAGAGAGAGAGAGAGAGAGAGAGAGAGAGAGAGAGAGAGGCAGACAAGCAGGCAAAAAAGACAGACAGAGAGAGAATGAAACAGACACACACACACACACACACACACACAGAGAGAGCAATAGATAGAGTGACTGACCAAAGAGAGAATTGGAAAGTGGGTGGAGTGGGGTCTTACACCCCTAATCCCTGCACACGGGTGGAAACCGAGGCTGGAGGATCAACTAAAATTCCATGCCATCTGGGCCTACCCAGTGTCACAGCAAGATCCTGGCTGGCAAAAGCAACATGTATCAAGGCGATCAGTTTAAACCATACCAAACAAAAGTAAAAAACAAAACAAAACAAGAGGCCCAAAGAACAACTAAAAAAGAGCGATCATGAAAGGCGAAGAAGCAGAGGAGAGCTGGGGCCCGGGGGAGAGGTGGGGATGGGGGTCGGGGACTGCCCGGAGCTGATGGCTGGATTTCAGAGGCTGGAGACAGGGGTACAGGGAAAAGGAAGAGAGAGGGCGGTCACTAGGAAGAGAGCATGGTCTCCTGCCACTCCAGGCCTCTTCCCTCTCGGGCTCCTGCTCAGAGCAAGAAGCCGGAAAACACCCGTCAGCTCTGCTTTTCCTGCCTTCTGGGTCCTCTTCTTCTGGAAACCGGGGACCGGTCACAAGGCCGCCTTGTCTTCCACCACTAAGTGTCCAGTACCAGGAGGTAGGTAGCACCTCCGCTTTGCCCGCCAGAGCCCCCGCCCACACACCCATGGGGACTCAGACTTGACAGAGACTCGACCGGGCTGGGGGTGCTCCGCACACACGGGGACCCGCAGAGTGACGATCAGAGGGAGACAAGAAGGAAACCTGGTTCAGCACGCCTCAGTTTTCGGTGTCGTTTCAACGACGAGAGTCTGACACACGCCGGGCCATTTATTTAGGCCTATGGAAGCACACCACCATCCATCCATCTCGGGAAAAGACTTCCTGGCGACAGATAATTACCACAGTTGCGTGTGTACCACAAAGCTTAAGATGTGTTTCCGTGCAAGATGGGTTCCCCTGGCTCATGCGCCCAGGGCGGCCTCACTCATCCTGGGTGGGGTGTGGGGTCGATGGAACCCTTCTCATCTGGCGCCCAGGACTCTCACAGGAAAACACAGAAATTGACTTGAACATCCGTGACCGTAGCCACTGAGTTAGTTCCACGGAAAGGTCTGAAGGAGTCAGGTGTGGCCAGGCCCTGCAGGGAGCACCGGCAGGAGAGGTCACCTAGGTTCTGCTGCCTGTGCGGAGTACAGGTGACGTCTTCCCCTAAGGATGGGGTCTGACTGAGAAGCAGTCAGTGCTCCAGACAAAGGCCTTGGGCCTGAGAGTCTGGAACACACGAAATAGTCGGGAGATTGAAGCTGAGCCAGGCCCTCGACGTAGTTCAGGCTATCTTTTAGGTCTTTTAGCTACATCCCTTACCAGATTTTTGTGGGGGGTGGAGGTGGGGGTAGTGGTAGGTGTTAAATGGGATCCATCTCCTCAGTTAAAGAAGCCACCCTGCCTTTATGCTTAAGGTTGTTGGATTCCCTAGATTTTATCTGTGATTTTTTCCTGGCGAGTGAGTGAGTGTGAGTGAGTGAGTGAGTGAGAGTGAGTGAGTGAGTGAGTGAGTGAGTGAGTGAGTGAGAGTGAGTGTGAGTGAGTGGGTGGGTGGGTGGCTGGTGGCTGGGTGGGTGGCTGGGTGGATGAGTGAGCGAGTGCGGGGTATCCCGAGTGCAGGCAGGGTGTAGCACTGGAGGGGTATGGGTGGCGAGGCGAGAGTATGTTTTGTATTGTGTAAGTGTGTGTGGAGGCGTTGTTGTTGTTGTTGTTGTGTGGGGTGAGGTGTGTTGGAAGCGGTGAGTGTGTGTGAATTTTGTGGAGACGCGTCGTGTGTGGGTCGGGCGGGCGAGCAGTGCAAGTAAAGGGGAGCGAAAAAAGAAAAAAAATGTGTAGCCCAGGCTGGCCTCGAACTCGTGATCCTCCTGCCTCTGCCTCCTTCAGCAAATCCTACCGGCGTGCGCCACCACTACCGGCGAGAGAACCGCGCGAAGCACAGTTACTCGAACCTGCCCTGCCCTGACGTCACCCTACAAGCCACGCCCCCTGCCTGCCCACAACCAAGCCGGCCCGCCCTGCTCTCGCGCCCCGGACACTCGCCACAACCTACACACACACACACACATACATACACGCACGCACACGCACAAATCCTCAACACAAGCTCACGACAAACAACACTCCACGCTCACACACACACACACACACTCACGCACACAAACGCACGCAACCAACCCAACACAAACAACGAAACCACCGACACACTCACACCTCCCACCCAATCCAACACCCTCACGCCCCACCTCTGACGCCCCAAGCCCAGCGCCCTACACCCGGGGAATCCTCTTTCCTCTCCTCTCACTGCGTTGCCCGCGACTCCGGGGCCAACACGACCCCTGCCGGTCGGCCCGGCAACACACACTCAGCGCCGCTCACCGCCCGGCCGCCCGCCCGCCCACCCGCCCGTCCGTCCGTCGCTTGCACACTGGCCTCCTTTCACTCTCCTCCTACAGTCCACTCGGGTCCCAACCCTCTCTCTCTGCTCGCTGCTCCCCCTGCTCCGGCCCCGTCGCCCTCCGTACTCGCTTGGCACACAGCCGCACCACACAGCTCAGCTCGGGAAGCGCCCCACGGACCCCGCACCCCGCACCCCGCACCCCGCACCCCGGCCAGGCAGCCTCCCTAGTGCGCGCTCACGCACCGCGAGCTTCGCCCTTCCCCACTGCTTGGAACTGGCCCACAGCAAAACCAAGACCTCAAACTAACTCTCAACTGCCGCTGGCCTTCTTCTCCACCGGTGCCCGCCCTCCACCTGCCCACCCCGAGCTCAAGCCCTATCCCCCTCCCACCTCTCGCCGCACACCCACCCATCCCTGAACCTCACACTTCTCCACAGCATACCCAGCGAGCCCGCAGGCTCTGCGGGAGCACCACGTTCCCCGTCGGGGAGTGACCCCGGACACCCGCGGCTTCGGAATTTCCACGCGACAGATACTGGCTGCATGGGTGCGAGGACGTGTTCGGGGACGGGCGAGTGGGTGCCCTGGAGCTGGACACCTTGCTAGGGGCAGACAAGTGGCCACACACTCGGTGACGCGCAATGGAGGACACAGCGAGATCTCTCCCGCACCCCCCACCCCACCCTCGCGACCCTCTCCTGCCGCACGTCCCCAGGCAAGCAGGAGGCCAGGGGTTGGGTGGGGCTGGGATAGAGGGACCAGAGCGGGAGCCGGCCTCCCGACACCACAGGACCCAAGCCCAAGCCCAAGCCCCCAAGCTCAACTCAGGGACGTCCTCGCATCTGGATCCAGGTCCTATGTCTCTTCAGAGAAGCACACCCAGACCACCTTATATCAGCTCACCCATCCCAGGCACCGTGCCTTTTGGTGCTCAACACCTCAATCTCAGACGCCACTTGACCACTTTGATTGACGACACCCTGGACCGCCTGGGATGAGCACTTTGGCAAAAAAGAAATCACAATTTCAAGGCAAGGCAGAAACCATAAAAAGAAAAGGCAGATACACACTCACATACATGTACGCTCACACAAACCTCACTAACACACCTACAGAGGCTAAAGGGGGAGCGAGAGACTGGCTGATTGACAAAGAGAGACTCTGAGTCTGTGTGTGTGTGTGTGTGTCAGAGAGAGCGAGTTTGTGTGTATTTTTGTGTGAAAGATAGATAGTGAACAATAGAGAGATAGAGAGAGAGAGTTTGTGTGTTTGTGTGTGAGAGAGAGATAGTGAACAATAGATAGATAGATAGATAGATAGATAGATAGATAGATAGATAGATAGAGAGATAGAGAGAGACAGAGAGAGAGAGAGAGAGAGAGAGAGAGAGAGAGAGAGGCAGACAAGCAGGCAAAAAAGACAGACAGAGAGAGAATGAAACAGACACACACACACACACACACACACACAGAGCAATAGATAGAGTGACTGACCAAAGAGAGAATTGGAAAGTGGGTGGAGTGGGGTCTTACACCCCTAATCCCTGCACACGGGTGGAAACCGAGGCTGGAGGATCAACTAAAATTCCATGCCATCTGGGCCTACCCAGTGTCACAGCAAGATCCTGGCTGGCAAAAGCAACATGTATCAAGGCGATCAGTTTAAACCATACCAAACAAAAGTAAAAAACAAAACAAAACAAGAGGCCCAAAGAACAACTAAAAAAGAGCGATCATGAAAGGCGAAGAAGCAGAGGAGAGCTGGGGCCCGGGGGAGAGGTGGGGATGGGGGTCGGGGACTGCCCGGAGCTGATGGCTGGATTTCAGAGGCTGGAGACAGGGGTACAGGGAAAAGGAAGAGAGAGGGCGGTCACTAGGAAGAGAGCATGGTCTCCTGCCACTCCAGGCCTCTTCCCTCTCGGGCTCCTGCTCAGAGCAAGAAGCCGGAAAACACCCGTCAGCTCTGCTTTTCCTGCCTTCTGGGTCCTCTTCTTCTGGAAACCGGGGACCGGTCACAAGGCCGCCTTGTCTTCCACCAGTGTCCAGTACCAGGAGGTAGCAACTCCGCTTTGCCCGCCAGAGCCCCCGCCCACACACCCATGGGGACTCAGACTTGACAGAGACTCGACCGGGCTGGGGGTGCTCCGCACACACGGGGACCCGCAGAGTGACGATCAGAGGGAGACAAGAAGGAAACCTGGTTCAGCACGCCTCAGTTTTCGGTGTCGTTTCAACGACGAGAGTCTGACACACGCCGGGCCATTTATTTAGGCCTATGGAAGCACACCACCATCCATCCATCTCGGGAAAAGACTTCCTGGCGACAGATAATTACCACAGTTGCGTGTGTACCACAAAGCTTAAGATGTGTTTCCGTGCAAGATGGGTTCCCCTGGCTCATGCGCCCAGGGCGGCCTCACTCATCCTGGGTGGGGTGTGGGGTCGATGGAACCCTTCTCATCTGGCGCCCAGGACTCTCACAGGAAAACACAGAAATTGACTTGAACATCCGTGACCGTAGCCACTGAGTTAGTTCCACGGAAAGGTCTGAAGGAGTCAGGTGTGGCCAGGCCCTGCAGGGAGCACCGGCAGGAGAGGTCACCTAGGTTCTGCTGCCTGTGCGGAGTACAGGTGACGTCTTCCCCTAAGGATGGGGTCTGACTGAGAAGCAGTCAGTGCTCCAGACAAAGGCCTTGGGCCTGAGAGTCTGGAACACACGAAATAGTCGGGAGATTGAAGCTGAGCCAGGCCCTCGACGTAGTTCAGGCTATCTTTTAGGTCTTTTAGCTACATCCCTTACCAGATTTTTGTGGGGGGTGGGGGTGGGGGTAGTGGTAGGTGTTAAATGGGATCCATCTCCTCAGTTAAAGAAGCCACCCTGCCTTTATGCTTAAGGTTGTTGGATTCCCTAGATTTTATCTGTGATTTTTTCCTGGCGAGTGAGTGAGTGTGAGTGAGTGAGTGAGTGAGAGTGAGTGAGTGAGTGAGTGAGTGAGAGTGAGTGTGAGTGAGTGGGTGGGTGGGTGGCTGGTGGCTGGGTGGGTGGCTGGGTGGATGAGTGAGCGAGTGCGGGGTATCCCGAGTGCAGGCAGGGTGTAGCACTGGAGGGGTATGGGTGGCGAGGCGAGAGTATGTTTTGTATTGTGTAAGTGTGTGTGGAGGCGTTGTTGTTGTTGTTGTTGTGTGGGGTGAGGTGTGTTGGAAGCGGTGAGTGTGTGTGAATTTTGTGGAGACGCGTCGTGTGTGGGTCGGGCGGGCGAGCAGTGCAAGTAAAGGGGAGCGAAAAAAGAAAAAAAATGTGTAGCCCAGGCTGGCCTCGAACTCGTGATCCTCCTGCCTCTGCCTCCTTCAGCAAATCCTACCGGCGTGCGCCACCACTACCGGCGAGAGAACCGCGCGAAGCACAGTTACTCGAACCTGCCCTGCCCTGACGTCACCCTACAAGCCACGCCCCCTGCCTGCCCACAACCAAGCCGGCCCGCCCTGCTCTCGCGCCCCGGACACTCGCCACAACCTACACACACACACACATATATACACGCACGCACACGCACAAATCCTCAACACAAGCTCACGACAAACAACACTCCACGCTCACACACACACACACACACTCACGCACACAAACGCACGCAACCAACCCAACACAAACAACGAAACCACCGACACACTCACACCTCCCACCCAATCCAACACCCTCACGCCCCACCTCTGACGCCCCAAGCCCAGCGCCCTACACCCGGGGAATCCTCTTTCCTCTCCTCTCACTGCGTTGCCCGCGACTCCGGGGCCAACACGACCCCTGCCGGTCGGCCCGGGAACACACACTCAGCGCCGCTCACCGCCCGGCCGCCCGCCCGCCCACCCGCCCGTCCGTCCGTCGCTTGCACACTGGCCTCCTTTCACTCTCCTCCTACAGTCCACTCGGGTCCCAACCCTCTCTCTCTGCTCGCTGCTCCCCCTGCTCCGGCCCCGTCGCCCTCCGTACTCGCTTGGCACACAGCCGCACCACACAGCTCAGCTCGGGAAGCGCCCCACGAACCCCGCACCCCGCACCCCGGCCAGGCAGCCTCCCTAGTGCGCGCTCACGCACCGCGAGCTTCGCCTTTCCCCACTGCTTGGAACTGGCCCACAGCAAAACCAAGACCTCAGACTAACTCTCAACTGCCGCTGGCCTTCTTCTCCATCGGTGCCCGCCCTCCACCTGCCCACCCCGAGCTCAAGCCCTTTTCCCCTCCAACCTCTCACCGCACACCCGCCCTTCACTGAACCTCACACTTCTCCACACCTCCCCCAGCGAGCCCGCAGGCTCGGCGGGAGCACCACGTTCCCCGTCGGGGAGTGACCCCGGACACCCGCGGCTTCGGAATTTCCACGCGACAGATACTGGCTGCATGGGTGCGAGGACGTGTTCGGGGATGGGCGAGTGGGTGCCCTGGACCTGGACACCTTGCTAGGGAAAGACAGGTGGCCACACACCCGGTGACACGCAATGGAGGACACAGCGAGATATCTCCCGCACCTCCCACCCACCCTCCCGACCCTCTCCTGCCGCACGTCCCCAGGCAAGCAGGAGGCCAGGGGTTGGGTGGGGCTGGGATAGAGGGACCAGAGCGGGAGCCGGCCTCCCGACACCACAGGGCCCAAGCCCAAGCCCCCAAGCACAACTCAGGGACGTCCTCGCATCTGGATCCAGGTCCTATGTCTCTTCAGAGAAGCACACCCGGACCACCTTATATCAGCTCACCCATGCCAGGCACCGTGCCTTTTGGTGCTCAACACCTCAATCTCAGACCCCCCTTGACCACTTTGATTGACGACACCCTGGACCGCCTGGGATGAGCACTTTGGCTAAAAGAAATCACAATTTTAAGGCAAGGCAGAAACCATAAAAAGAAAAGGCAGATACACACTCACATACACGTACGCTCACACAAACCTCACTAACACACCTACAGAGGCTAAAGGGGGAGCGAGAGACTGGCTGATTGACAAAGAGAGGCTCTGAGTCTGTGTGTGTGTGTGTCAGAGAGGAATTTTGTGTGTATTTTTGTGTGAGAGATAGATACTGAACAATAGAGAGATAGAGAGAGAGTTTGTGTGTTTGTTTGTGAGAGAGATAGTGAACAATAGGGAGATAGAGATAGATAGATAGATAGATAGATAGATAGATAGATAGATAGATAGATAGATAGATATAGAGAGAAAGATAGTGAACAATAGAGAGAAAGAGATAGATAGATAGATAGATAGATAGATAGATAGATAAATAGATAGATAGCTATAGAGAGAGAGAGAGTGATAAGCAGATCAGCAGGCAAAAAAGACAGACAGAGAGAGTAACAGAGACACATACACACACACACACACACACACAAACACAAAGAGAGCAATAGTTAGAGTGACTGACCAAAGAGAGAATTGGAGAGTGGGTGGAGTGGGGTCTTACACCCCTAATCCCTGCACACGGGTGGAAACCGAGGCTGGAGGATCAACTAAAATTCCATGCCAACTGGGCCTACCCAGTGTCACAGCAAGATCCTGGCTGGCAAAAGCAACATGTATCAAGGCGATAAATTTAAACCATACCAAACAAAAGTAAAAAACAAAACAAAAGGCCCAAAGAACAACTAAAAAAGAGCGATCATGAAAGGCCAAGAAGCAGAGGAGAGCTGGGGCCGGGGGAGAGGTGGGGATGGGGGTCGGGGACTGCCCGGAGCTGATGGCTGGATTTCAGAGGCTGGAGACAGGGGTACAGGGAAAAGGAAGAGAGAGGGCGGTCACTAGGAAGAGAGCATGGTCTCCTGCCACTCCAGGCCTCTTCCCTCTCGTGCTCCTGCTCGGAGCAAGAAGCCGGAAAACACCCGTCAGCTCTGCTTTTCCTGCCTTCTGGGTCCTCTTCTTCTGGAAACCGGGGACCGGTCACAAGGCCGCCTTGACTTCCACCACTAAGTGTCCAGTACCAGGAGGTAGGTAGCACCTCCGCTTTGACCGCCAGAGCCCCCGCCCACACACCCATGGGGACTCAGACTTGACAGAGACTCGACCGGGCTGGGGGTGCTCCGCACACACGGGGACCCGCAGAGTGACGATCAGAGCGAGGCAAGAAGGAAACCTGGTTCAGCACGCCTCAGTTTTCGGTGTCGTTTCAACGACGAGAGTCTGACACACGCCGGGCCATTTATTTAGGCCTATGGAAGCACACCACCATCCATCCATCTTGGGAAAAGACTTCCTGGCGATAGATAATTACATCAGTTGCGTGTGTACCACAAAGCTTAAGATGTGTTTCCGTTAAAACTCTTTGCAAAGTGCAAGATGGGTTCCCCTGGCTGAGAAACACTGCTCATGCGCCCAGGGCGGCCTCACTCATCCTGGGTGGGGTGTGGGGTCGATGGAACCCTTCTCATCTGGCGCCCAGGACTCTCACAGGAAAACACAGGAATTGACTTGAACATCCGTGACCGTAGCCACTGAGTTAGTTCCACGGAAAGGTCTGAAGGAGTCAGGTGTGGCCAGGCCCTGCAGGGAGCACCGGCAGGAGAGGTCACCTAGGCTCTGCTGCCTGTGTGGAGTACAGGTGACGTCTTCCCCAAAGGATGGGGTCTGACTGAGAAGCAGTCAGTGCTCCAGACAAAGGCCTTGGGCCTGAGAGTCTGGAACACACGAAATAGTCGGGAGATTGAAGCTGAGCCAGGCCCTCGACGTAGTCAGGCAATCTTTGAGGTCTTTTAGCTACATCCCTTCCCAGAATTTTGGGAGGGCTGGGGTGGGGGTGGGGGTAGTGGTAGGGGTTAAATGGTGTCCATCTCCTCAGTTAAAGAAGCCACCCTGCCTTTCTGCTTAAGGTTGTTGGATTCCCTAGATTTTATCTGTGAGTTTATCCGGGCGAGTGAGAGTGAGTGAGTGAGTGAGTGAGTGAGTGAGTGAGTGAGTGAGAGTTAGTGGGTGGGTGGGTGGGTGGGTGTGTGGGTGGGTGAGTGAGTGAGTGAGCGAGTGCGGGGTATCCCGAGTGCAGGCGGGGTGTAGCACTGGAGGTGTATGGGTGGCGAGGCGAGAGTATGTTTTGTATTGTGTAAGTGTGTGTGGAGGCGTTGTTGTTGTTGTTGTTGTGTGGGGTGAGGTGTGTTGGAAGCGGTGAGTGTGTGTGAATTTTGTGGAGACGCGTCGTGTGTGGGTCGGGCGGGCGAGCAGTGCAAGTAAAGGGGAGCGAAAAAAGAAAAAAATGTGTAGCCCAGGCTGGCCTCGAACTCGTGATCCTCCTGCCTCTGCCTCCTTCAGCAAATCCTACCGGCGTGCGCCACCACTACCGGCGAGAGAACCGCGCGAAGCACAGTTACTCGAACCTGCCCTGCCCTGACGTCACCCTACAAGCCACGCCCCCTGCCTGCCCACAACCAAGCCGGCCCGCCCTGCTCTCGCGCCCCGGACACTCGCCACAACCTACACACACACACACATATATACACGCACGCACACGCACAAATCCTCAACACAAGCTCACGACAAACAACACTCCACGCTCACACACACACACACACACTCACGCACACAAACGCACGCAACCAACCCAACACAAACAACGAAACCACCGACACACTCACACCTCCCACCCAATCCAACACCCTCACGCCCCACCTCTGACGCCCCAAGCCCAGCGCCCTACACCCGGGGAATCCTCTTTCCTCTCCTCTCACTGCGTTGCCCGCGACTCCGGGGCCAACACGACCCCTGCCGGTCGGCCCGGGAACACACACTCAGCGCCGCTCACCGCCCGGCCGCCCGCCCGCCCACCCGCCCGTCCGTCCGTCGCTTGCACACTGGCCTCCTTTCACTCTCCTCCTACAGTCCACTCGGGTCCCAACCCTCTCTCTCTGCTCGCTGCTCCCCCTGCTCCGGCCCCGTCGCCCTCCGTACTCGCTTGGCACACAGCCGCACCACACAGCTCAGCTCGGGAAGCGCCCCACGAACCCCGCACCCCGCACCCCGGCCAGGCAGCCTCCCTAGTGCGCGCTCACGCACCGCGAGCTTCGCCTTTCCCCACTGCTTGGAACTGGCCCACAGCAAAACCAAGACCTCAGACTAACTCTCAACTGCCGCTGGCCTTCTTCTCCATCGGTGCCCGCCCTCCACCTGCCCACCCCGAGCTCAAGCCCTTTTCCCCTCCAACCTCTCACCGCACACCCGCCCTTCACTGAACCTCACACTTCTCCACACCTCCCCCAGCGAGCCCGCAGGCTCGGCGGGAGCACCACGTTCCCCGTCGGGGAGTGACCCCGGACACCCGCGGCTTCGGAATTTCCACGCGACAGATACTGGCTGCATGGGTGCGAGGACGTGTTCGGGGATGGGCGAGTGGGTGCCCTGGACCTGGACACCTTGCTAGGGAAAGACAGGTGGCCACACACCCGGTGACACGCAATGGAGGACACAGCGAGATATCTCCCGCACCTCCCACCCACCCTCCCGACCCTCTCCTGCCGCACGTCCCCAGGCAAGCAGGAGGCCAGGGGTTGGGTGGGGCTGGGATAGAGGGACCAGAGCGGGAGCCGGCCTCCCGACACCACAGGGCCCAAGCCCAAGCCCCCAAGCACAACTCAGGGACGTCCTCGCATCTGGATCCAGGTCCTATGTCTCTTCAGAGAAGCACACCCGGACCACCTTATATCAGCTCACCCATGCCAGGCACCGTGCCTTTTGGTGCTCAACACCTCAATCTCAGACCCCCCTTGACCACTTTGATTGACGACACCCTGGACCGCCTGGGATGAGCACTTTGGCTAAAAGAAATCACAATTTTAAGGCAAGGCAGAAACCATAAAAAGAAAAGGCAGATACACACTCACATACACGTACGCTCACACAAACCTCACTAACACACCTACAGAGGCTAAAGGGGGAGCGAGAGACTGGCTGATTGACAAAGAGAGGCTCTGAGTCTGTGTGTGTGTGTGTCAGAGAGGAATTTTGTGTGTATTTTTGTGTGAGAGATAGATACTGAACAATAGAGAGATAGAGAGAGAGTTTGTGTGTTTGTTTGTGAGAGAGATAGTGAACAATAGGGAGATAGAGATAGATAGATAGATAGATAGATAGATAGATAGATAGATAGATAGATAGATAGATATAGAGAGAAAGATAGTGAACAATAGAGAGAAAGAGATAGATAGATAGATAGATAGATAGATAGATAGATAGATAAATAGATAGATAGCTATAGAGAGAGAGAGAGTGATAAGCAGATCAGCAGGCAAAAAAGACAGACAGAGAGAGTAACAGAGACACATACACACACACACACACACACAAACACAAAGAGAGCAATAGTTAGAGTGACTGACCAAAGAGAGAATTGGAGAGTGGGTGGAGTGGGGTCTTACACCCCTAATCCCTGCACACGGGTGGAAACCGAGGCTGGAGGATCAACTAAAATTCCATGCCAACTGGGCCTACCCAGTGTCACAGCAAGATCCTGGCTGGCAAAAGCAACATGTATCAAGGCGATAAATTTAAACCATACCAAACAAAAGTAAAAAACAAAACAAAAGGCCCAAAGAACAACTAAAAAAGAGCGATCATGAAAGGCCAAGAAGCAGAGGAGAGCTGGGGCCGGGGGAGAGGTGGGGATGGGGGTCGGGGACTGCCCGGAGCTGATGGCTGGATTTCAGAGGCTGGAGACAGGGGTACAGGGAAAAGGAAGAGAGAGGGCGGTCACTAGGAAGAGAGCATGGTCTCCTGCCACTCCAGGCCTCTTCCCTCTCGTGCTCCTGCTCGGAGCAAGAAGCCGGAAAACACCCGTCAGCTCTGCTTTTCCTGCCTTCTGGGTCCTCTTCTTCTGGAAACCGGGGACCGGTCACAAGGCCGCCTTGACTTCCACCACTAAGTGTCCAGTACCAGGAGGTAGGTAGCACCTCCGCTTTGACCGCCAGAGCCCCCGCCCACACACCCATGGGGACTCAGACTTGACAGAGACTCGACCGGGCTGGGGGTGCTCCGCACACACGGGGACCCGCAGAGTGACGATCAGAGCGAGGCAAGAAGGAAACCTGGTTCAGCACGCCTCAGTTTTCGGTGTCGTTTCAACGACGAGAGTCTGACACACGCCGGGCCATTTATTTAGGCCTATGGAAGCACACCACCATCCATCCATCTTGGGAAAAGACTTCCTGGCGATAGATAATTACATCAGTTGCGTGTGTACCACAAAGCTTAAGATGTGTTTCCGTTAAAACTCTTTGCAAAGTGCAAGATGGGTTCCCCTGGCTGAGAAACACTGCTCATGCGCCCAGGGCGGCCTCACTCATCCTGGGTGGGGTGTGGGGTCGATGGAACCCTTCTCATCTGGCGCCCAGGACTCTCACAGGAAAACACAGGAATTGACTTGAACATCCGTGACCGTAGCCACTGAGTTAGTTCCACGGAAAGGTCTGAAGGAGTCAGGTGTGGCCAGGCCCTGCAGGGAGCACCGGCAGGAGAGGTCACCTAGGCTCTGCTGCCTGTGTGGAGTACAGGTGACGTCTTCCCCAAAGGATGGGGTCTGACTGAGAAGCAGTCAGTGCTCCAGACAAAGGCCTTGGGCCTGAGAGTCTGGAACACACGAAATAGTCGGGAGATTGAAGCTGAGCCAGGCCCTCGACGTAGTCAGGCAATCTTTGAGGTCTTTTAGCTACATCCCTTCCCAGAATTTTGGGAGGGCTGGGGTGGGGGTGGGGGTAGTGGTAGGGGTTAAATGGTGTCCATCTCCTCAGTTAAAGAAGCCACCCTGCCTTTCTGCTTAAGGTTGTTGGATTCCCTAGATTTTATCTGTGAGTTTATCCGGGCGAGTGAGAGTGAGTGAGTGAGTGAGTGAGTGAGTGAGTGAGTGAGAGTTAGTGGGTGGGTGGGTGGGTGGGTGTGTGGGTGGGTGAGTGAGTGAGTGAGCGAGTGCGGGGTATCCCGAGTGCAGGCGGGGTGTAGCACTGGAGGTGTATGGGTGGCGAGGCGAGAGTATGTTTTGTATTGTGTAAGTGTGTGTGGAGGCGTTGTTGTTGTTGTTGTTGTGTGGGGTGAGGTGTGTTGGAAGCGGTGAGTGTGTGTGAATTTTGTGGAGACGCGTCGTGTGTGGGTCGGGCGGGCGAGCAGTGCAAGTAAAGGGGAGCGAAAAAAGAAAAAAATGTGTAGCCCAGGCTGGCCTCGAACTCGTGATCCTCCTGCCTCTGCCTCCTTCAGCAAATCCTACCGGCGTGCGCCACCACTACCGGCGAGAGAACCGCGCGAAGCACAGTTACTCGAACCTGCCCTGCCCTGACGTCACCCTACAAGCCACGCCCCCTGCCTGCCCACAACCAAGCCGGCCCGCCCTGCTCTCGCGCCCCGGACACTCGCCACAACCTACACACACACACACATATATACACGCACGCACACGCACAAATCCTCAACACAAGCTCACGACAAACAACACTCCACGCTCACACACACACACACACACTCACGCACACAAACGCACGCAACCAACCCAACACAAACAACGAAACCACCGACACACTCACACCTCCCACCCAATCCAACACCCTCACGCCCCACCTCTGACGCCCCAAGCCCAGCGCCCTACACCCGGGGAATCCTCTTTCCTCTCCTCTCACTGCGTTGCCCGCGACTCCGGGGCCAACACGACCCCTGCCGGTCGGCCCGGGAACACACACTCAGCGCCGCTCACCGCCCGGCCGCCCGCCCGCCCACCCGCCCGTCCGTCCGTCGCTTGCACACTGGCCTCCTTTCACTCTCCTCCTACAGTCCACTCGGGTCCCAACCCTCTCTCTCTGCTCGCTGCTCCCCCTGCTCCGGCCCCGTCGCCCTCCGTACTCGCTTGGCACACAGCCGCACCACACAGCTCAGCTCGGGAAGCGCCCCACGAACCCCGCACCCCGCACCCCGGCCAGGCAGCCTCCCTAGTGCGCGCTCACGCACCGCGAGCTTCGCCTTTCCCCACTGCTTGGAACTGGCCCACAGCAAAACCAAGACCTCAGACTAACTCTCAACTGCCGCTGGCCTTCTTCTCCATCGGTGCCCGCCCTCCACCTGCCCACCCCGAGCTCAAGCCCTTTTCCCCTCCAACCTCTCACCGCACACCCGCCCTTCACTGAACCTCACACTTCTCCACACCTCCCCCAGCGAGCCCGCAGGCTCGGCGGGAGCACCACGTTCCCCGTCGGGGAGTGACCCCGGACACCCGCGGCTTCGGAATTTCCACGCGACAGATACTGGCTGCATGGGTGCGAGGACGTGTTCGGGGATGGGCGAGTGGGTGCCCTGGACCTGGACACCTTGCTAGGGAAAGACAGGTGGCCACACACCCGGTGACACGCAATGGAGGACACAGCGAGATATCTCCCGCACCTCCCACCCACCCTCCCGACCCTCTCCTGCCGCACGTCCCCAGGCAAGCAGGAGGCCAGGGGTTGGGTGGGGCTGGGATAGAGGGACCAGAGCGGGAGCCGGCCTCCCGACACCACAGGGCCCAAGCCCAAGCCCCCAAGCACAACTCAGGGACGTCCTCGCATCTGGATCCAGGTCCTATGTCTCTTCAGAGAAGCACACCCGGACCACCTTATATCAGCTCACCCATGCCAGGCACCGTGCCTTTTGGTGCTCAACACCTCAATCTCAGACCCCCCTTGACCACTTTGATTGACGACACCCTGGACCGCCTGGGATGAGCACTTTGGCTAAAAGAAATCACAATTTTAAGGCAAGGCAGAAACCATAAAAAGAAAAGGCAGATACACACTCACATACACGTACGCTCACACAAACCTCACTAACACACCTACAGAGGCTAAAGGGGGAGCGAGAGACTGGCTGATTGACAAAGAGAGGCTCTGAGTCTGTGTGTGTGTGTGTCAGAGAGGAATTTTGTGTGTATTTTTGTGTGAGAGATAGATACTGAACAATAGAGAGATAGAGAGAGAGTTTGTGTGTTTGTTTGTGAGAGAGATAGTGAACAATAGGGAGATAGAGATAGATAGATAGATAGATAGATAGATAGATAGATAGATAGATAGATAGATAGATAGATATAGAGAGAAAGATAGTGAACAATAGAGAGAAAGAGATAGATAGATAGATAGATAGATAGATAGATAGATAGATAGATAAATAGATAGATAGCTATAGAGAGAGAGAGAGTGATAAGCAGATCAGCAGGCAAAAAAGACAGACAGAGAGAGTAACAGAGACACATACACACACACACACACACACAAACACAAAGAGAGCAATAGTTAGAGTGACTGACCAAAGAGAGAATTGGAGAGTGGGTGGAGTGGGGTCTTACACCCCTAATCCCTGCACACGGGTGGAAACCGAGGCTGGAGGATCAACTAAAATTCCATGCCAACTGGGCCTACCCAGTGTCACAGCAAGATCCTGGCTGGCAAAAGCAACATGTATCAAGGCGATAAATTTAAACCATACCAAACAAAAGTAAAAAACAAAACAAAAGGCCCAAAGAACAACTAAAAAAGAGCGATCATGAAAGGCCAAGAAGCAGAGGAGAGCTGGGGCCGGGGGAGAGGTGGGGATGGGGGTCGGGGACTGCCCGGAGCTGATGGCTGGATTTCAGAGGCTGGAGACAGGGGTACAGGGAAAAGGAAGAGAGAGGGCGGTCACTAGGAAGAGAGCATGGTCTCCTGCCACTCCAGGCCTCTTCCCTCTCGTGCTCCTGCTCGGAGCAAGAAGCCGGAAAACACCCGTCAGCTCTGCTTTTCCTGCCTTCTGGGTCCTCTTCTTCTGGAAACCGGGGACCGGTCACAAGGCCGCCTTGACTTCCACCACTAAGTGTCCAGTACCAGGAGGTAGGTAGCACCTCCGCTTTGACCGCCAGAGCCCCCGCCCACACACCCATGGGGACTCAGACTTGACAGAGACTCGACCGGGCTGGGGGTGCTCCGCACACACGGGGACCCGCAGAGTGACGATCAGAGCGAGGCAAGAAGGAAACCTGGTTCAGCACGCCTCAGTTTTCGGTGTCGTTTCAACGACGAGAGTCTGACACACGCCGGGCCATTTATTTAGGCCTATGGAAGCACACCACCATCCATCCATCTTGGGAAAAGACTTCCTGGCGATAGATAATTACATCAGTTGCGTGTGTACCACAAAGCTTAAGATGTGTTTCCGTTAAAACTCTTTGCAAAGTGCAAGATGGGTTCCCCTGGCTGAGAAACACTGCTCATGCGCCCAGGGCGGCCTCACTCATCCTGGGTGGGGTGTGGGGTCGATGGAACCCTTCTCATCTGGCGCCCAGGACTCTCACAGGAAAACACAGGAATTGACTTGAACATCCGTGACCGTAGCCACTGAGTTAGTTCCACGGAAAGGTCTGAAGGAGTCAGGTGTGGCCAGGCCCTGCAGGGAGCACCGGCAGGAGAGGTCACCTAGGCTCTGCTGCCTGTGTGGAGTACAGGTGACGTCTTCCCCAAAGGATGGGGTCTGACTGAGAAGCAGTCAGTGCTCCAGACAAAGGCCTTGGGCCTGAGAGTCTGGAACACACGAAATAGTCGGGAGATTGAAGCTGAGCCAGGCCCTCGACGTAGTCAGGCAATCTTTGAGGTCTTTTAGCTACATCCCTTCCCAGAATTTTGGGAGGGCTGGGGTGGGGGTGGGGGTAGTGGTAGGGGTTAAATGGTGTCCATCTCCTCAGTTAAAGAAGCCACCCTGCCTTTCTGCTTAAGGTTGTTGGATTCCCTAGATTTTATCTGTGAGTTTATCCGGGCGAGTGAGAGTGAGTGAGTGAGTGAGTGAGTGAGTGAGTGAGTGAGTGAGAGTTAGTGGGTGGGTGGGTGGGTGGGTGTGTGGGTGGGTGAGTGAGTGAGTGAGCGAGTGCGGGGTATCCCGAGTGCAGGCGGGGTGTAGCACTGGAGGTGTATGGGTGGCGAGGCGAGAGTATGTTTTGTATTGTGTAAGTGTGTGTGGAGGCGTTGTTGTTGTTGTTGTTGTGTGGGGTGAGGTGTGTTGGAAGCGGTGAGTGTGTGTGAATTTTGTGGAGACGCGTCGTGTGTGGGTCGGGCGGGCGAGCAGTGCAAGTAAAGGGGAGCGAAAAAAGAAAAAAATGTGTAGCCCAGGCTGGCCTCGAACTCGTGATCCTCCTGCCTCTGCCTCCTTCAGCAAATCCTACCGGCGTGCGCCACCACTACCGGCGAGAGAACCGCGCGAAGCACAGTTACTCGAACCTGCCCTGCCCTGACGTCACCCTACAAGCCACGCCCCCTGCCTGCCCACAACCAAGCCGGCCCGCCCTGCTCTCGCGCCCCGGACACTCGCCACAACCTACACACACACACACATATATACACGCACGCACACGCACAAATCCTCAACACAAGCTCACGACAAACAACACTCCACGCTCACACACACACACACACACTCACGCACACAAACGCACGCAACCAACCCAACACAAACAACGAAACCACCGACACACTCACACCTCCCACCCAATCCAACACCCTCACGCCCCACCTCTGACGCCCCAAGCCCAGCGCCCTACACCCGGGGAATCCTCTTTCCTCTCCTCTCACTGCGTTGCCCGCGACTCCGGGGCCAACACGACCCCTGCCGGTCGGCCCGGGAACACACACTCAGCGCCGCTCACCGCCCGGCCGCCCGCCCGCCCACCCGCCCGTCCGTCCGTCGCTTGCACACTGGCCTCCTTTCACTCTCCTCCTACAGTCCACTCGGGTCCCAACCCTCTCTCTCTGCTCGCTGCTCCCCCTGCTCCGGCCCCGTCGCCCTCCGTACTCGCTTGGCACACAGCCGCACCACACAGCTCAGCTCGGGAAGCGCCCCACGAACCCCGCACCCCGCACCCCGGCCAGGCAGCCTCCCTAGTGCGCGCTCACGCACCGCGAGCTTCGCCTTTCCCCACTGCTTGGAACTGGCCCACAGCAAAACCAAGACCTCAGACTAACTCTCAACTGCCGCTGGCCTTCTTCTCCATCGGTGCCCGCCCTCCACCTGCCCACCCCGAGCTCAAGCCCTTTTCCCCTCCAACCTCTCACCGCACACCCGCCCTTCACTGAACCTCACACTTCTCCACACCTCCCCCAGCGAGCCCGCAGGCTCGGCGGGAGCACCACGTTCCCCGTCGGGGAGTGACCCCGGACACCCGCGGCTTCGGAATTTCCACGCGACAGATACTGGCTGCATGGGTGCGAGGACGTGTTCGGGGATGGGCGAGTGGGTGCCCTGGACCTGGACACCTTGCTAGGGAAAGACAGGTGGCCACACACCCGGTGACACGCAATGGAGGACACAGCGAGATATCTCCCGCACCTCCCACCCACCCTCCCGACCCTCTCCTGCCGCACGTCCCCAGGCAAGCAGGAGGCCAGGGGTTGGGTGGGGCTGGGATAGAGGGACCAGAGCGGGAGCCGGCCTCCCGACACCACAGGGCCCAAGCCCAAGCCCCCAAGCACAACTCAGGGACGTCCTCGCATCTGGATCCAGGTCCTATGTCTCTTCAGAGAAGCACACCCGGACCACCTTATATCAGCTCACCCATGCCAGGCACCGTGCCTTTTGGTGCTCAACACCTCAATCTCAGACCCCCCTTGACCACTTTGATTGACGACACCCTGGACCGCCTGGGATGAGCACTTTGGCTAAAAGAAATCACAATTTTAAGGCAAGGCAGAAACCATAAAAAGAAAAGGCAGATACACACTCACATACACGTACGCTCACACAAACCTCACTAACACACCTACAGAGGCTAAAGGGGGAGCGAGAGACTGGCTGATTGACAAAGAGAGGCTCTGAGTCTGTGTGTGTGTGTGTCAGAGAGGAATTTTGTGTGTATTTTTGTGTGAGAGATAGATACTGAACAATAGAGAGATAGAGAGAGAGTTTGTGTGTTTGTTTGTGAGAGAGATAGTGAACAATAGGGAGATAGAGATAGATAGATAGATAGATAGATAGATAGATAGATAGATAGATAGATAGATATAGAGAGAAAGATAGTGAACAATAGAGAGAAAGAGATAGATAGATAGATAGATAGATAGATAGATAGATAAATAGATAGATAGCTATAGAGAGAGAGAGAGTGATAAGCAGATCAGCAGGCAAAAAAGACAGACAGAGAGAGTAACAGAGACACATACACACACACACACACACACAAACACAAAGAGAGCAATAGTTAGAGTGACTGACCAAAGAGAGAATTGGAGAGTGGGTGGAGTGGGGTCTTACACCCCTAATCCCTGCACACGGGTGGAAACCGAGGCTGGAGGATCAACTAAAATTCCATGCCAACTGGGCCTACCCAGTGTCACAGCAAGATCCTGGCTGGCAAAAGCAACATGTATCAAGGCGATAAATTTAAACCATACCAAACAAAAGTAAAAAACAAAACAAAAGGCCCAAAGAACAACTAAAAAAGAGCGATCATGAAAGGCCAAGAAGCAGAGGAGAGCTGGGGCCGGGGGAGAGGTGGGGATGGGGGTCGGGGACTGCCCGGAGCTGATGGCTGGATTTCAGAGGCTGGAGACAGGGGTACAGGGAAAAGGAAGAGAGAGGGCGGTCACTAGGAAGAGAGCATGGTCTCCTGCCACTCCAGGCCTCTTCCCTCTCGTGCTCCTGCTCGGAGCAAGAAGCCGGAAAACACCCGTCAGCTCTGCTTTTCCTGCCTTCTGGGTCCTCTTCTTCTGGAAACCGGGGACCGGTCACAAGGCCGCCTTGACTTCCACCACTAAGTGTCCAGTACCAGGAGGTAGGTAGCACCTCCGCTTTGACCGCCAGAGCCCCCGCCCACACACCCATGGGGACTCAGACTTGACAGAGACTCGACCGGGCTGGGGGTGCTCCGCACACACGGGGACCCGCAGAGTGACGATCAGAGCGAGGCAAGAAGGAAACCTGGTTCAGCACGCCTCAGTTTTCGGTGTCGTTTCAACGACGAGAGTCTGACACACGCCGGGCCATTTATTTAGGCCTATGGAAGCACACCACCATCCATCCATCTTGGGAAAAGACTTCCTGGCGATAGATAATTACATCAGTTGCGTGTGTACCACAAAGCTTAAGATGTGTTTCCGTTAAAACTCTTTGCAAAGTGCAAGATGGGTTCCCCTGGCTGAGAAACACTGCTCATGCGCCCAGGGCGGCCTCACTCATCCTGGGTGGGGTGTGGGGTCGATGGAACCCTTCTCATCTGGCGCCCAGGACTCTCACAGGAAAACACAGGAATTGACTTGAACATCCGTGACCGTAGCCACTGAGTTAGTTCCACGGAAAGGTCTGAAGGAGTCAGGTGTGGCCAGGCCCTGCAGGGAGCACCGGCAGGAGAGGTCACCTAGGCTCTGCTGCCTGTGTGGAGTACAGGTGACGTCTTCCCCAAAGGATGGGGTCTGACTGAGAAGCAGTCAGTGCTCCAGACAAAGGCCTTGGGCCTGAGAGTCTGGAACACACGAAATAGTCGGGAGATTGAAGCTGAGCCAGGCCCTCGACGTAGTCAGGCAATCTTTGAGGTCTTTTAGCTACATCCCTTCCCAGAATTTTGGGAGGGCTGGGGTGGGGGTGGGGGTAGTGGTAGGGGTTAAATGGTGTCCATCTCCTCAGTTAAAGAAGCCACCCTGCCTTTCTGCTTAAGGTTGTTGGATTCCCTAGATTTTATCTGTGAGTTTATCCGGGCGAGTGAGAGTGAGTGAGTGAGTGAGTGAGTGAGTGAGTGAGTGAGTGAGTGAGAGTTAGTGGGTGGGTGGGTGGGTGGGTGTGTGGGTGGGTGAGTGAGTGAGTGAGCGAGTGCGGGGTATCCCGAGTGCAGGCGGGGTGTAGCACTGGAGGTGTATGGGTGGCGAGGCGAGAGTATGTTTTGTATTGTGTAAGTGTGTGTGGAGGCGTTGTTGTTGTTGTTGTTGTGTGGGGTGAGGTGTGTTGGAAGCGGTGAGTGTGTGTGAATTTTGTGGAGACGCGTCGTGTGTGGGTCGGGCGGGCGAGCAGTGCAAGTAAAGGGGAGCGAAAAAAGAAAAAAATGTGTAGCCCAGGCTGGCCTCGAACTCGTGATCCTCCTGCCTCTGCCTATTTCAACAAATCCTGCCGGCTTGCGGCACCACATCTGGCGAGAAAACCACCAGAAGCACATCTACTCGAAACTGCCCTCACTTGATGTCTCCCTACAAGTCACGCCCCCTGCCTGCTTACAACCAAGCGGGTCTGCCCTCACGTTGCTCTCACCCTAGCCTCCTTTCCCCCAGGGGGCCCCAGGCCTAGCTGTGCCAGGCCCTTAATCCTGAAGACGATGGAGCATGGGAAAGGCAACCACCAAGGGAATTCAGCCTAGGTATGAGCAGTGCATCAACTGGCTTCCCTTTTGATGCACTGTATGCGTGTTGAATGGGTTTGATTTCTTTGCCAATTTAAAAATTAGGAAAAATCTCAAGCCCCACAGGTAGCATCAGAGAAATCTCAATTATCACATACAGCAGTATACGAAATTAATTGTGGAAGGCATAGGTTTATTAGGCTTTTCCAACACACACTGAGACAGAAGACTTCCAGAGCTAAGCACCCTCTGCAAAGTTTGTTTTTCATCTTGGTAGTTTTGTTTTAAAGTCTCTGCAGAGTTTTCCTCCCCTAATTTAGTGTTTATCGGTTTAAAGTAAGAAACAATGGTTCATTGACTCAAATCTGTTGTGTGACTCATCCTGATTGGGTTTTGAACTTGAGCCAGTCCAATCAGAGGGGCCTTGCTGGTAGGAAACAACAGCTTACAAGACTTTTGACTTGAGAAGTGGGCTCAAGTCAAAAGCATGAGTAAGAAGTAGACCATCTTGGAAACTCACCACCTTTCTTACCTAGCCATACTCCTACCCTGTCTTCCCACCTGGAAGGCTGTCTAACTCCTAGTCGCTTACTTGTCAAATCCTCTGTACTCTTTCAGGTATATGAACGAGGAAGTCTAAATATCTTTATTATCTTTCACACATTAACTTGCATTTAACATGGGCATGATTGCACAACTCTAATCCATTCTCGAGTACAGGCTGGTCTAGAACTTACTCTGCAGCTCACTCTGTTCTTGAACTAAGTCGTGGAAACCCAGTGATTCTGTCTCCATGTGCTCTGGTTATAGAGGAAAGCTGTGACCCTCTCTGGGCTTCTTTTCTTAAATACACACCAGTGGTAGTCCCGACGTCAGCGATATGTAAACACACAGTTCCATGATGTCACCTTCCGCATCCTGAGGATGAGAGACTAGGTATCATGATATTTTGTTTGTGATCTAATAAATATGGCACTCTGAAGATCAGAGTGGTGAGCTAAACCACTAGTTAGCCATATAGGCCAAGGCAGGTGGATCTCTGTGATTTCAAGGCCAGCCTGGGCTAGAGGAGATTGTTCCAGTCTAAAAGACATCCAGCCTTGCAATGATGACACTGACCTTTCATCCCAGTAATGAGAGTCACATGTCTTTAATCCCAACACTAGGGAGGTGGAGAGAAAAAGGGATATTGCTGGGCCAAGAAAGGAGTAAGGTGAAAAGAGACAGAAGTTCAGGCATTCAGTCTGCGATTTGTAGAGACAAGATACCCCATTCAGTCTGAGGATTTAGTCATAAGAAGTTGTGGCTGGCTACTCTGCTTCTCTTGTCTTTCAATTTTTACCCCCTAATACCTGACTCTGAGTTTTTACTATTAAGGACAAATTAGAAATTGCGCTACAACCAGGAGTTAGACAAACTCCCTGGTGTGCCGACAGATTAGGGAGAGGGGCCATGGCTAGGTAACAGAGGTGATGAATATCCAAGATGACCAGCTTCTTGCTCAACCTTCTGACTAGAGATAAAAGTCTGGCAGCTTCCTCTCCCACCAAGAGGCCCCCTGCTGATAGACTGTCTCAACAACTGGTCTGATCAGGACCTGTCTCGCAACAGTTGCAGACCCAGTGACCTTTGTATCTGTCTCAGACTGACCAACCCTGAAGTGGGGGCAGAAGACACTTCAGAGACTGTAAACTCCACAGGCCTTGAGAAAAGGCTGTATTTTCTGCTTTCTGAGTCCAGCTGTAGCTCTGCGAGTGTCTGTTGTGCATGTGTGTTTCCTCATGCCTGATAAACACCTTCCTTCAACTGCTGGCTCTGTTGGAAGTCTGTTGCCCTTCAGATTTTCCTGCCTTTTAATTCTTTAACTGACAGAGAGAATGAACATGATCAAGATGCCTAGAGTTTGTCATCTCTAAACTGTAGCAAGGAGGTCCTTTCCTTTCTAGGGACTGTAACTCAAGTCTAACTGGGATTTGTGACTTCAGTGCAGGAAAGATTTTCAGGATAAGTCAGTACAAATCACAACTAGAGGTTCTATCAAAGATCTTTTAATACAGACTTTAAGCACAAGTATTAAAGAAGGAGAGATGCTCAGAAAAAAAGGACATACTCAAGCCTGGGTCCTGGCTTCTCATAGCTTCTTAGCCTTAGCTAAATATTTTGGTTTCTCTTGAGTTCAGTCTTAAAAGGTTGCAAGAAACCTCTTGTTTTTTTTTCTCTCTCTCTATTGATAAGTGAGGTGATAGGGTGGTCCAGAGATGCTTTGGATGAAATTATAATCTGTTTAGACGAAAGCCACTAGCACTTACATCCTTTACCCATAAAGGAGACTGAGGATGAGATTCCCTAGAAAACTGTAGGCTTCCATAGGGGAAGGAGAACACCTGAAGCAGTTGTTAAATGTGCTGAAATTCCCCTTTGCTATCACAGGCTTCACCGGTAGGCCTGGGTGAGGGTCTCCTTTCCCTTCTCATGACCTCATAATCTTCTTCTACTTCTGCAGACACAATTGCACAATCTTATCACACGAAGCCTTGCTTCCAGCAGGCTCAAGATTGTCCGTAGACCTGTGGGACTTGTGTGTGCAAGTGTTTCTGACGTTGCCCTTGGTACCCACCAGGAACCTCATCTTTCCCACATTTGTCTGTATTTTCAGACTCCTGAAATTGGACTTCATGTTCTTTCTCCAAAACTCCTTCCTTTTTGAGACATGTATTTTTTACAGCTTTTTCTCTTTCTTTCTTTGTTTCTTTCCTTCTTTCTTTTTTTGAGACAGATTTTTCTCTGTGTTATAACAGCCCTGGCTGTAGACCCAGCACTAAGAATAATGTGTACACCACCGTGGTTCAAGTGCAACTCTGCTTTCTTTTTTTTATTGATATTTATTGAGCTCTACATTTTTCTCTGCTCCCCTCCCTGCTTCTCCCCTCCCATTTTCAATTCTCCCTCAAGGTGCCCGTACTCCCAATTTACTCAGGAGATTTTGTCTTTTTCTACTTTCTACTTCCCATATAGATTAGATCTATGTAAGTCTCTCTTCGTGTCCATATTATTGTTGTCTAAGTTCTCTGGGATGGTGGTTTGTAGGATGGCTTTCTTTGCTTTATGCTTTAAAATCACCTATGAGTGAGTACATGTGATAATTGTCTTTCTGTGTCTGGGATCCTCACTCAAAATGATGTTTTCTAGCTCCATCCATTTTCCTGCAAATTTCAAGCTGTTATTTTTTCTGCTGTGTAGTACTCCACTGTGTGTGTACCACATTTTTCTTATCCATTCTTTTTTATTATTATTATTATGTATACAATATTCTTTCTGTGTGTATGCCTGAAGGCCAGAAGAGGACACCAGACCTCATTGCATATGGTTGTGAGCCAACCATGTGGTTTCTGGGAATTGAACTCAGGACCTTTGGAAGGACAGGCAATGCTCTTAACCGCTGAGCCATCTCTCCAGCCTCCTTCTTATCCATTCTTGCATCAAGAAGCATTTAGGGGGGATGAAGAGATGGCTCAAAGGTTAAGAGCATTGTCTGCTCTTCCTAAAGGTACTGAGTTCAATTCCCAGCAGCCACCACATGGTGGCTCACAACCATCTGTAATGGGGTCTGGTGCCCTCTTCTGGCCTGCAGGCATACACACAGAATGAATATTGTATACATAATAAATTAATAACTTATTTTTTTAAAAAGAAGCATTTAGGTTGTTTCCAGGTTCTGGCTATGACAAACAAAGCTTCTATGAACATGGTTGACCACATGTCCTTGTGGCACAATTGAGCATCCTTGGGATATATACCCAAAAGTGGTATTATTAGGTCTTAGCAGCTCTACTTTCAAACATGACACAGTTATAAATTTTGAAATGTCTCTTAATTTTGTTTGTTGAGTGTTATTAAATATCAGTCTGCTGTAGGATAATCATCTTGTACACTGTAAAGATTTGGCACTCATATTGGTTTAATAAATCACTAAATGACCAGTAGCCAGGCAGGAAGTATAGGAAGGCCACCCGACTGGGAGAATTCTGGAAAGAGAAAAGACAGAAGAGAGTCAATCACCAGCCAGACGCAGAGGAAGCAAGATGTGAATGCCTTACTGAGAAAAGATACCAAACCACATGACTAAACATAAACAAGAATTATGGGTGAATCAAAGTCTTAAGAGCTAGTTAGTAAAAAGGCTGAGCAACAGGCCAAACAGTTTGTAATTAATATAAGCCTCTGTGTGTTTATTTGGGACTGAATGGCTGTGGGGCTGGGCAGGACAGAAACCTCTGTCTACAGCAGTCTCTGACTCTACTGATATTACTTTAAAATTCTTAAATGTCTCAAAGCTTTTCATTTCATTTCTTCCTTTTCCTAAATGATTCAAACTTTGCAGAAATTAAACAAAACAACTCTTCTGTTAAGAAGTAGGCAGAAAATTGTTCATTGTCAACCAATCTCCTTTCTTTGCTGTCTTAGAACATGCAGTATCTTTGTCAGTCACTCTTAATACGTTACTATTTATTTTGGTCTGTCATTGGTTTTATAAAATCTCTTTTATTTGTTATGTCTTAAGTGGGGAACAATCAAATACTAATTTCTTGTATTCCACAACGATGTATAATAACCACTATATTTTCTATTTGACTTTTAAAGTTTTTAAGAATAATTATTTGGGGCTGGGCGATGGTGGCGCACGCCTTTAATCCCAGCACTCGGGAGGCCAAGGCAGGCGGATCTCTGTGAGTTCGAGACCAGCCTGGTCTACGGAGCTAGTTCCAGGACAGGCTCCAAAGCCACAGAGAAACCCTGTCTCGAAAAAATTATTTGGGGAGAGAGTAAGCATGAAAGAAAAGACTAGTCAAGTACAGTAGTGAGAACAGGGTCATCAATTGCTATGCAACCATGAACGGTTACTAACAATTGACAGGGTGAACAATTGTTACACAACTGTGAACAGTTGCCAACAACTGCCATTAACAGCTAACTGTTGTCAAGCAACAGGAAGCACAAATGGCTGACTGTGAACAGTCAGCTGAAAGAAGTCACTACCTTCGGACCAGCCAGTTAGAGAGAGCGCACTTGGAAGTAATTAAAGCCTACGTATGGCAACACTTTACGATGATGGTAATTTTTACATACTGTGTATGAGTTATATATATAATGTAAATATTTTGTCTTATGGAACAATCAAGAAGTATATGTTCATTAATAAATTTACTGACCGTGAAAATCAAGACTTGACGCTGTTGACTTTTGCTGAGCATCTTGGGAAAGAGACATGCAAATTTAGCGTCTCGCCGGTAGTATGTGTCTCCGATCCGTTTGAGCGACTCTGCAGCGGTAGAGCAGATGTCTCTTTTGTTAGATTGCTGTGGGCTTTGCCAGGATCTGTCTTCCCAATGGAAGAAAGACCCTCCAGCTTTATACCTCTAACTCCTTCAGCAGAGCCCTGTTCCCTGAAAGTCGTCCTTGTACCACGTGGATAGTCTACTCCCAGAATTCAGCACTACCTGCTCCTCCCCAAACCCCAGTGATCAGACCCAAACCAAACACGAGTGCAGCTCCACCAACTGATAGCGAAGGGAAATGCCGTGCAGCTTGGATGCTTCTGAGGATGAGTTGACAGAGTCAAAGGGCAGAAAAGAAACACATCAGAAGCCAAGGTAAACAAAATCAACTTCTATTCTCCTAGAAGGTCCAAGTTCAAATCCTAGAGTCTACACCAGGTGGTTCACAACCACCTCTAAATTCTGGCTAAATGTGTGTGGTCTCAATGGGCATCTGCACTAATGTGCACATTAGTCACACAGGTACACCTAAGTGTGTGTGTGTGTGTGTGTGTGTGTGTGTGTGTGTATCACATGCGTGCCTGGTACCTGCTGAATTCATTGAACTCTCAGAAACTGGGGTATAGATGGTTGTGAGACACAATGTTCGTCCTCTGAAGTACAACAAGTACTTGTTGTTTCTGCTGCTGCTGCTGCTGCTGCTGCTGCTGCTGCTGCTGCTGCTGCTGCTGCTGCTGCTGCTGTTGTTGTTGTTGCTCGAGACAGAGTTTCGCTATGTACAATCCTGGCTGTCCTGGAACTCACATTTTAGACCAGGCTGGTCTGAAATCAAAGGGATCTGCCTGCCTCTGCCCCCTAAATGCTGAGATTAAAGGTGTGCACCACCACTGCCTGGCACAACAAGCACTTTTAATAGCTGAACCATCTCTCCAGGCTTCGAAATAAAATCTTTAAAACAAAATTGTCTTTCTTAGTTCCTGGTGTGGGAACATGGTCTGTATTCTGTCAATTATATTTTAATTAAACGCTGATTGGCCAGCAGGCAGGCAGGAAGTATAGATGGAACAACCAGACAGGAAGTAGAGGTGGGTCCATGAGAACAGAAGGACTCTGGGAAGAGGAAAGCCCATTCTTCTGCAGTCCTGCCCCACCACAGAAGAAGCAAGATGTGACTCCCTTGCTGAAAAAGGTACCAAGGCATGTGGATAACATAGATAAGAATAATGGGTTAATATAAGTTTTAATAGTTAATAAGAAGCCTGAACTAATAGTCCAATCCGTTTATGATTAATGTAGACCTCTGTGTGATTTCTTTGTTGCTAAAGGGCTGTGGGACCTGGTGGGAGTACAGAAACCAGGCAGGATCGAAACCCCCACAACAAATGACTCGCAACATGGGCGACTGCATCCACATAAAGCTTGACAGAACTTGGGAAGTAATTCTAGACAGAAAAGAATAGAGTTAAGCACAGCCTATTGATAGCAGCACTTTCTCAGGTGGGCTGTGCTTGCTAGAGGCAAGTGCTCTCATTTAAGAGAGGCTTCCTGACTCAGTTTTAGCTGCAAAACCTTGCAGCTCTTTTAAGAGGTCCTGCCATGAAACACTTAATTGGTATTGATGAAAAGCTGACCACATGCTTTTTCATTTTCAGCTGTAGCAGGAAAAAAGTCTGGCTATTTTAAAATGCCAGCTTCCTGGGCCGTCCTGCCAGTGTAATATCTGACTCTTTCAGGTGGGAAGTCTGGCTGTAGAGCACTTGAGTGTGGTTTGTGAGCAGACTGCTGCAGCTTACTTGTTGGCAGGGATCTTGAGATGCCATAGAATTGTATCAATAAACATGGTTACAGCCAGTACCTCCACCATGAATCTGGAATTTCAGAAAGCTAAGAAATGGACTAGCCGGGCAGTGGTGGCGGACACCTTTAATCCCAGCACTCGGGAGGCAGAGGCAGGCGGATCTCTGTGAGTTCGAGGCCAGCCTGGTCTGCAAGAGCTGGTTCCAGGACAGGAACCAAAAAGCTACGGAGAAACCCTGTCTCGAAACCCCCCCCCCCCCAAAAAAAAACAAACAAACAAATGGACTGGATCCAGTCGTCAAAGTCATGGCTTTAATCCTACCAATATAGCTTAGCAAATTAAAGACTTGTGTGGTCAGAAAGAGAAAGAGAGATACAGTAAAGAGAGATTAAAAGACTAAGAAAACCTCTAAATGGTGTACAGTGTGTTACAATTATATGCATGATTGGGAGAGAAAAGAAAAAGGTTAAAGTCCTTAAAATAAAAAAGAAAGAGATTAGTTAGGTGTTGTCCTTTAATCCCAGCCCTTGGGAGACAGAGACAGGCAGATCTCTTTGAGTTCAAGGACATCCTGGACTACAGAGGGAGTTCCAGGACAACCAAAGATACACAGAGAACCTGTCTCAAAAATTAAAAGTAAAAATAAGGGCTGGAGAGATGGCTCAGTGGTTAAGAGCATTGCCTGCTCTTCCAAAGGTCCTGAGTTCAATTCCCAGCAACCACATGGTGGCTCACAACCATCTGTAATGAGGTCTGGTGCCCTCTTCTGGCCTGCAGGCATATACAGACACAATATATTGTATACATAATAAATAAATAAATAAATAAATAAATATTAAAAAAAAAAAGAATGGAGGGTTTTAAAAAAAAAGTAAAAATAAAAGAAATAAAGGTTAAAATAAAGCCATGTAAAGATGAAAAATACACAGAGAGTCTGGATACTGTGTTATTATGTTCTCTTTGAATTGTTTGAATGCTGAGGAAGGAGCAACAGCTGCTAAAAGATATTTGTATATAAATGCTGCTGAATTAATCCAAGATAGATATTTTGAAAATACCTTGACTTCAAAATTGAAGTCAAAATGTATGTTACTTTGTAGAAGAGGATTTGTTTTTGTTTCCACAGGAAATGAGAAGCTGTGGATTCATCCTGAGTTAAGAAAAATCAGGTTTGATCAAGGAAGACTACTTGAGGAATCTCTGATAGGAGCAGATGGCCCAGATGTCTGAGTTCTACATCCAGAACAGATTCAAGACTTCTGCCTAAGATGATCAAGCCTCACAGGACACTCCAGTTAGGACTTGATCATGATTCTAAATTTTCTTTAGGTCCCATAAGATTATCAGTGCCCCCAGTCAGCAGAAAGTAGCCTGGAATACTACAACCACATTCCACATTCCCCAAAAATGGACTGTGGATATTTTCCTTTGTTTAGAATGTTGGTTGCAAGTTTTTATGACTAATGGTCGGGTGAAAAGCTAAGCAAAGGGTATTAGATTCAGAGTTACTGTTCTTTTTTTTAAAAAAGAAGAAGAAGAAGAAGAAGAAGAAGAAGAAGAAGAAGAAGAAGAAGAAGAAGAAGAAGAAGAAGAAGAAGAAGAAGAAGAAGAAGGGGAAGCGGTTTGAGAAAATGGTCTGTATTCTGTTAATTATATTTTAAATAAACGCTGTTGGCCAGTAGGCAGGCAGGAAGTATAGGCTGAACAATCAGACTGGGCCTCTCCATGACTTTATGTAAATCTTTTTTAACCTTCCTTAGTCTAAGTGTGCATGTGTAGGGCACACAAGCCATGACACACCTGGGGAGGTCAGAGGACAACTCGCAGGCCAGTTCCCCACTTCCACCATGTGGTCCTGGGATCAAAGTCATGCTGTCAGGGTTGGCAGCAGTCCTTTCCTCTGCTGAGCCAGTTCCCTGAAGCCCAGTCTCATAAGCAGCAGTTGACTCCATTCTGAGGCCAGAAGAAGACTGTGTACCCGTATGGACTCGCACCATCTGCCCAGCACCACCCATGTGGCACAAACTGATAAATGACTTAGTTTGGGAGCAGAAAGGGTGTTGATTTATAAATTTTTTGGAGTGAATTTGGATGATAGGAGTACATCGATTAAAGGTATGTGTCATTGTTGCCTAGTCTATAAGTCTGACCAGTGTGGCTGTTTTTACTTTTCTGATCCTCAGGCAAGCTTTACTTATTAAAATACAAATGAAATCCCACTATAATACTTCATTATCTATCCTATCTTGGTGAGTCCAAAGTGTTGTACCTAATTCACTTTTTAATCTAACTCGCATTACCAAAAATTATCCTTTTACAACTCTTAATCTTATACACTTTATATTTCTTTAGTAATTTTTTTCTGAGCCTGATAAACAAGGAAAACTATAACTATAACTATCTAGTCTTCAACTTCCTCAAAGATCCAAGAAGGAAATAACATTAACTGAGTAAACAGGAAGTGCAAGCAAGGGACTTTCAAAAAAATTGAGAAATGACAGAAACAGCTGACTGGACCGTCACCCATAGTTGCTCTCCAGCGTTGGGGCATCCATCTTTGGCCTACAGTCCTAGCATATCTGACAGACTCTTCTGTGAAGCAGGGTACTCTGAAGGGCCATCCTACTTTGTCTTGGCAAAGTTTGGCTGTCACTTTCTGTTGTCTGAGGTTTCTGTCCTGCCTGGTTCCCACAGTCGTTAAGACCCAAAGAAACCACACAGGTCTACATTAGCTATAAACTGATTGACCCATTAGCTCAGGCTTCTTATTAGCTCTTCTAACTGACATTACCCATAATTCTTGTCTATGTTAGCAACATGGCTCAGTACCTTTTTCAGAGAGGCAGCCACATCTTGCTTCTTCTGTAGCTGGGCAAAGACTGCAGAGGAATGGGCTTCCTCCTTCCCAGAATTCTCCTGTTCTGATTGACTTACCTCCACTTCTTGTCTGGTTGTTCCGCCTATACTTCCTGCCTGGCTACTGGCCAGTCAGCATTTATTTAAAGTATAATTGACAGAATACAAACCAGTCTCCCACACCAACTTTCTTTTGTGTCCTTCTTGTCCAAATTGGACAGCATACTGTCAGCAGTCGAGGCAAGAGCATTTTCTTATGCATCAGCCATTGAACAACCAAAAACCAACCACTCTACCTCTTGGGAATGTGGGCACTGTGTTCTTAAATTTACTTCCTGCTGTCTGGGATTAGCAGCATTTTAGGGGATCCTGAAGAAAATGGGTTAATTATCAACCTGGGAGAGGTGGCTGCAGCCATCGTTTGTCCAGTCTTGTGTAATAAAAAAGAGCAGGGCTTGTCCTGGCTAGAGTAGTCTGTGAGGCTGAGCCATCTCAGCTAGCCACCTCAACATTGTTCTGAGCAGTTTGTAGCCCAAAGCTGATCTTTTGGTGGTGTTTGTCAGCTTGGTGGTTTTATGATAGTCCCGGAGGGATCGTCATTGTGGGGCTATCTTCTTAGGAGACTTCAAAGGTCACTGCAGAAAACTGATAGAGACTCAAACCTGAAATCATGTACAGGGAGATAGATGAACCTTTTTCTAGAATTAGTTAGTACTCTATATGACCGCTAATATTTTGACAAAAAGTTTTAAAAATATGTATATTAACCTTATTTTGGGATAATATTCATATCTTACGAAAAAGTTTTAAAGAGTCAACGTAAAAGTCTGAAGGAATCAGGTGTGGCCAGGCCCTGCAGGGAGCACCGGCAGGAGAGGTCACCTAGGCTCTGCTGCCTGTGTGGAGTACAGGTGACGTCTTCCCCAAAGGATGGGGTCTGACTGAGAAGCAGTCAGTGCTCAAGACAAAGGTCTTGGGCCTGAGAGTCTGGAACACACGGAATAGTCGGGAGATTGAAGCTGAGCCAGGCCCTCGACGTAGTTCAGGCTATCTTTTAGGTCTTTTAGCTACATCCCTTCCCAGAATTTTTTTTTTGGGGGGGGGATAGTAGGGTGTCCGGTTGTGCAAGTGTGTGTGGAGGGGTTGTTGTTTATTTCACTGGCCTTTTTATGCTTTGGGGCTCTAGTTTTGGGACCAGGCCATATTTCTCTCACTGGCTGGGGTCTCCGAACTCGGTGTGCTTCTTTCACTGCCTCTGGTTCCAATGCCAGTGTGGGTTTCTTTGGCTGGATCTTTTACCCTACACAGGCCGACTTCAAACTTGCCATCCTCCTGCCTCTATGAATCCACCACTTGCTCTGGAGCTACCAGCTCAGAGTAGACCTCTTTCCTGAGTTTATTCTTGCTGAATTTACTGTAGGAGTGTTGGGGCAGTTTGCAGTCATCTGGTCTCTGCCTGAACAAAAGGCTTTCCCCCCTCTCCTAATGTGTCTTTTTATATAGTAGTATCTAATTTGGGTTTTCATATAGTTTTATTTGGTCTACTTCTCACAGTGAGCATTTTCCACTTCCTCCATAGTCCTGGGATTAAAATATGTCCACAAAATCCTTATCCCCTTCTTTCCTTAATTTTTATGTATGTTCTAACTTACTTGAATTCCTTTTTAAATTAAGCTCTGTGTGTGTGTGTGTGTGTGTGTGTGTGTGTGTGTGTATCTGTCTGCCTGTTGTTTCTGTTTGTCTCTCAGTCTGTTTTGGTATGGAATCAGAGGAGGATTGGGGGAGTTATTTTTTTTTTCCCTCCACCACTTGTATCTTGGTGTTGGCAGTCTGGTGGTTGTTGTTCAGTTGTGTGCTAGCCCCTGACTTCTCTTTTGAATAGAAACAATAAGAGGATTCCAGAGCAGTGCTAAGGATATAACATCACTGACTTCATAAAAAAATGTCAATTGTTTTGTTCTTTATATCATTGTTTATTTTTTATTGTTGTTTATTTTTGTTATTCGTTTGTTTGTTAAACACGGAAGGCTTCTGAAGAAATTGGCAAGAAAATTCGTACTTTTTCTTCCCTGGTAGAGTTTCTGTTTAACAATCCGCACTGGTGAAGGTTGGTCCTTAAGCTGTTTTCAGCTGTGTGCGGCTCTTTGACCTCTAATCCATCCTTATCCCGCGGACCACAGAGCTGACCAAAGCATGCTGTGTCTCTCTCTCAATCTCAAGAAAAAGCGTTTCTCAGTTGTCACATGATCAGACTATTCTGATTCCAAGTCTTTTGTTGCGGGGGAGGGGGGCGCTGCTATTTTGCATAAACATCACCCGGCATGCTTTGAGCCAGATTTTATCGGGTGGCCCTGTAATTCTTTAAATTTCAAATAGATTTTCTCATAAATTAAATATTTTTCTGTATTTGTCTTATCGAGTATGGGGTTTATTTTTGGAATATACACACATATTTTTAAGGCATCGCCGTCATAGTCACCACGACTAGAAAGGATTTAGGATTTTCAGCCTTATATAACTTTCTGTAGGGCCCTTTCACTTGGTTGGTCCGAGAGTAGTGGTGTTTACAACTAATTGATCACAACCAGTTACAGATTTCTTTGTTCCTTCTCCACTCCCACTGCTTCACTTGACCAGCCTTTTGTTGCCCGAGAAGATAAAACCCCATCACACCTTCAGTATTCCACAGCCTATGCAGTAAAACACTGTTAAACACCTTAGAAAATGGTTAAATCGTCACCATTGCAGTTGACCAATTAAGAGAACATCACCACAATGGTGAGAACAGAAATGCCTTTATTTCGTGTCAAATCCTCCTCTTTGCTGAAAGTCTTGGATATATGTTTCAAAATAACCTGTATTCATGCACTTCCTCATCCCCAGTGTCAAAAGAGAGGGCAAAACACAGCACAACCTGTGGTGGAAAAATAAAGTTTTAGGCTGCAAAGTCACGTTCACATGGATGTGCTTTTACGTCACTCAAGTGTGTCTTTTGCACGTGTCTTTTGGAAGCTTTGCAAAGTGAAAGATGACAGACAACATGTCTAGAAACGATACCTTTGTGGGTGTGGGCAAACTGTGGTTCTTTCTGCATTTCTTAGACTCTCGGTCATGATCTAGGCATCTCCAAACTTTTGTTTGAAAATGTTAAGGTTTTGATATTGAAAGAAAATTTCCTTTCTATTCTGAAACGATTGGCTTTTGTAAATCAGAATTGTTTCAAGCTATTTTGTATGCAGCAATCACAGGATATATACTATGCAATATTTGGGACAGAGTTATACCAAAGACACTGTTATTATCTGAAATTCAGACTCAGCTCATGTGGTGGTCTGGATGTGACCCTAACATTTGTGTGTCGGAATCTTAATCACCAGTGTAAAAGTGTTGTGTATTGAAAGGAGTCTTGGGGATTCTTGAGGATTCTAACTCCATGAACTGCTAATGCCTCTATCAAAAGAGCTTGCACGGGTAGATTCTCCTTTTTGCCACTCAAGGACAGAGAATCCATATTCATTTTGTCTTTCCACCAGCTGCCTCACAGAAAGAAAGCTCGTATCCAATACTGATGCTCTGATCTTTTCTGCCTCTAGAACTAGAAACTTACATTTACATAAATTATCCCATCTAGAGTGTGCTGCTAAAGCAGCATAGGGCAGAGTAAGGAAAGTGTGCACTGACCCTATCTTAATCTGGATATAGTGGCACAGCTTGTAACCCCAGCCTTTGGGAGGCAGAGGCAGACTGATTTTCCTAATTTCACATCTGCATAGCAATTTCTTGTTCAACATGGGCAGTTAATTAATCAACTAATCAATCAGCTCTTTACTGCTCAGATTTAACATACTGTATTTGGGGGGGGCTGATTAATATCATTGCAATGGTCACTCATTGCACTGCAGATATTATTTGGCTTGTTATCAAGTCTAAAGGGATTATGCACTCCTGACATCTAAGGAATGAGATCTTTCTAACGTTACTGAAACTCCCGAAGTTTTCATTGCTCTCGATTTCTTAGTGTCCCCACTAACCTTATTCACACATACAGCAGTAAACATACTATGGAGGGAAAGAGGTCGTTAGAGGCTGACATGTAACAACTCTGTGACTGTGGTGTTTCTGAATCACAGTGTCACCTCACTTGTCTTCACCAGTAGGCCTGGGCGAGGGTCTCCTTCCCCTTCTCATGTCCTCATAATCTTCTTCTACCTCTGCAGACACAATTGCACAATCTTATCACACGAGGCCTTGCTTCCAGCAGGCTCAAGATTGTCCGTAGACCATGGGACTTGTGTGTGCAAGTGTTTCTGACGTTGCCCTTGGTACCCACCAGGAACTTCGTCTTCTCCCACATTTTTTTTTTTTTTTTGAGACAGCTTTTCTCTGTGTTACAACAGCCCGGGCTATAGACCCAGCACTAAGATTACTGTGTACACCACCATGGCTCAACTGCAGCTGCACTTTCAAACATGACACAATTATAAATTTTGAAATGTCTCTTAATTTTGTTTGTTGAGTGTTATTAAATATCATGATATAGATATGAATAATTTGCATTGGTGTGGATTTGAAGGTCAATTTTGTTATATGTATATGCATATTTCTAATCTTGATTAAGGTATTGTGATTGTATAGTTCATTTAAAAATGTAATGTATATAGGTTGTTAATGGATAATCATCGATAATTGTCAAGCTTTTAGTCACGTTAGTTAGATTTTCTAGATGTGCATAGATATATTTCAGCTAGATAGGCATTCTTCATATCTTTCAAAGACTGCAGAATATGGCATTTAATGTTTTAATAACTTAGCGCTTTTCATGATAATGAGACACGTCTGCTCCTGGCAGCACCAATCTACTTCAAGAGGAAGATGGGCACCGAAGAGGCTCCTTAAGGAGTTTGATAGCCATTTGGGCAAGAAACTGCTCTTGCCTGGACTGTTGCATAAACTGGACACAGAGAACCCACAAAAAGAGGACTGCTGAACTTGCCTAAAGGTGAGATGGTTTTTCGGGGTTCCTGATTCATAAAAGAGTCTGCGAGACATTCTGCAGGACACAGCAGAAAGTGACTGAACTGTCTTTGGAATTTCCTGCTTCATGAAAATGTCTGCTGGATACTATGGGCCTGTAGGCCGAAGATGGATGCCTCAACGGTACAAAAGAACTTTGGGTGACTGTCCAGGCAGCAAGATGTCTCTGTCATTTCTAGAGTTTGAAGTTTCTTATTTCTTGTTTACTTAGGTAATATTATATCCTTCTGGAGTCTTTGATGGAATTGAAAAATGGTTAGTTATAGTTATAGTTTTCCTTAGTTATGATAAAAGATAAAATAGATATAAATAGTGTAACTGTAATTCTTGCTTGATAACTGTTTTGCTATATGTAATCTTACTATGTTAAAGTGAAAGCCTTTCTTTTTTGTTTAAACAGAAAAAGGGGAAATGATGGAGGTGGGTCTTGTATTAATCTGTTGCTTTCATTGGTTAATTAATAAAGAAACTGCATAGGCCCATTTGATAGGCCAACCCTTAGGTGGGTGGAGTAAACAGAACAGAATGCTGGGAGAAAGAAGCCGAGACAGGGAGTCGCCATGATTCTCCCACTCCAGACAGACGCAGGTTAAGATCTTCCCTGGTAAGCCAGCTCATGGTGCTACACAGAATATTAGAAATGGGTTAGATCAATATGTAAGAGCTAGCCAATAAGAGGCTGGAACTAATGGGCCAGGCAGTGATTAAAAGAATACAATTCCAGTGTAATTATTTCGGGGCATAAGCTAGCCATGCGGGCGGCCGGGTGCCGGGGACGCAGACCTGCCGCTCCTATTACTACAATATCAGTCTACTGGCCGGGCGGTGGTGGCGCACGCCTTTAATTCCAGCACTCGGGAGGCAGAGGCAGGTGGATCTCTGTGAGTTTGAGACCAGCCTGGTCTACAAGCGCTAGTTCCAGGACAGGCTCCAAAACCACAGAGAAACCCTGTCTCGAAAAACCAAAATAAATAAATAAATATCAGTCTACTGAAGAATAATCATCTTGTACACTGTAAAGACTTGACACTCATATTGGTTTAATACATCACTGATTGACCAGTAGCCAGGCAGGAAGTATAGGAAGGCCACCCGACTGGGAGAATTCTGGAAAGAGAAAAGGCAGAAGAGAGTCAATCACCAGCCAGACGCAGAGGAAGCAAGATGAGAATGCCTTACTGAGAAAAGGTACCAAACCACATGGCTAAACATAAACAAGAATTATGGGTGAATCAAAGTCTTAAGAGCTAGTTAGTAAAGAGCCTGAGTAACAGGCCAAACAGTTTGTAATTAATATAAGCCTCTGTGTGTTTATTTGGGACTGAATGGCTGTGGGGCTGGGCAGGACAGAAACCTCTGTCTACAGCAGTCTCTGACTCTACTGATATTACTTTAAAATTCTTAAATGTCTCAAAGCTTTTCATTTCGTTTCTTCCTTTTCCTAAATGATTCAAACTTTACAGAAATTAAACAAAACAACTCTTCTGTTAAGAAGTGGGCAGGAAGTTGTTCATTGTCAACCAATCTCCTTTCTTTGCTGTCTTAGAACATTTAATATCTTTGTCAAGCATTCTTATTATGTTATTATTTATTTTGGTCTGTGATTGGTTTCATAAAATTACTTTTATTTGTTATGTCTTAAAGGGGAACAATCATATATTATTTTCTTGTATCCTGCAACAATGCATCATAAACACTACTTTGTCCATTTGATTATTTCAAATATTTGGGGAGGGGTAAGCTCCGAAATAAAAGACTAGTCAAGTGCAGTAGTGAGAAGGGGGGAAGTGTAGAACAGGAGTTCAATCTGTAACTGACTGTGAACAATCAATTGAGAGAACTCACTACCTTCGGACCAGCCAAGAAAGCCATGCTTACTCCGAAGTAATTAAAGTCTATTTATTTCCATACTTTACACTGATGGTAATTTTTCCATAAGCGTATGTAAGTTATATATGTAATATAAATATTATGTGTTATATATGAATCAGGAAGTATATGTTCATTAATAAATTTATTGACCGTGAAGATCAAGACTTGATGCTGTTGACTTTTGCTGAGCATCTTGGGAAAGAGACATGCAAATTTAGTGTCTCGCCCGCAGTCTGTGTCTCCGATCCGTTTGAGCGACTCTGCAGCGGTAGAGCAGATGTCTCTTTTGTCTGATTGCTGTGGGCTTTGCCAGGATCTGTCTTCCCAATGGAAGGAAGACCATCGAGCTTTATACCTCTAACTCCTTCAGCAGAGCCCTGTTCCCTGAAAGTCGCCCCTTTCCCACGTGGATAGTCTACTCGCAGAACTCCGCACTGACTGCTTCTCCCCAAACCCCAGTGATCAGACCCAAACTAAACAGGAGTGCAGCTCCACCAACTGATAGCAAAGGGAAATGCCCGTGCAGCTTGGATGCTCCTGAGGATGTTGACAGAGTCAAAGGGCAGAAAAGAAACACATCACAAGCCAAGGCAAACGAAACCAATTCCTATTCTAGAAGGTCCAAGTTCAGATCCTAGAGTCTACACCAGGTGGTTCACAACCACCTCTAAATTCTGGCTCCAATGCGTCTGGCCTCAATGGGCATCTGCACTAATGTGCACATAGTCACACAGGTACACCTAAGAGTGTGTGTGTGTGTGTGTGTGTGTGTGTGTGTGTGTGTGTGTGTCGCATGCGTACCTGGTACCTGCTGAATTCAGTGAACACTCAGGAACTGGGGTATAGATAGTTGTGGCTGCAGCATTGGTTGTCCAGTCTTGTGTAATAGGAAAGGGCAGGGCTTGTCTCGAGTCCTGGCTAGAGTAGTCTGTGAGGCTGGATATTCTCAGCTAGCCTCCTCAATATTGTTCTGAGCAGTTTGTAGCCCAAAGCAGATCTTTAGGTGGTGTTTGTCAGCTTAGTGGTGTTATGATAGTCCTGGAGGAATCGTCATTGTGTGGCCCCATCCTCCTTTTAGAGACTCCAAAGGTCACTGTCTGGTGTGCACATGGTTCACTGCGGAAAACTGATAAGACTCAAACCCAAAATCGTGTACAGGAAGGTAGATAAACTTTTTTCTATAATTAGTACTCTATATGACCACTAATATTGTGACAAAGTGTTTTAAAAATATGTATTAATCTTATATTGAGATAATATTCATATCTTATAAAAAAGTTTTAAAGAGTCAAAATAAAACCAAAGAATTATGAAATATTTCTTCTGGCCCATATCAGGTGGCTCTTCTGTCATGAGACATAGATTTTGGATTTTTCTTTAATAAGTATGTTTGCCTTTAGAGAAGGAGAGAGCCACACTCCAACTCCAAAGCCAGCTTCAAATTTTTCATGGACTGGAACTACAAAAAGACCATTGCATTTGCTGTAGAAAACAGCAGGAAAAAACATTTGGAAAGATTTATCTTATTGAAAATGTGACTGATTTATCGATTGAGCAATTTACTCTTTTCTTGTGACACTTTTTCTGGATTCAGACGTCTCATTTGTCCAATGGTCTTCAGATCCCTTAGCTGGATACCTTCATTCTTCTGAAAAGATAGAAACAAACCCTTCCCCAACCATAATTTTTGGGAGGCTCCCTTTTTGCCAAGTTATATCTGATCAAATGAGAAGTATTTGTTAGCTGTATAAGTTAGTTTAGATTATGGTCATGCTGTCTGATGAACTATCACCTCTTCTAATTAAGAGATCTCTCTTGTTCAAATTGAATCTTTATCAATTTTGATTGTATCCATAGCTTTTTTTTTCCCTCCTGTGGAAACAAAAGCTAAACACCTTCCCCAACATAACACACACTGGTTTCCATTCAGAGGTCAATAAATCTTAAAAATATACAGGCATATCTAATTCTAGAGTCTTTTCTATTATCAAATGTCTGTCCACAGCTATTATTCCTTTTTCATTAGCATTTAGAAAATTCAATGTTAATAAAGCCTTATGCAATCTATTTCTGGGGGATCTTTATACCCCTTTCTGTTTATTTAGCATATCTAAAAGAGTTCAGTTTGATCTTTCTAAGACTGCTTGTCCTGTAAGATTATGTGATATACCTGTAATATGCTTTATATTGTAATAAGCAAAAAACTATTTCCTTTTACTAGAGACTTGCTGGAAATTGTCAGTCCTAATTTGTACAAGTATACCCATGACAGATATAACTTCTAATAAGTGTGTGATTACTTGATCAGCCTTTACCAAACTCAAAGCAGTTGCCTATTGAGAACCTGAATAGGTATCAATGATTTGGTGCACGTATTTTAATTTTCAAATTCTACAAAATGGAACACATCCATCTGCCAGATTTTATTCCTTTGAGTATCCTTTGAGTTACTTCCTGCAGGTAGTGGAGTCTGATTGTATAAAGAACAAGTAGGACATTTTCTTTTAATTTCCTTGGCTTGTTGCTGATTTTTTGTTTGTTTGTTTGTTTTGTTTTTTTGGTTTTTTGAGACAGGGTTTCTCTGTGGCTTTAGAGCCTGTCCTGGAACTAGCTCTTGTAGACCAGGCTGGTCTCGAACTCACAAAGATCCTCCTGCCTCTGCCTCCCGAGTGCTGGGATTAAAGGCGTGAGTCACCACCACCCGGCTTTGTTGCTGATTTTCAAGTCTTTGCTATTACATGATGTTTTTTTATGAAATTCTGAGGCCTCCTGCCCATTTCCTATCAATAGCTCATCAATTTCTTCATTGCACTGTGATGTCAACAACACCCACAAACCTGTCATCTGATAACCTGGTGTGTGCCAAGAACCAACACTTGGGGCTTGAGAGATGCCTCAGCAGTTAAGAGCACTAGCTGCTCTTTTCAGGGGGCCTGGGTTTGATTCCCAGCACCCACATGACAATGTACAATTGTTTTGTGCCCTCTTCCAGCCTCTGTGGGTGCCAGGCATACATGTGGCACACAGACATACATGCAGGCAGAACACCCATACACATAAAATAAGACCCAATTCCCAGTGTTGATGTTGACATGGCCTACTCAAACTTGATGTGGGAGTGTCATGTCAATCTGTTGCTTTCATTGGTTAATTAATAAAGAAACTGCTTGGCCTGATAGGTTAGAACATAGGTGGGTGGAGTAAACAGAACAGAATGCTGGGAGGAAAAGGAAGTGAGGCAGACGCCATGCATGCCCTCTCCAGGGCAGACATGATGAAGCTCCGACCCAAGATGGACGTAGGCTAGAATCTCCCTGGTGAGTCACCACCTCGTGGTGCTACACACATTAATAGAAATGGGCCAAGCAGTGTTTATTTTTTTTATTTTTTATTTATTTATTTATTTATTTTGGTTTTTCGAGACAGGGTTTCTCTGTAGCTTTGGAGCCTGTTCTGGAACTAGCTCTTGTAGACCAGGCTGGGCTCGAACTCACAGAGATCCGCCTGCCTCTGCCTCCCGAGTGCTGGGATTCCAAGCAGTGTTTATATGAATACAGTTTGTGTGTTGTTATTTCGGGTATAAGCTAACCAGGCGGCTGGGAGCTGGGTGGCAGGAACGCAGCCCGCAGCTCCTTCAACACAAACTGGCATCTCTCCAGTCCAATCACTAGCCTGTTCCTGCCTTTTCACCTCTGTGGCTCACTCAACTCTGCAGCTTCACTCTCAAATTTCTGACACGCAATGGCCTGACGTGCAGCCACTGAAGCTGTTCCAGTTCATTATCTCCAGAAGCCAGAGACATTGCATTCCTCTGTTTTCCAGCTTTGACTTCGTGGGCCTCACTGAAGTCCCTTACCTCTGTAGCCCTATGCTATCATTCTTCAGTCCACAGATATACAAACATATATATTTACTGTGTGATGTGCAATGTGTGAACTCAGGGTTCTTACTGATAATGAACATTAGAAATAAAGAATCTGTGTTTCCCAGGTGGTGGTAGCACACACCTTTAACCCTAGCACCTGGGAGGCACAGGCAAGAGAATTTTGGCGTTTGAGGCCAGCCTCATCTATGAAGCAATTTCCAGGACAACAGCCAAGTCTACAAAAAGAAACCCTGTCTTAAAAATAAAACAAAACAAAGAATTTGTGTTCACCTTGGCGACGGCTATTAAGGAAAGCGGGAGTATCTAGCTAATTGTCCTTGAAACTACTTACTTTGCAAATTTGTTATACAATACATTCTGACACTGTGAAAAGTGACAAACATATCGATGTTTCTGGCATAGCACACTCACAAGGAAAAAAGCTGCTTAATTGGGGGCGAGAGATAAATAACATGTATACATATTTCGTGGTTTTTTAGTTTGATTCTAGGCAAGATCAAGGATGACAGAAGAGAATAGAAACCTGAGATGGAAGGAAAAGGGATGTAAAGAGAAACCATAGGCTCTGGCCACAGCAATTTCAAAAAGTTGTCAAACTTTTAGAGTCAAGGGTCTCAGGTCTGGGAGAACACTGGCCACTGTCAAGATCTGAGAAATCCCCACACCAAATCTGCCCAGAAGCTGCAGGACCAACTCCTGACCGCCTAGCTACAGAACGCTAGCCGAGGTGGAGTTAAATGTACTACCTGAACTCTAACATTAGACACTAGAGGCGCCAGCTGTGGCTGCTCCTACCTGCTAAAGACTGCAAATGATACAAAGCACTACTGATCTTTTTTTTTCTTTTTTTTTTTTAAAAAAAGACTCCTATTGATATTCTTCTATACTCATAGTTCAGTGCCTTATCCAGTCATCATCAGAGAGGCTTCCTCCAGTAGCAGATGAAGGCAGAGACCCACAGCCAGGCATTTCGGAGAGTATAGATAGGAAATCTTCACCAAATTCCTCACCTCAGACTCAGGGAATCCTGAGGAGGCAGGAAAAATTGTAAGAGCCAGAGAGGGGATGGAGTACACCCGGAGAACAAGGCCCTCTGAATAAACTCCCGCACCCCCCACCCACCCTAGCGACTGTTGGCCCCGTGCTTGCAGCTTCAGTCTCAGTGAGCTCATACGCACGGGGCCAACATGGTCCGTGTGTGTATTATAGCTATTTTTTTTGGGGGGGGTTATTTTTTTGTATTTTGAGACAGGGTTTCTCCGCAGCTTTGGGCCTGTTCTGGAACCAGCTCTTGTAGACCAGGCTGGCCTCGAACTCATGAGATCCGCCTGCCTCTGCCTCTAGAGGGCTGGGATTAAAGGGTGCGCCACCACCGCCCAGCAAGCCAGTTCTTTTCTAATGAGACAGAAAGGGAGTGGCTCTGGAGGGGAGGGATGTGGGGAGGAACTGGGAGGGGTAACTATAATCAGGATATATTGTTGGGGGAGGTCAAGATGGTTCCTCTGTGTAACAGCCCTAGCTGTCCTGGAACTTGTGCTGTAGAACAGGCTGGCCTTGAACTCACAGAGATCTGCCTGCCTCTGCCTTCCAAGTGCTGGGATTAAAGGTGTCACCATGCCCACTTTTCTAGTTTATTGAGGTTATCAGTATTTTTCCTCATTATTAGCAGCTTACTATAACTTTTCTACCAACTGAAGGGTTCTAAGTCTGTGCTTGAGATCATTTTATTTTAACGGTGGGACTGGTCTAAGAAACCGGTAGTGGCCATACTCTGTCACTACCTGTCACCAGCATGTCTCTCCACCAAAGATGCTGCTTCAGCCTGGACAGGTGCTGGGGTGAGGGGGGCACCCCTCAACTTGGTTCATTAACAGGAAGAAATAAAAAACCAAACATTCTAATGGTTACCTATTTTTAAGCTAAAAGTTGCTTGAACAAGAAAATAAAAGGCAAACAACACAATTTGGCAAAGACTTTTTTTTTAAACTTTAAATTAAAAAATTCTCACATAGAAGATCCAAAACTTATTTGAGGAAATACTAAAGTAAAATGTTAAAAACCAAGCAAACCAACAAAACCAAACCAATCAGACCCCAAATGACAAAAATAGATGTATCCTCCAAAAAAGTCTGCTCTAGACTATCAAGTCGTTCATGGTTATTCAGTATTCAGAGCATGAGGTGGCACAACAAAGCATTAAAAAAAAAAAAAAAAAAAGAAGTCAGTATACTGCCATTCCATTGCTGGCTCACTTGCTTGGTGGCCAGTGCTGTCCACTACAGTGTCTGGTCCCTCCACCTTCTGTAGACCACCAGGCCTTTAAAGTTCTTCCTTGGTCCTGCTCTTCTTTGTGGCATGTTCATCTATAAACTTGCTCAAATGCTCCAGATCTCTGTCTCCACCCTCAAACTTAACTGGGTTCTTTTTGTCCCCACTGGGGGCAAAATAGATGGTGGGGAAGCCCTCCACCTTATATCGGTCGTTGGTGATGTCATTGGCAGTAGCGTCCATCTTGGCAATGACCAAGTCCTTCTGGCCCTTGTATTTCTTGCCTAGGTTAGTGTAGATGGGCTCCAGCTGCTTGCAGTGCCCACACCAGGGAGCATAGAATTCAATGAGGACATCCTTTTTGGGGTCCATCACGATGGCATCAAAGGTCTTTCCCACCACCACCTTGACTGGTCCCTTGTTGTTCTTGGGTACTGGCTGTGATTTGATGACTGGCTTCAGTTTTCCTGCCAAATACAAAGAGGTGTCAGTACTTAAAGGCCATAGATCCTGGTACTCTATCTGGACCAGGCACTGAGGCGCCCTGGTTCAGTGGCTATCAGAAGCTATTGCCCCACTCTCGGGGGAGGGGCCTTGGCCTCTAAAGCCTTCCTCAACAATGGGCAATGCTCTGATAAAAGAGTCTTCTACTCTCCCAGTCCCTGCAAAGCCCTGTGTAACAGGGACGCTGCCCAACGAAGAGAGCTACTGACAGCCCTGCAGGGGCAAGACCAACTTTGTGATGTCAAAAACGAGCACCCAAACCGGGCAAGAGTTGTGGTATGCTACCACATGGCCAGCATTGAGAAGCAGGTGCTTTGCTCAGTCAAGATCAATAAAGATTATGTATGCTTAGGATTTCAGATCAAGTGTTCCTCATGTCTAAAAGCCTGTTTCAAAGACCTCTGAAAAGTTTTCCAAGACACACTAGCCCCTTCCCTAAAAACAAAAACAAAACCAAGGCCGGGCGGTGGTGGCGCACGCCTTTAATCCCAGCACTTGGGAGGCAGAGGCAGGCGGATCTCTGTGAGTTCGAGACCAGCCTGGTCTACAAGAGCTAGTTCCAGGACAGGCTCCAAAACCACAGAGAAACCCTGTCTCGAAAAACCAAAAAAAAAAAACAAAAAAAAACAAAAAAAAAAAAACAAAACCAAGCCGGGGGGCGCCACCTTTAGTCCCAGCACTCAGGAGGGAGGTGGATCTCTGAGTTCAAGGCCAGTCTCCAGAGTGAGTTCTAGGACAGTGAGGGGTATACAGAGAAACCCTCAAAAACAGCCAACCCAAAAGCAAAGGGAAAAGGAAGCACAGGCACACATCACTATAGCAACACATGCCTGCAGCACTAGCATCTGGGAGGCTGAGGCCAGCCTGAGATAGATGAGAGCCCATCTCAAAAAGCTACCGAATAAGCCCTTACCCGGCTTTTGCCTTCAAAGTAAATGGGAAAACATTTTGCCAAAATGGGAAAACAAAACTAAACCCCCAAAATGCTCCAAGTAACATTTAAGTTGTCTTGGTGCCTCAGAGCCTGGGTAGCACACCGGCCCTTCTCCGGGTAATTAAGTCAGAGAATGAGTTGTACTGGACTTAGGAGCGGGGAGAGGAGGGGAGTGGCAGAGGACCTACCGGGTCTTTTTCTGTGGGTGGTTATGGAGAGGGCATTAGGCATTTTCCTCTATCACTTGCCAACCCATTCTTTATCTTCCTCTTGGGGGGTTGGGAGGGTGGGCAGGGTCCTTTGCTGCCATAGAAGCCTCGGGATTGTCCTGTCTGTCTCCCTGTGCTGGGTTACAGGCATGCATGGCCACATACACCTTTTAAATTCCTCCTGCTCCCGTGCAAGCACCTACTGACACACAGCTACACCTCTTGCACACTGCGCGATGCCAGACATTCCTTAGACCACACAGGTTCTGTGTTGCGTCCAAAGGGAGATTTGGAGCCCGACGCACCTTTTTTAAAGGCTGTGACAAACTCCCGGAGAGTGTCTGAATCAAACTCCTCCGGCTCCATGGCAAACTTCTTCCCACTCTCATCTAGGATGGCTGCGTTAATGTCCTCTCCACTCTCGCTGAGCCCCAGGTCCTTCACCTCTGTGGCATAGTCTTCCTCGTCAGCAATGGCAAAGGTGTACTCAGGGAAGTCCTTGGCCACCTCCAGGACTTTGTTACGCCAAAACTGAGTAGCTGAAATGGACAAAGGTTATGAACCAAGTGGCTGAGCAGAGTAATTGTCCTGCCCTGGACTCTGAGATTTAAGTTGTTATTTATGTTCTCTGACAAGGCACAGGTTCTAGATATACCTCAGCTGGACAGAAAAGAATTCTGGTAAGGCCATACTGTGTGAGCAGGTGGCCTCAGGGTGGAAACCCAACTAAGGCCCTGCAGAGCTGGAGGGACACAGCACTGCCTGGCTCAGCACCAGGGCTCCAGTATCACCTCTAAGAAGGTACCAGGCTCGACTCTTTTAAAATCTATTTTCTTTGTTGTTGTTTTATTTAACTTTTATTACATTTATTTTGTGGGCACGTGTGTGAATACACACATGCATCTAGGTCCTGAAGATTGACTCAGGTCCTCAGTCTTGGTAGGTCACAGTCTTTTTACCTGTGAGTCATCTCTCTAGGCCCAGTTTTGACTCTTAACTTCCCTTTTGCTATAACAGGAAGGAGAGGGGTATTATAAGGCTCAGAACTGAAAATCCCACACTACAATAAAATACATCCACACCACTAGCTTTAAGGGCCCTAGAACAAGGTTTCTAAAAGTATTAGCCCCCATCCCAGAAAGGCCTTCATAGGGAGTCTCACCAGTTCTGTAATCAAAGCTGAAATCCACACTGTAGTATACAACCACCAGGGGGCGCTTGGTGTACCGCTTGGCGTCATTAGAGGTTTTGCGATGGCCCACTAGGGGTAAGGAGTGCTTCACCACGTATTCTTTAATGGCTGACGCCTCTGTGGAGCCCTGTTTCAAGGAGGACACAGGTAAGAGCAAGTTCAACAAAAGAGGAACTTTAGCTACTATGCTTTGAGTCACTGTCAAGCATAGATGTTTTGAAGGGCTCAGAACAGGAGGGCCAGTGAAGCTGATCACTTACCACCATCCAGTCACACTGGAGTAACTCCCCAAAGTCACCACTTTAGACTTGAACTCAAGCCAATGAAAAGCGCTTGAGGTCTTAAACAGTAAGAACACATGGACCAACAAGTGCAGGACTTTTCACATTCAATTCACAGAGCTCCACTAGAGACCTGAGATAAAACTCCAGCTTGTGGCCAGGCAAAGCTACGCAGTTGGCCACAAGTCACGGCACCGTTAATCCTCAGATTTTACTAGAGAGAGTAATGCAGCCGCAAATTAGAATTTAGAGTCCGACAAAGGTACACGGTTGGTGAGCTGCTCAACCACTGAGACCATCTCTTCTCTGAGGAGTGTGTTCTGAGGGTTTAGCACAGTCATAAGAAATGGCTATACGTAACTAGGCTCAACAGAGTAGCCCTTTAACACTGGCTCCCAAGGTTCTCAGGTGAGACATCCAACAGGCTTGCATGGCACCTTTGACACGTATCAGAGTGGGGGTTCCCAAGGGGATACAGAACAACAGGTAGTTGTCTTGGAGACTGGAGGTCCCTAGGGCTCATACTTAGGACTCAAGTCAAACCCTTTAAAGATACCACCTCACAACCACCAGGGGAAGGACAACCACCTGCCCTTGACAGCTGAAGAAACTTGTACAAGCTTGTCAACCTGCTGGCCCAGGGTTTCTGTAGATGGGGAAGTCAGGGGAGCAGAAGGCATCCAGGGCGGAAGCAGCAGTGCAGAGAGGACAAGAAGCCAAGAGGGTCAGTTCTGATGTCAACGGATGTGCTGAACGTGCTACGAAAGCAAGCTAGATGCCCTGGAGGCTGCACTAGGCTCACCAAGGTGCAAACTCAAGAGCAGGGCAGCAATGATGGACTGTGGACAAGATGACAGGGACCTTAACCTTGTACCTTTTCTGGGGTAAGGATCCCTTCAAGAACGTACTGAATTGCCTTCAGTCCCTGCACTTGGGAGGCAGAAGCAGATGGATCTCTATGAATTCAAAGCCAGCCTGGTCTACACAGTGGGTCCCAGAACAGCCAGCTATACATAGTGAGACCTGGTTAGGGGGGCGGGGAGTGGGCTAATGTACCAAGGTGACTCTTGACAACCCCTTGGGTGTAAACTACTATTCTTTCCTTATGTCTCTCTCAATACCTGCACTTAAATCTATATTAAAGCCTTTCCTTGAAGAGTGTAGAGGCATACACCTTTAGTTCCAGCACTCAAAGAGCAGAGGCAGGTAGATCTCAGCGAGTTTGAGGCCAGCCTGGTGGTCTACAGAACTAGTTCCAGGACAGCCAGAGCTGTTACACAGAGAAACTCATCTCGAAAAACCAAATCAATCAAACAAATCCATCTCCTTTTAAAATAGTCTTCAACTTTGCCTCAAAGTCTCAAAAAAACAATAAAAAAACTGAACGATTAACTCTTTCTCGGGAACACACACACCTGCGAGGGCTGTGTCTGACCGGGTCCAGAGCCCCAGTTAGAACCCTTCTTGGTCACATGGTCTGTGACTAAACATGAAAGCAACAAGATCCGAAGGAGTGGTGGCAAACGATGAGTCTAGGCAGGAAAAGGGTCCTAAGCTTTGGATGGCAGAGGAACCAATGGCATGCAGAGCATGAGAAGAATGAAAGGGAGGAATGAGGGCCAACTACGCAGGACACTGTGCTCTTTCTGGGGATGTGCCCTGGGCTGAGTCACAAAGTCCCCCATATATTTGAATGCTTGGTCATCAGGGAGTGGCACTACTTGAGAAGGATTAGAAGGTGTGACCCTACTGGATAAAGTCATTGGGGGTGGGCTTTTCCAAAGCCCATGACAGGCCCAGTCTCTCTCTGTCTCTCTGTCTCTCTGCCTATCAAACAGGATGTAGCTCAACTGATCCAACACTTTCTTTTTTAAGAGTTGCATTGGTCATGGTGTCTCTTCACAGCAATGAAACAGGGACTAAGACAGGCATGCCACACCCTGTGTGCAGAGAACACCCCACATTTCGGTCCAGAAGCCTGTGCATGTAGAGTGCCCAGGGGCTGGCACAGCATAGGATGCTCCCATCCCGGAAGAGCTCTCACTCACCTGAACATCCATCACATTGCTCCTGGGCTCATACTTTGACTGGAATTTCTCAGGCTGCATCAACACCAACTTCCCCATGGAGACTTTCAAGAACTTAGCTATTTCAGTGCTGAAAGTGTGGTGAAATTTGTAATCTTCTCTCAAGTTGTTAGCTGACAAATTAACAAAATGCATTAAATTGTTAAATAGCAGGTTTATGAGCCTCATTGGCCAGGCATGGGCCTGAGGGGTATGATTGCCACTGTAAATTCTGAGTGGACAATATCCAGCATTTATGCACACAAAGAAGCCTAATTTTAAAACTCAGCACAGATGTAATATCTAAATCTTCTCTTAGAATTTTTCAGAAATACAAAAATCAGGATGACAGAAATTTAGAATTTTGTTAGGGCAAATGTCACCTTCCATTGATGCCAAGTAGCAAACTGGCACTCAGGATGACAGTTCCTCATAGAGGACATGCAAGGACCACATATGCCAATGACCTCACACAGAGGTTTCCAGTACTCATCCCGAGATTAGGGATTCTGCGTTTGCCCAAAGTCCTGGCTAGACTGGACTTTCCCTGGCTAAGTTTCTTCCTGATTAGTCAAGAACAGTCAACTAACCTATTAGGACCAAAGAAACAAGACTTAACTAAGCTCCACTCTGAAGTCTTGACAAAACACCAGACCAAGTTGGGCATAATGGCGCACACCTTTAATCCCGGCACCTGGGAAGCAGAGGCAGGCAGATCTCTGAGTTTGAGGTCAGCCTGGTCTACATAATGCATTTCAGGATACCCAGAGCTACACAGAAAGGTTCTGTCTCTAAAGAAACAAATAAATAAATCACCAGCCTGAATCTGAAGTACAGGCAATTGTTGAGGCAGCACAGAGAAATCAGCACGAGGGGATGGGGTATGCTAGGAGCACACTTAGTAATGAAGCAGACTCTGCTTTGTGAGGTGTCAAGGGGGAACTAAAAACCCAGACACTGGACTGATAGAGTGAGTCTAGGGCCATGGTTTTAATAACTGGCAAGAGGCCGGACTTGAACCCAGGTCAGGTGTTGCTCCAAGGTCAGAGCTGTTCTTTCTCGCAGAGGGACTCAGAAGGGAAGGAGGGCAAACAGGTTGAATGTGATTGTGTGGGATGGAGGAGATGGTTCAGCTGGCCTTCTGCATTTAGCGTGTGCTTATACAATCTATCAACTATGACAGCCATAGGGACCTGACCTACAGCTTATTTCCCACAGGTACTACCCTGATTCTTCCACCAAACCATTAGCTACACTTACTCTTCCTGTGATGCTGCAATTTGAGTCCAGGACCTCTTACCCTACCACTGTGCTAATTTTATACAAAACAGGCTTACACCCCCAAAGCCTCAGGAGTACAGCAGGGCATGTTGTTTTGTCAGTACTTACCAGCATCCTGATACTGCAGGTAGGCTGGGTCACTGTCTCCCTGAAAGACCCCAATGATGACGACATCATCTCCATCCTTCAGGAACTCCTGGACCTGCTTCAGGGTCAGAATCTCCTTTGAGGGAGGCCCAGACTGCTCAATCATGTAGTCAACAATTCCTAGGAGCAGAGCACATGTCTGAGGAGGGGTCTTGCAGCTGACCACATCCTCTAGCTCCCAGCTATATAAAGTAAGTTCCCGTTCCACACAGTATGAAGAAGGTAGCAGCCGTACCATATTTCTCTCGTGGCCCATTGTAGTCAAAAGGCCTTCCTTTCCGGAAAATTTTCAAAGTGGGGTAGCCAGAGACATCAAACCTCTTGGCCAGGTCGGTCTGTTCAGTAGCATCAACTTTGGCTAAGGGAATTGGGGGAGAGCGCTTGCTCAGCTCCTTGGCTGCCTTCTCATATTCAGGGGCAAGTTTCTTGCAGTGGCCGCACCTGCCCAAAGGAAGTCAATTCCATTAGGGACTTGTCCCAGCACGATGAGATGACAGACCAATCTCGTGTTCCCAAACAACTCAATCACACCTACCAACTCTTGGAATGCCTCCTAAGTAGGAGTGCCACGACAGGTCCCACAGTAAGTGCCTTTTGTTTATTTGTTTATGCCTGAGACAGGGTTTGTCTCTGTAGCCTTGGCTGTCCAGGAACTTGCTCTGTAAACCAGGTTGGGCTCAGAGATCCACCTGCCTCTGCCTCCTGAGTGCTGGGATTAAAGTTGTGTACCACCACCGCGTGGCTAGCCAGGCTTTTATAACACAAGCTTCCTGTCATGGCATTCACATGCTAGAGGCCCATGCATGAGGAGACAGAAGCACAACAAACCATGGCACAAGGTAACACAGGGAAAAGCCAAGAAAGCCAATGTCCTTTCTAAGGAGGGAGAGGATGTTCTTGGATGGGAACTGGAGGCTGCCAATGATGTGAAGAACGGCTTCACTGACACCTATTGCTTTCTTGGCCTTTATCTAACATCAAGTGTAGACACGGCAACAGGATGTGAACAAAGGTACAGAGAATTAAGAGTAACAAATTCTTAGCCTACAAACCAACCAGAGCAGGAGATAACCATGAGCCAGAGGCACTTGCAATTAAGATTATTACAGTTAACAGACTGGCCAAGGGCCAGAGTAGCAGTCGAGCACATGCCTAGCTGACTGGCACCCAGGGTTTAACCTTTAGTAGCGTGCATACCACCAAACAAGATATAAATAAATAAAATAGACAGTTTACACCGTAAGATCTGATGACTCTTATCTGCCCCAGATGTTCTTTGGTCCTCCCAGCTAACATTAACACTGGCTTGTCCAACTCCTTAGGAACTCAATTAATTAAAGGGTGTATCCTACAACATGTAAACCATCTGTAAGTAAAGGACAGCTCTCCTCTGAGGTGCTGTGAGCTTATGATTCAGGGTCTCATATATGTAGCTCCTGAGTGGCTTGAATGAAATGTACCCCATAGTCTTGGGCGATTGAATGCTTGGTCCCTAGTTGGTGGTGCTGTTTGGGGAAGCTTAGGAGCTGTGACCTTGTTGGAGGAATTGAAGAGGGTTTTCAGAGTTAAAAAGACTCCCACCACTTTCAAGTTGCTCTCTGCTTCATTCTTATGGTTCAAGATGGGGGTCCTCAGCTTCCTACACCTGCTGCCCTGTCTCCACTCTGCCATCATATGGCCTCTTATCTCTCTGGAACCATGAGCCCACTAAACCCCTTCTTCTATATGCAGTCTTTGTCACGGTGTCTCCTCACAGCAAAGGATAGAAACTAGTACAGTCATAAACCAGAACGAGCAAGTGACCTGCTAGTACAATGTCATGGCCCACCACGCCAGGTCCCTTCCACAGCAATAGGTACTTGCATCTCTCCCGCACTGAAGCAGGGTTACAAAGGTGCCATGGGCTTATCTGCTCCCCCAATACACTAGGTCGTTTCCTTCCTTCTCCCTTTTTGTCACCCCTCTGTGTTGTCACTTCACCTGTACAACCAACAATGAAGAGATACAGGGGGTTTGCTACAGAATCCAGAAACCCTTACCCTCCCCTTCTGCTGTGCATTAGCCACAGTCTCTACCTCTGGATTCTAGACCCACAGCTTCTTTTTCTTGCAGACACTCTGGGGCCTTATCCATGTAGACACTTGCGGAACTCTTTTAATGCCTTCCGCTCACATCCAGAATTCATAATTTAGTCTCTATTCTAGTCTGCATGGCCCATCATGTAGTTGGACTTTCCTCTGGGCCACCAGCTCACAAATAACAACATGGAGACTTAACACTAATTATGAAAGCTTGGCTTAGCTTAGGCTTCTTTCCAACTAACTCTTATAAACTGTCTCTTTTAATCCACGTTCTGCCACATGGCTTGGTTACTTCTGTACCATAGGTCCGATTTCTTCAGAGTCTCTGACGAAATCGCACCTAGATTCCTCTTCCCAGTTTCTCTCTCTGCTCGGACGTCCCACCTATTCTCTTCTGCCTAGCTATTGGCCATTTAGCTCTTTATATATCAGAAGGCACCTTAGGCAGACACACAAAATCTTTACAGTGTAAACAAACATTCTGCAACACAATCCTGAAAAATGCCAAGCCTGCTCAAATATCAGAACTCCTGGCTGAGGGAGGAAGAATTCACCAAGATAAATGAGGCTACAGGCCATTTCTTGGGAGGCTCAGGAGCCCCCAGGGTTACACTCATCTCCTAAGTCTTTCCTCAGCCAGGTGTGGTAACATATGCCTGAGTTCCAGAACTCAGGGGTTCGAGGCAGGAGAATCGCTCCAAGTTGGGAGGCCAGCCGGGGCTACTTAGCAAACCAAAAAGCAGGCTTGAAAACTGGCTCAACTGGTAGAAAGCACCTGTCACACGAGGCTGACAACGTGAGTTCAGTTTCCCAGAACAAAGGTGGAGGGAGAACACTTACCCCACAAAGCTGTCCTCTTACTGCCACATCCATGCTGTGACACATGCACCTGCGTGTGCACACACACATCCACGTGCCCGTAAGCTAATGAAGTTTAAAATGAGCACTTCCTTCCTTCCCAACCCACTCCCAACACTTCCCCTATAATCATCACATTTCCAGTCTGCTGGCTGAGGTCTGCAACCCGTCCCCAATGCTTAGCAGGGCGATGAACACTCACTATCTTAATATCACAAACCTGACTGCCAACGTACCACGGGGCATAGAACTCCACCAGAATGATGTCTGCATTATTCACAACATCGTCAAAGTTATCTTTAGTCAATGAAAGCGTGACTTCGGGTGGAGGTGTCCAGTCGGGCTGGGAAACTTCTCTGACTTTGGCAACAATTTCTAAAAAATTAAACAGCAGAAACAAATGAGACTGAATGTGTTGCCACCCAAGCTAGCTGGTACTTTACCTCACCCCACAAGCTGGTGGAGAGGGCGAGAAAGTGCCAGAATAAACAGAGATAGAAGATGTGTGACTTGCTAAACTGATCTTTAATCAGAGCCTTCTCAGAATTTGGGAAGACAGTCAGGTCAGAAGGTCTCGTTTCCAATACACCATTTCCGCTGTCATTGGTGACTGTAGCCTTCTCTTGGTGGTATGCAACCTACTTCAGTGAGTGATTTCCTACCTACCTCCAGACTGAACCAACTACAGGAAAACTCCAGCTGGGTTCTGTCAAGAATGTGGTGGTCTGAAGGAGAATAGCCCCAGTAGGATCCTCTGTTTCAATGCTTGGTCTCTAGTTAGTGGAACTGTTTGAGAAAGATTCGGAGGTGTGGCCTTATTGGAGGAGCTGTCACTGGGGGTGGGCTCTGTCTCACTCTCTGCCTATGGATCAGGGTATAGCTCTCAGCAACTGCTCCAGCGCCTGTCTGCATGCAACCATAACCATGCTCCCAAATGGACTAAGCCTCTGAAACCGCAAGTGAGTCTCCAGTTAAATGCTTTCTTTCCTAAGAGTTGGCTTGGTCACAGTTTCTCTTCACAGCAATACAACAGTGACTAAGACTAATCAATCTCGCAACATTCTTGCAACACATATAAACTATGTATGTGTTCAACCATGTATACAGCACAAGCATCACAGGCATCATGAAACATGGGCAAAAAAAAAAAAAATCTAGAAAAATTCAAAAGAAAACCAGAAGCTCCTACTGCTCAGGCAGCAGCAGAGTCACCTGGACAGTAATTATAAATGCATGCCTAGGGGTTGGTGAGATGGCTTAGCAGGCTGAGGCACTTGCCACCAAGCCTGAAGACCTGAGATCAATCCTCAGGACCCAAATGGCAGGAGAGAATCAAGCTCTACAAGCTGTCCTCAGTCTCCATATGTATACTGAGGCATGCCCATAGTCATCACACATGCAGATAAATAAATGCAATAAAAATTTTAGTTAAAAATATGGGTAAGATAAATATCTATTTGTAAGTTCATTTCTCAAAATTAAAGTCAATAGCCGAAGTGGAAATCCTTAAAATAAAGAGGTCAGATAGATAAGTGGTGCACACCTTTAATCCCAGCACTCAGGAAGCAGAGGCAGGTGGATCTCCATGAGTTTAAGGCCAACCTGATCTACAGAGTTTCAGGACAGGCAGAACTACATAGTGGATCCTGTCTCAAAAAAACCAAAATACATAAATAAAAAGGTCAAAGCTGAGGAGGTAGACCAAGTGGTAAAATGTTTGTTTACCATGCAAGTTACTCTGGGTTTGATTCCCAGCACAAGAAAAAAAATTCAAATATATAAATAAATAAATAAATAAATAAATAAATAAATAAGTGATTCTTAGAACCAAGAGCTGTAAACTGCCCTCTTTACTACAGATAGCACCAAGCACCAAGGAGACCACTGCTGCCAAAGGGCAGTCTTCAAGCTGAAGGTGACCTGAGACACATCTCCATAGGTTAATACATAAACCGCCTGTTCCTGCCCACACCCAGAGCCCTGAGCCAGTTCACCAGGGAACACTCAAATATTAAAATTTACTCATGGCCACTGGGATGAGGAGTCCAGTCCAACACATGCAGCTCTAAAGGCTCCAAAACGGGCCAGAAAGTTCCAGCTTAGAGCTGGGTGCAGCTCTCCACAAACAGGTGCCTCTTTATCTCTTTTTCCTTTTTTTCACTTACAGGAGTATGGTCAAATGAGTACGGGTGCACACCAAAGACTCAAGCTGAAGCTGCCTGCCTTTCTCAATCGCTTTCCACTTCAAGTATTAAGGCAGGGTTTCTTACTGAACCCAAGCTCAATAATTCTGGGTAGTCTAGCTGGGGGGGTGGGGTGGGGGGTGGGGCTTTCTTACCTCCCAAATACTAGGATTTCAGATGGCTGTCACTTATTTGCTTTTGAGTTCTGGGGATCCAAACTCCAGTCCTGCAAGTACTTTATCCACTGAGCCATCTCCCCAGCCTCCCTACTGTTAAACAAACACACTGTCTTCAACTTGTTTGGGGGCTAAATTCCTATGTACTAGTATGACTAAGATGTATTTGATAAGTAAAAACAGAGCTACAGAATGGTGTATAAGATACCCTAACAGTTGTGTAAAAATGAGAAAAATTATTCTTATAAACACACAAACACACTTGCTTTTTGGGGGAAGGGGGATAATATTGCAGACTACAAAAGAAATTTACTAAACCAAACCTTTTCTTTGAAGGAAGTTCAATCACCCAGGATCAGGGTGTAAAGACTTTACTTTAATCAAACACTTCAGACCATAAGGCTAATAAACATTACCTAATCATAAGACAAGCACACCGCCATCAGTGGAAGAGCCATGTTTCTGTAGCAGAAATGAAACCAGGCATGGCATGCAAGTGTTCCAAAGACTCAGGCAGAAGGATTGCCACAAGGTGAAGACTGCCAGCTTGAATTAAAGAGATCTTGTCTCAAAACAAAACAAAAACAAACCAAACATGGAAGGGGTTATGTGTTTATTTCGTGGCTATAAAGATCTAGACCCTAATTAATATTCTCTCTAGTACCCTATGTTGGGAATGAGAAACTCAGCAGCATCCGACGTACGTTATTTAGTGGATGAACGGGGGTATGCATGTCCTTGGCTAACGGCAGTTATGCATGTGTGTGTGGATGCACTGTGTCTTCTTTAAGTGTGTGTATGGGTGTGTGGAGTCCAGGTCACTTTGAGTGGTTCTCTTTAGGTACCATTCCCCAGCAGCTCATGTTCTGGTGCTCACCTTCTTGGGTCCTGGAGCCCTCATAGTCAACAGCCTGTCCCTTCTTCAGGATCTTGATGGTGGGATAACCACTCACATCAAATCTGCTTGCCAACATGGATGCTGAGGTTGCATCAATCTTAGCAACAGCAATGGGAGGATCGTTATCCTTCAAGGTGCTGGCGATTTTCTCATACTCTGGAGCAAACTGTTTGCAATGTCCACACCTAAGAAATTTAAGGAAGAAGAATTACCCGTATCCACAGAGATGGAAATCCAACAAGACATTTTAAAAAGGCAGCTTTATAAGAAGACTTGTGGTTGAGACATACCACACACACAGCAAATAAGGAAGGCCACAGGAGCTGAATTCTAGCTTTAGCCTTGGGCAAATACTTCCAACCCTAAACCTACGTGATCGCTCCCATTCACATGTGACCCTCAAGTCCAAAAGAGCCATATTCACAGAACGGATCAAAATTAAATGAGAACTGTAGATGTAGCTTAAGTGGTAGGGTGCTTGCCTTGTGTACAAGGCCCCACATTTGCTCTCCAGCACAGCAAAGAAACTTTAGGTTCTGTGATGATTTGACTTTCTTATCATTATCCCCCAAAAAGAGCAGTGTAACTATTTAAGTAACAAATTGAGCTAAATAACAATCCAGAAATGATTTAAAGAATATGAGAAGGTGTATACAAGTTATATGTGATACCATGGCATTTTATGAAATGGATTTAAGCACTTTTGTATTCTGTTGCTTGCAGGGACAGGGGAAGCTGGATCAATATGCCTATCTGCCTCACAGTTTGGCCCAGGGACTTTCTTTATAGGGTCTCTGAGGTTAAGTTCCTCACATAGGAAGTCTTTTACACTCAGAATACTGAGTGGAATTTTCCAGATGCTTCCTGACTTACAAGGACACCAGCAGTGTGTTAATATGCAAACGGTTACTGGGCAGGTGTGATGGTTCAGTGGTAAAGAGCACTAGTTGCTCTTCCAGAGGTTCTGAGTTCAATTCCCAGACCCACAACTGTCTGTCACTGTAGCCCTGTGAGATCTGTTGCCCTCTTCTGGTGTGCAGAGGTACATGCAGATACATAAAATAAACCTTAAATCATTTTTTTTAATGAACTACTAGGTTGGAAGAACAGCTCAGTGGTAAAGCACTTGCCCAACACATTCAAGGCCTTGAGTTAAATTCCCAGAACTACCAAAAGAAAGTTGCTAAAAATGAACTAATAAGCATCTTTTTTTGCAGGGTGGCCAAGATGGCTCAGTGAGTAAAAGAACTCGTTGTGCAAGCCTAATGATCTGAGTCAAATTCTCAGATCCCCAAATAGGTGAAAACTGACCCCCAAAAGTTGTACTAACTGCTACATACACACTTTATGGCACATGTACACTACACTCTCATGCATTTTGTAATAATAAATATGATAAAATATTTTAAGTTTTTGTTTTAATTCAAGATTTACTTATTTTTATTTGCATTGATGTTTAACCTGCATTTATGACTGTGTGAGGACGCCAGATCCCCTGGAACTGGAGTCACATACAGACAGTTGTGAGCTCTATGTGGATGCTGGGAATTGAACCCAGGTTCCAGTGCTCATAATTGGTGAGCCCCCTTGCTTTAATTTCTAATACATAAAATGATAAACATGACCCACACAAAAGGTCTTTGGAATCCTCAATCAAGACTATTAAGAGCTCTTGCAATAAAATAAAAAAAAAAGCACAAAAGTAACTTATCCATAAAACAAAAATACAACTTCAGAACTGCTAAAAGGAGCAGGCTTTTACCTCGCTTATTAGAAAAGTGATGTGAGAACATCTTACACCTCAGAAGGGAAACAGAGCACAGGAGGAAGAGAACAGAACGGGCTCTGAGATGCAAAGCAGCACAGCAGAGAGAGGGGGATGAATGAGTTTCCACACTCTAAAACATGAGGGTAAAACAGGAAAAGAATCTGTATTTGTTTTCCCGAAGTTCTGTACAAAAGAACAAAAATAAAAACAATAAAATAACCCCATGGTCAACAGCTTGCATCCGGGGCTGCCTTTGTCAGCCTGTTTAGAAACTGAGACTACCATTCTACGGTGTGGGCTACCCCATGCCAGCTGGAGGACTCTAGTTCCCAACACTCTGATAAAGAGCTGGAGTTGTGGAGCTGGTGGGATGGCACAGCAGGTAGTCATCTGCCACCACCAAGACTGACGATCCGAGTTCTGTCCCCAGACCTACACTGGTAGGGGAAATGACTCCCACAAGCTGTCCTTCCATCTACAAGCATGCCTGGTACACATCCAAAATGAAATAATCAAAAATATAATAAAACGGTCTCAAAAACAGATAGAAACATAATAATAAAGTATTAGAAAAAGGAAAGAGCTGGGGCTCTTGCAGCCAGGCCCTGGATGAGGGAGGCCGTGCAGCCGTAAGAGCTAAAGCGCTGATACTTACCACGGTGCATAGAACTCCAGTAGCACTGTATCTTTGTCAGCCACAAAATTATCAAAATTTGCATCATTTAAGACCAAAACACCATTTTCTTCCTTAACTTCCAAGTCATCTTCCTCCTCTTCATCTTCCTCCTCCTCTTCATCCTCAATGGCATTTTCTGTATCTGAGGCATCTGACCAGAGAAGACCCATGCTAGTTAGGAAACTCATGACTCCTTTGCAGCTTTGCCAGAAGCTAGAACTCTCCAAACAAGTCATGGGGGCTGCATATCCTTACCAAAGAAATTCTGTTCCACACGTGCTTACTTATGGCTGCTACAGGTTCCATGCAGGGTGCCCCAGGACATAGATGTAGGATCAGCATGCCATGGGCTCAAAGTCCACTGTACCGCTGATTTCCAGGACCACAATAAACTTTCCCCAGTGCCATTTACCTGCCTGTTCCCGTCATCATGCAGACATCCAGGATTCACTCTATGATGTGTACTAAGTTCTACTTCTGAAAAAGCTGTGTTATTTTACCTCGTATTCTTTAAAAACAGCCTGCAAGTCTAATCCTTCAAGAGAAGGCCAAAGAGAAAGACAGACATATCATGTTTTTCTTAGAAAACCAGCTCTGAGTAATAGAGAGGAAGAGACATTGAGACAATGACAACTTTACAGACTTATGGAAGCAATGTCCATTAAACAGACACCAAAAAGGACTTGTTCCTGTAGACAAGGATGACCTCAAACTCCAAGATCCACCTGTCTCTGCCTCCCAAGTGCTGGGATGAAAGGTGTGCACCACCACCACCACCAGGCTGTGCTGTTAACTTTTAAGTTGTTGTTCTTTCCAAACTGCAGATACAAGAAAGCATGGAACACCAGTTCATATTAACTAGTTTCCACACTGACTGTAATGGCAATAAACAGATCTACGTGCAGCAAGTACGATTCCTTTCACCCTGAAGTGGAAAGCATCAAAGGGCCAATTATTTTTTCAGAAGTTCAAAAACACTGCTAGTTATTGTTTGGAACTGAGTGCACTCAAGGCCTGAGACTTCTGGAATGTACTAAGTAGTCCAATGTTGGCTCTATAATGGTGGGTACAAGAAGATCCTGTGTCACACCCACACCCATCACACTGCTCTTCCAAAACTCTGAAGCCCTGGGGTTATGGGGTCAGCTTTGATCACTATCAATGAAATTTACCAACCTATAAAATAATTACAAACTCTCTCCCTCCATTTCATCTCTATTAGTCACATTTTACTCACTTGTCCCCAACTCCACACTACCTTTCCTGCCTTGTACGCCCCTTTTCTGCAATTTAGGCCTGCATTCTTCCTTGGTCAGAGGTAAGAGAAGTAGCTCTAAAATGCCTATTTTCAGAGTGGAAACCAAGCTGGCTTATGCTTCTCCTGCCCATTGCGTCCTCCTTCTGGGCACCATCAAATCAGGTATTAAAGACAGGGAAGAATCAAGGGGGACAGGATCTCAGGTATGCAGGAAGAGCAGAGTAGAGAGGATATGGGTCCCCGACTTAGTCTGACGTTTGACAACACAGAAGTAACTGTTTACTGCATGGCTGCACGGTACAGGTTTTGTGGACAACTCCCTCGACAAGTTTTGTTTCCCTACTTACGTCTTTCCGGAATGCTAAGGGCTGGGAGAGGGGGAGCACATACATGCCAAACAAATACAACAATCTCTGCTCTACGATAGAAAATAATGGCTGGTCTACTGAAATGTTTGTCTGAAAGACTCAGGATTAAGCCATAAACCACACCTCACTGATATTAATGAAAGCCACGCAGTAACTAAGCCCTGCTGCTCCAGAAGGGCTGATGATCTGAGCTCATTCCCTTACACTCACATCATGCTGAATCCACCTCCAACTGTGAATACAATCCACACCATATGTACTCGTGTTCCTGAATCACAGCGACCAATCCTTTGGGACCCTCGATATTTACCACTAAGTCCACCAAGCTCAATGCTGCTGATACTTCGAGAGCTCTGCCTACTAGAACCTAACAGGGAAAGCACTTACTGGCCAATGCTAGGACTTCACATATGCTACCCATGGCCCACTAGTCACAGTGGCAAACTGAATACTTCCCACTCCCTAAATGATCTGCTGGAATTAAGGATGCATTGCAGCTTCTCCGTCTTAGTAGGATGCCTGGTGGGCACCTCATCTGTGCATTCAGGATACTGGAGAAGTGAAGTAGGGCTTGTGGTTAAGCATATTCATTCTGGCTGCAGGCTGCTTGTTCTAGTCTGGGACTAGAAAGAAAGCCTTAGGGAATTTAGTCCACTGTTCAAGCTAGGAGAAGAAGGGGATCGTGACAGTCCACCACCAGTTATGGGAAGACTTATGTGCACAGTGAAAATACCCAATCATGGTAGGTGTCTGTGGCGGCAGTGGTGCACACCTCTAACCCCAGTACTTAGCAGGCAGAGGCAGGCTGATCTCCGAGTGTGAGGCCAGTCTGGCCTACTGAGAGAGTTCCAGGAGTTACACAGAAAAACCCTTTCTCAAAAAGCCAAAATAAATAAATAAATATGTTAAAAAGAAGAAAAAAAAAAAACAGAATTAAAAAAAGAAAAAAATACTTAAAACACAGTTGCATGGTTGTTACCTCAGATTAATTTTCTAAAAGCAGGACCTAACACTTATTTTTATTTTTAAGGATTTAATTTTAAAATTATGCATATGTATGTGCATATGAGTGCAGGTAACCAGAGGCTCTGTCCTATAGCTGGAGTTACTAGTGTTTGAGCTACTTAATGTTGGCTGATGGGAATCAAACCCAGGTCCTTTGGAGGAGCAGAACACACTCTTTTTTTTTTTTTTTTTTTTTTTTGAGACAGGGTTTCTCTGTAGCTTTGGAGCCTGTCCTGGAACTCCCTTTGTAGACCAGGCTGGCCTCGAACTCACAGAGATCCGCCTGCCTCTGCCTCCCAAGTGCTGGGATTAAAGACGTGCGCCACCACCGCCCGGCAGCAGAACACACTCTTAATCGCTGAACCATTGCTCCAACCTTCAAAGTGGATTAAAAAAAGAAGAAAAGAGAAGAAGAAAAAGTAGTACGAAGCCTTCTTTTTCTGAGACAGACTTTCTATGTGGCCCAAGCTGCCTTAACCCCAAGGGACTTTTGCCTATGCTCAGCACAAAGTGGGTCCTCATCTCCTGATTAAACATGCCAGAGGGCTGGTGGTTAGAAGCTCTGGGTACTCTTCTGGACTGCCTAAGATTCAATTCCCAGCAACTCCAGTTCCAGGGATCCAGCTCCCTCTTCTGGTCTCTGCAGGCACTGTACACACATGGTGCACAGACACAGATAGGCAAAGCACCCAAACACATAAAATTTAAAAGATGAATAGCCAGGTAGTGGTGGTGCACACCTTTAATCCAAACACTCAGGAGGAAAAGGCAGGTGGATCTCTGTGAGTCTGAGGCCAAGCCTACTCTAAAAAGTGAGGTCTAGAACATCCAGAGCTGTGACACAGAGAAACTCAGTCTGGTGTGGGGGGTGGGGCAACAAGCAACCAAATAAATAAATAAATAAATAAATGATCTTGAGAGGTGGACAAACAGTTTAGTGTTCAAAAGCACCCCATGTTTCCAACCCCGCTCCAATTCAGAAGACTGAAAGGTTGATTACTCTGCAATTTGAGAAGAGAGCTAGCTCCATTAGTCCTTTTGTTATTTTGCCGTGATAGAGATCAAACTCGGGGCCTTGCACATTTGAAGTTGGTGCTTTATCACTCAATCACATCTTCAGCCAATAGCTTTTTAAACCCTGTCTACCAGAAAGCAACACATTCCTACAAGCTAACCACCCCACATCTTACTGTATAGATTACTTTTTTTCCCTTAGAGAATCTCATGTATCCCAGGCTCTCTTTGAACTTCATCTGCAACAGAAGATGGCCTTGAACTGTTCTGTCTCCGACTCTGGGATGCTGAGATTACAAGCGTACGCCACCACGCTTAGTGTAAGTGGTACTATTCATGTAGGACACTCTTACTCAAGCACTCTACGAACTCAGCAACACCCCCAGATTGGATTTCCCTTTTAAAGTCTGACATTCTACCCTAGATGATATATCCAAAACTTCCCAGCGCCTTCTGAAAGGATGCAGTCTTTTTAGGCATGAAGTAAATCCCACATCCCCTTTCACATTACCTAGCCATCAGGGTACGGCTGGCTACTCCTCAAACGTAGGGAATCAGAACTGTAGCTCCTGCCTACTACGGCGGAACAAACTGCTGATAACACTGCATGCCTGACCAAGTCAGGCCCTGGAGTTACTGTAAGGATGCCCCCACTTCTTCAGTGGACCACACAACCCCACCTTGCCAAGGGGGAGCTACTATCAGCTGGACAAACAGTCTTTAGGCCAACAGTGAACAAGGACAAGAAAGGTAAGTGGTAATCAATCATTACAGAGGATATGGACCAAGCTCCAGTGAGTGAGACTGAACGCTCTCTCTCCCTTTGCAGTGCTGGGGATGGAATCCAAGACCTTGTACCCGTTAGGTAAGTGACATATTACTGAACCACATCGCCAGCCCTACCAAACCTAACGGCCTAGCCCAGGAGGACTGTCCTTGGTGCAGACACCCCAGGGATTCCTGGGTTCACCCAGAACAAACTGTTTCCCAAAGACTGCACTAGTGACCCAAAAGACAGAACACTGGCTAGTCTAAACAGCCTTTGAAATCCACCCACCCAGGCCTCTCAAGATTTAACAATATATGGCATTTTAACCCCAGCACTTGGAGGCAGAGGCAGACAGATCTCCTGAGCTCAAAGCCAGCCTTGAGCTCCAAACTATGAGACCCTGTGGCAAACAAACAAAAATCACCCTAAAACAGACCACTGCCTCAAAAACCAAGTGTTCAGTTATGTTCTAAAGTTATCCACCAAATCACACTGATCCTCAAACTTTCATGTGCGCTCCCCCACCCAAGTCTATTCTACCATGAAAAGCGAAAAATTTGTTTAAAAGGCAGTCTGCCCTCTTCCTGTTAGGCCATCATATTTTGGGTCTCTATAAGAAAGGAGCACTAGGCTGATTTACTTGTAGGCAGGTCAGATATTTGGCTTCCCCCAAAGCAGTCTTTCCACTTCTACTCTTTGTTGCCTGAGCAAAAACTTATGAATCAATGATCTACACGGATCTTACTCAACCTAAGAGCATAAAGTTCACATTCACCCTCCCACACACACTAATCTCAGAAAAATGAGGCTTATACTAGAATAAACCCAACGGGTAACAAGCTAGTGGTTAGAAGGGTAAGAGAAAGGTGTCGATCAAATCTGTTCTCTAGGAACAGCGATTTTAACTAGTACTTCCTAATTTCAAAGTTCTCGTGTTTTCGGCTAGATGATTTCGAAGAAAAGGTGGGGACATAACGCCTATGAGTTACATACACTATCCCTACTAGAGTACATGTATCATCTATCAGGCTCGACTCTCAAAACCCAGTACAACTACCGGCAAATAGGAGCTGAATAAAATGAAGACGGAATGGTAGCTCCCGTTTCCATGAAAGACGAAAACAAAGCCTGCGTTATTTCCAAATCCCACTTTTGGAAGTAGATGCCCGATATCCGCGACTGCTTCTTACAGGTCCTACTAGCGGCTTCCCCGCCTCCGTCCCGTTTCTAAAACCGGTTTTGGAAACAACGTCTGACCTTCCCTCCACGGAAGCTAACTCTCTAGGAAATTTTACTCACCAGGGCAGAGGGGCAAATCTCAGCAGTGAGGGTGAAGAGGCCAGTTGCAAATCAGGCACTCTGCACATCCCTCCACGTCTGAGTCTCGAGTAGGAATTCATGAGGCCCAAGCACTGAAACTCGAGCAAGTTCGCTGCGCCCGAGCCACTAATTTCACAGGGGTGTGTGTGAGTGAAGCACCCTGTCAGGCCCCTGCAAGGTTTGCAACCCACGCTACGTGCTCCCAGACAGCTCCGGCCCGCCCACCCGCTCACCTTCGTGCGCACCTTCAGCGCTCGCCGCAGCCAGCAGCTGTGTCAACGCCAAGAGCAGGACCAGCAGCCAGGCTTTCCGGAGCTTCATGGTGGGGTGCGGAGCGAGGCCTGCAGGTACCGGCCACCGCCGAGCTCTCACCGACCTCCCGAGCGACACCGGAGCGCAGCAAAACCTCCAGGAAGTTCTGCCCGGCGATTGGCTAGGGGCGAGGAAGCCACGGGCGGGCCAATCCCCGCGCGAATCGGGACGAGAGCCGTGGCGCCCCGCCCACACCGACACCTCCCAGTTGCCTAAGCCTGTGCGTCGGCGCGCCAGCTGCCCGGCGTTTAAAACTCCGAGCCCTAGCATGAGGTGCCCCCTTCTGATTGGCTGCGCCGCGACCACCAATCACCGACTGCCACTCGGTTTGCCTGGAGCGCACAGGCCTAGAAAGAGTGCGGGGGAGAACAAAGGCAGCTAGCCCTGCCCACGGGGCGGGGCCTGGGCACTCCTAGGGGAGGGATTGGCTGAAGGCCCGCACCCTTTGGCCGAGCTAGGCAGGAAGAACACGTGTAACACAGTGGAGTGGTGGGGCTCGGACTTTCTAGGGTCCCGCCCGCCCTTGTCCGGGAAGACTGGAAACTGAAGTGAACAGAGCTACTCTTTTGAAAAAAAGAAAGAGAGATCGGGGATTCTGCCTCTGCTCCCATGTTCTTTGGCTTCTTGGCTTTCCTGTTTGAGCATATAAAAGCCCGAGTTTCTTTTCTGGATGTTAGGTTTGGAGGGAAGGAGTACAGAGCTGGATGTGGTGACCCACGCCTGTGGAGGCAGAGACTTATGATTTCTAGTGAGATCTTCTCAAAAAAGAAAAGAAAAGAAAGAAAGCAGAACTAGGATTCCATGACTTAGTCTAGGATTTTTTTTTTTTTTTTTAGAATTAGATAACCAACCTAGTGGGTTAGATCTAGCGATAACAGTGACTGTTTTGGACAGGAAACTAGGTTTGCATACCAGTAAAGAAGCCTGTGCTGGTATTAGGGTTAACACCTGTGGATTAATAGATCCGAAGAGATATAGAAGACCACTGAGGCTAAATAAATAAAACACCGAGTCTAGCAGTATTTTCTTACATACACAAGAGGAGAAAGTGAGGTATATATATGACTATTCCCCTGGGCCGTCATTTTAACACTATTAGGCTAGGTTCCTAGAACAATTTGAATGTGTGTTTTCCTTTGCTCCTGAAGAGTTCTCTCTAGAGAAGTGGCCCTTTGAGAAAGAGTCCTTACCATTTAGATTGTCTATCTACAGATGATTCTGTGACAATTCTGGCATACATGTCCACAATCAGAAGTTGAGATTTTATGTTTTGAAAATTGAGACCAGACAGGCACAGAGCCTACGTGCTCTGGCTCAAGGTTTATGATCAGTCCTATTACAAAACGAGATGACAACAGTTTCTTGTATTTCTGAAGAACTCAACCATGGCTCCAGTTTTGTTTTGTTTGTTTGTTTTTTTAATTCTGATGTAATTCTTTTCAGTAGAAAGAGAAATAAATGAAGGTGGGGCGGTGGTGGCACATGCCTTTAATCCCATAATCCCAGCACTCAGTAGGCAGAGGCAAGCGGATCTCTGTGAGTTCGATGCCAGCCTGGTCTAGAAGAGCTAGTTCCAGGAAAGGCTCTAAAACTACAATGAAACCCTGTCTCGAAAATCCAAAAAAAAAAAAAAAAAAAAAAGACAAATAAATGAAGCCTGAAGAAATTGATTTAGCCCAGGAATTCAAGACCAAACTGGGCAAGAATAAGTAATGCCTTGTCTCAAAACAAAACAAAAAACAGATATACATACAACCCAACACAAAAAAATCTAATCTTCATTTTTTAAGATTTCATTTTTTTATTTTTAGATTTATTTTATGCATAAGTGTGTTTTGCCTGCATGTATCCACGTGCACCGTGTGGATGTGCATTCCCGGTGTCCTCAAATGTCAGAAAGCTCATCGGATTTCCTGAAGCTAAAGTGTGGGTGCTTTGCACTGAATTTGAGTCATCTCTCCAGCCCCTCACTTTTATTTCATGTGTGTGTATGTATATATTGCATGTATGTCTATGTACTACTTACATGCCTGGTGCCGGAGGAGGCCTGAAGAAGGTATTAGAACTCCCATAACTATAGTTACAAATCGTTATGAGCCATCATAAGGGTGCTGCAAATCACACTGAGGTCTTCTGGAAGAACAGCTGAGCCATCACTCCAGCCCCTCACTTTTATTTTTAAATGATGTGTTATGTAGGTGTTGGATGTGTGCGTGAGCGCAGGTGCCTGCACAGGTCAGAAGAGGGCATTGGATCATCCCCCTACTGCTGGAGTTAGGTACTGTGAACCATCTAACATGGGTGTTAGAGACTGAACTCAGATCCTTTGCAAGAGCAGTAAGTGGTCTAACCATTGGGCAATCTTTCCCACCCCAGGTTTTGTTTTCGGTTTTTAACAAGATCTCACAACATAGCCCTGGCTGGCTTTGAATTTGCTATTTAGACCAGGAAGACCTAGAACTCAGAGAAATTAGCTAGCCTCTGCCTTCCCAGGGTTGGGATTAAAGGGTGGGCCACGAGGCCTGTCCCCGCTTTTTTTTTAAACTCCTACACTTGTAACGTAGTATCACTTCATGGAAGCTAGCTTTTTCTTGACATTCCCACTAGAATTGTAACAGGCTAAAATACACTCTGGGACCTACCCTCAGAACTAGCTGCTTAGAAACTGTCTAAGGCTACCTACTATATACCTTTTCTTCATACTCAGAATATAATATTTCAGTAGATGCTATTTTAACTGTGTTTCCCTATAGCTGAGTACTGACTGCCTTTGATGTCATGGGGCAAGGTTCACAATTAGGTATGTCCAGTTACTTATCACACAGGGCTGACAAATCTGATTTTTTTTCTGCAGAGGGTTGCTCTTGATAAGCTATTTCTAAATTTGTAGAAATGAAGAATTGGCTCAGTCATTTCCTTTTTATGCCTAGGGTACAGGCCACTGATTTTTAAAATCTCATCAGTTGAATTAAACCTTAAGTTTTGTTTTTAATAGTGCTGGGGACCAATCCAAGTCCTCATGTGTGTGTACTACCATTGAGCCATAATCCCAGCCTTTAAGAAGATTAAACTACTTAAATTTCACTGTTATTACATGCTAGAGTAGTCTAAGGTTTTGGCATTGCTCCAAGTCTGCTCTGGAGTCAGATCGCACGACCGGATTTAGACTCTACACTTATTTGCTCATTTAATATCTACTAAAAACCTGTGTGCCGAGTAGTTTTCAGTGTACAATATTGTATACTTTTGTAATATTTTATACTACTTGAGGATGCATTTTAAAGGTCAGACTCCTAGATTGGAGAGATGGTTCAGCAGATAAAAGTGCTCAAGCCTGATGACCTCAGTTTGGATCCCCAAACTCAAGCAAAAACTGCACGCAGTGCTGGAGAGATGACTCAGTGGTGTGGTTAAGAGTATGTACCAGAAGCCGGGCGGTGGTGGCGCACGCCTTTAATCCCAGCACTCGGGAGGCAGAGGCAGGCGGATCTCTGTGAGTTCGAGACCAGCCTGGTCTACAAGAGCTAATTCCAGGACAGGCTCCAAAACCACAGAGAAACCCTGTCTCGAAAAACCAAAAAAAAAAAAAAAAAAAAAAAAAGAGTATGTACCAGGAGCTGAATCCAGTCCAGCGCTCACATCAGTTGGCTCACCACCTGGAACTCTCCATGAGTCTGGCCTCTCAGTGCACAAGTACTCATTAAATATGTATATGGATACATACACATAATTAAATCATTTTAAAATAATTTAAAAATAAATAAAATAATTTAAAAATAAAAAAATAAATCAAAATTACATTTAAAATAATTTAAAAATAAATAAATAAAATAAAAATAAATTAAATTTTAAAATAATTTTAAAAAATGCTGGACACCTTGGCACATGTCTGTAATTCCAGCATTTCCATTGTGAGGTACAAGACAGAGACAAGTCAATCTCCTTAAAGCTCAAGGGCCTAGGGCTGGAGAGATGGCTCAGTGGTTAAGAGCATTGCCTGCTCTTCCAAAGGTCCTGAGTTCAATTCCCAGCAACCACATGGTGGCTCACAACCATCTGTAAAGAGGTCTGGCGCCCTCTTCTAGCCTTCAGGCATACACAGACAGACATACAGACAGAATATTGTATACATAATAAATAAATAAATATTTAAAAAAAAAAAAAAAAAAGCTCAAGGGCCTACTCACTTGGACAAAAAGAGGTCCTTCCTAAACAAGGTAGAAACACCCAAGGTTGTCTTCTAAACTCTTCACAAGCACCATGGCACACGCACTGGCCCTCAGATGCAAATATATACAGAAGAATAAGTAAATATTAAGCCAATAAAGGTGCCTGGAAAAATGGCTCACGGGTTAAGAACACTTGCTGTTCTTGTAGAGGACCAGGGTTTGAATCCACAGGACAGTTCACAACAGTCTGTAACTCCAGATCCAGAGCACACTACACAGCCCCTTCTGGCCTCTGTGGGCACCATGCACACACATGGTACCCAGACGTACATGCAAGTAAAATGTCCATATACATAATATATTTTTAGAAAAACAAACAATAACAAAAACCTGTCTTTGTTGTGGAAAGTTATTTTAAGGTGTGCTATATTTGTTTAAGGACACAAAGATGTGCTGCTTTTATTTATGCTGTATTTGCTTAACTCTGAAGCTGTGATTCTTTGCCTGTCTAAAACACCTGATGGTCTAATAAAGAGCTGAGCGGCCAATAGCGAGGCAGGAGAAGGGACAGGCGGGGCTGCAGGCAGCGGGGATGAATAGGGGGGACTCTAGGAGGAAGGAGGAGCAAGTTAGAACGAGGAAAGGATACCAGAGGCCCAGCTAGCTACACAGCAAGACAGGCCGTAAGAAGGAAAGATTACAGAAGTAAGAAAAGGAAAAATACCCAGAGGCAAAAGGTAGACAGGAATAATTTTTTAAAAAGCTGGCTAGAAACAAGCCAAGCAAAGACCAGGAGTATAAGTAATAATAAGCCTCCGTGTGGGATTTATTTGGGAGCTGGGTGGCAGACCCCCAAAAAGAGCCCGAAAGAGACAGTAAAACAAAAAAACCCAAAGAGTAAATAAAAGAAGTTAAAAAAAAAATCCAGCAACACGTCTTGATAAAGAGACGTGGAATTGCATTCAAGCTGATAAAAGTTTCCATTTTGTCCCTAAAACATCTCCTTGTCTCCCAAATCACAGCTCATTAACCACCGTTCTGCAGTCCTAATCTCAGCTTCCTCATCAATCTTTTGATTTCCTCTGGGAAGCTGCTGGTAACCCTGGCAACCACGCCTGCGATTTTTACACTGAACACTGGTTTTGTCCACTTTTTCCCCTTGTGCTGTTCTTTCTCTCCCCTTCTGTATCTAACTGGTTAGGTGGTGGGATTGGGTTTGGTCTGAGGTATTTCCTATCCACAGAACACCACATGGATTTCGAGATTTTCAATTAAAGTGCAAGAAATCCCTGCCCTGGAATGAGACCTCTACAGAGTCCAGTGAGTTGTGTGTGGTAGTCCATGCCTTTAATCACAGAACTTGGGGGACAGAGGCAGATATATGTGAGTTGAGGCCAGCAGGTAGGAGGGGGGAACCTCAACATAGTGGGCCTGAGGCTGCGGGGGAAACTTTATTGGGACTTTTTTCCCTTCCCTGTAACATTAGAGTTTGAAATTAAAAAAAAAAATAAAATCCCTTTCTGATCTCTATAGTTTTAAAAGATTTTAGAATACAAATCATTCACATATTGTGATACCTCCGTTTTGTGCTCTGTGTATACTTTACTCAGTTGCTTAAATATTCATTCATTATGAGATTCTCACTTCTGCTCCAAATAGCATCTCCACCCTGGAACTTCCAAATCTCTATCCACCGACTCAATCCTTGATCGGGATCCAAATCTCTCAATACCTTTGGGTTTGTTTGTTTGTTCGTTTTTTGTTTTTTTGTTTTTGTTTCTTCAACTCAGATTATCAGTATTTTCTTAGGGTATGCTACACATTAATCACCAAGGGCCCTGATGAGAAACTTCAGCATTCACAGGAAATTCAGAGAATTCATCTTACTGCTATTGGTTTCAAAATAAAATGAATCAAACACAAATCCAAAAGCGTATCATGACAGAAATAAAATCTGCTGAATTTAACCGTTTAGAATCATACTCTGAAAAGACCAAAAGAGTAGATTTGATATTAAACAGACTTTCCCTTTTCAGCTTTGACAGTGGTACTGGAGGAATATCCTCTGGTTTAAGATGGGACTTTTGAACTAACTGCATCTGGGCGAAATGCGCGTAAAGTGGTGGGAAGAACAAATGCCTCTTCTTACCAAGGGAGAGAAAATAGAATTGATGGTATTTCAGAAGAGAAAATTCTTCATAGTTCCCCATTTTTAATTTGTATTATATTTTTTGATCAACGTAGAGCCCTTTTCCTAAAACTTGCTTTGCAGTGAGCTCAGCCACCATTCTTCACCCTGGCAATGAAGCTGTGCTTACAGCGTCGATGCCCCACCTGCCTCAACTCCAGTCAGCCTCTATCATTGCAAACAGTTGGCTAAGCCTTTTCTTCATGTCAGGCTCACGTGGAACCTGACAGGATTTTGTGTGTACCCTAATGTGTTCAGCCAGTTTGGATTTATAAATGAAACCTTTCCCACAGTCTTCACAGGCAAAGGGCCTCTCAGGCCTGTGGATGCGCTGGTGCCTGAGCATGTGACCCTTTTCCCGGAAGTTTTTATCACACTCAGGGCAGTGGAAAGGTCTCTCGCCTGTGTGCAGGCCCTGGTGGCTGAGCAGCTGAGCTTTCAGTCGGAAACTCTTGTCACACTTGGGACACTGAAAAGGCTTCTCTCCTGTGTGTGTCCTCATGTGCTCCACGAGTTTAGACTGTTTGGCAAAGCCCTTCCCACACTGGCAGGAGAATGGCATCCGCCCGCTGTGCAGCAGCTGGTGTGCCTTCATGTCAGCCTTCACACGATAGCTCTTGTCACACTCCGGGCACTGGAAGGGTCTCTCTCCTGTGTGCAGACGCTGATGGCTAAGCAGCTGCCCCTTTAGGCGAAAGCTCCTGTCACACTCTAGACACTGGAAGGGCCTCTCTCCGCTGTGGACACGGAAGTGCTCTGTGAGCTTAGACTGTCTGGTAAAGCCCTTGCCACACTCCCCACAAGAGAACGGCCTCTCCTTGCTGTGCGTGCGCTGGTGGGCCTTCAGCATGCCCTTCAGGCGGAAGCTCTTGTGACACTCGGGACACTGAAAGGGCCTCTCTCCGCTGTGCACTCTGAGATGCTCACGGAGCTTGCACTGATGGGCAAAGGCTTGACCACACTCGCTGCAGGAGAATGGCCTTTCTCCACCATGTTGCGGTTGGAAGGCTCTCAACTTGCTCTTCAGACAGAAGCGTAACTCACACACTGTGCACGGAACGGGCTCTTCCTCGGGGTGAAGCCGCTGCTGCTTCAGCAACCGCCCCTTTTGGCTGACGCTTCTTCTGCCTTGGGCACACCAGAAAGATCTCTCCCCACTGAGGTCTCGGGTATGTTCTGTGAGTTTACAATGTTTGCTGAAGCCCTGACCACACTTTCTACAGGAGGATGGTCTTTCCCCACTATGCACACCCCGGTGGACATTCTGCAGGTCTCTCAGGCAGAGACACTCACTGCTCTCTGAACACTGAAAGGAATTTTCTCCCATGTGTGCCCTGCAGAGGCCAGCCTGTGTAGACCGTGAGAGGAAGCAACTACCACATTCTGTACATGAGCAGGGTTTGGCCTCACCCAGGCTGCAGCCACACTGCAGGACCTTCAGCTTGCTATCCTTGTGGCAGCAGCCCTCGTAGTCCAGGCTGGGACCTGGCTTCTGTCTTGAGGGCACAATGGGGTCTTCCCTCCAGGAGGCTGGCCTCTCTAGGCTCTGCTGGCATTGGTGGACATTGCTATCCACTGGGAAGCTCTTGTCACATTTGGGGTGCTGGGGGTGATGGCTGAAAAGGGTGTGCTCATGATGGAAGAACACTTTGCTTGTAGGGCGCTGAGGTGGCCTCTTTCTTGTATGGGCATCTGGATGTCTCACCGAATACTGCTTCAGGCAGAAGCTCTTCCCATATTCAGGACATGAAAAGTTGCATGGCGGCTGTGCATCAGTTTGCCTGCTGAACTCCTTCCAGACCCTGCATGGTGGGGTCTTGGGGTGACCCTTCTGGAGCGCCACTAAGTGATTCTTCTCCCAAGAGTCTTCCCCACAGACAGGACAAGAGTGTTGGGTGCTCTGCCAAGAGGGGACTCTTTGCAAGTCAGGGGTATCCAGAGTTCTGTTACTCAAGAGTCCTTCTCTTTGGGCAGCCTCTTTGGAATAGTGCACTGTTGAAACTAGAGCCCCAAGGCTGTGGGTTCGTGCATTTGCAAGGCTGAATCCTTGGTTATGCCTAAGGGAAACATCTTCTTTTTCTCCTAAAACAAGCCCAAAGGAAGGCTGACTCTCAAGAGGATTTAACTGGAAACGGCACGTGATTTCTCTTGACTTCACTGCTTGCTGGCTACCTGAGAACGAAAACAAAAATTCTGTAAATCTTTTGTCTGTGGCATCTATGTCTTTCACCAGTAAAGCGGTCTATAAGAGTTGACTCTTCTACAGCGGTTGGGGCATCCTGCCCCGACTAGAGTATAAAACATGATATGTGGCTCTACTTTATGACCTAAATGAGCCCAGCTGTAGACACTAAGCAGAGCAGACCATGCTATGAGAAAAGTGAAAGACAAAAGCAGAAGTCTCAGAGGTAGGGTCTAGGGCCTGCAAACTGACTGCATTCTCCCTATGACTCCCATGGCCCACGGTGCAGACCTTGTCAAGCTAACGGCTGCTGGTTCGGGGTTCTTTACTCTGTTAAAAACAGGGAAATATGACAGAAGAGACAGATAGGTGGTTTGAGAGTACTGACTGCTCTTGTAGAGGACCCAAGTTCTCTTTTCAGCATCTACATGATGGTTCCAATTCTAGGGAATTCAACTCCATCTTCTGGCCACCGTAGGTACTGCATGCACACAAGCTTACACAGGCGTACACACCATACACATAAATAATAAAATATTACTTTCTTTTTGAAACAGGGTCTATCTATATAACCCAGGATGGCCTGGAACTTGCTATGTAGTACAGGCTGGATTAAAACTCAGAGAGATTTGCCTATCTTTGCTTCTCAAGTGCTAGAATTAAAGGCATGCACCACCATGCCTGACCTAATAAAATAAAAACAAGAAAACACATATACATAAATAAATAAATAAATAAATAAATAAATAAATAAATAAATAAATAAATAAATCTAAAGGGCTGGAAAGGTGGCACAGTGGTTAAGAGCACTGGTTGCTTCTCTAGAGGTCCTGAGTTCAATTCCCAGCACCCACATGGGGACTCACAACTATCTATAGTCCTGATGCAGACAAAACATTCATATACATAAAATACGTAAATAAAAAACAAGAAAACAAAGTGCATAAAGAGGATTGTGATGAGTCAATATGGTGCCTGCCATACTGTATCTTCCATAACCACTGAGCAGTACTGCAACTGCAGGAACATCAAGCATCTTAGAATCACAATGTCACAATGTGATAGCAATAAGATCCTAACAGCCCCAACAATACCACAGATGTATGTTATCTATCTGGATATATCTATAAGGGTGATTCCTGAGAGATCTAAGGAAGGAAGGCTCACCCTGAGTATGGATAGCACATCATGGGGTAGGGTCCCAGACTGAATAAAATGAAAGAGAAAGGAAGGGCTGAACACAAGCACTCACCTGTCTGTTTCCTGACTGTAGGTACAATGTGATGGGCCACCGAACATTCTTCCCCCACATGATGGACTTGACTATATCCCCACAAACCCTGATTCAAAACAAACATTTCTTAACTTGCTTCTTGTATGGAATTTGGTCACAACAATGAGAAAGGTAACAAATACAGAAACTGACACTGAGGGTTGGGGCCACTGCTGTGATAAATCTGACCACGTGGTTCTTAGGCCCTTGGTCCTAGTTTGTGGTAGGAATGTGGAAGAGAATGGAGTTTCATGAAGCCTTAGAATGACATAAGCAGAGCTCAGAAGGCCATTCCGCTGGGAACTGGGTAAACCAGAACGCCAACAGAAACGTGGTCAGCACTGTTGTAAACGTGGCCAAGAGGGGCCAGGCTCTATCTCAAGTTGGCAATAGAACTTGGCAGTGTTGTTCATGTGGTACTGGGTTTTGCCAGATGAACGATGTAAGAATAAAGGGGTGATGAAGGCTTGCACCACACTTCTAGAAAGCTACTAAGGTCAGGCAATGCGTGGCAGGGTCAGATTTCCTGCAAGGAGTTTCTGAGAGGTCACTGTGTGAAGCTAGGAAGGTAAAGCCTAGGTTGTAGTGTAGTGTAGACCCAAGAATGTTAGAGATGCCAGAACTCCGGAAGATTGCTGAAACAAGCTGGAGCTGGCCCAAGAGAGAGTTCACATGTACTATAGGGGCAGAGCTAGAGAGATGGAGCTGCCCAAGGCTAGTGGAGCCCAAATGATTCTATCATAGCCCCAGGTGATAGACATGGAGCTGTAGGATTTGGTGTTTTCCCTGCTGGGTATGGGTCTTGCTTTGGTCCTCTATTCTTCATTTTTGGAATAGTAATTATTACAGCGTGCCATGGTATATTGGTAGTAATTAACTTCTCTTTCGATATTATAGGGGCTCACAGCTGAAAGACTGCTTTGGTGACGGAGATAGGGAAAGTCACTCTCAGCTTTGTTCTTTCCCATCCACTGGCGAGGATAGCTTCCATTGACGACGGCGTCAGAGCTGTACACATTATTGCTCTCCAGCACTTACTGTAGGTTCTTGGATTTGCTTCATCTTCTTTTTTTTTTTTTTTTTTTGGTTTTTCAAGACAGGGTTTCTCTGTGGTTTTGGAGCCTGTCCTGGAACTAGCTCTGTAGACCAGGCTGGTCTCAAACTCACAGAGATCCGCCTGCCTCTGCCTCCCGAGTGCTGGGATTAAAGATGTGCGCCACCACCGCCCGTGGATTTGCTTCATCTTATACATCAGGAGTTTAAATATTACTAACTTGCCCAAAGTCGCTGTGGTGGTTTGAATGAAAATGGCCCCACAGACTCATGTTTTAGTACGGGTCCTCAGTTGGTCGAACTGTTTGGAAGGATTAGGAGGTGTGGCCTTGTTGGAGGAGGTGTGTCACTGGGGGTGGGCTTTGAGGTCTCCCATACCATTCCCAGTGGGCTTTCTCTGCCTCTGCTTGTGGATGAGATGTGAGTTCCAGTTACTGCTCCAGGACCATGCCTGCCTGCTTGCTACCACGCTCCCTGCCATGATGGCCACGGAGGCTAATCCTCTGCAACCATCAGCCATCAATTAAATGCCTTCTTTTATTAGTTGTCTTTGCCATAGTGTTTTATCACAACAATAGAAAAGTAAGTAAGACAGTCGCCTACAGAGGGAGAGATCAGACTCAGGCTTCAGAGTTCACAGGCCTAACCACTATGCTCTACTGCCTTTCTCTAAAATATTTGCAACGTCAAGCTCAGGTCAGCCAAACAGGAAGAGAAGACCAGAGAGGGAAAAACAAGATATCGGAATGTGATATGTTTAGGTTAAGACCATGGTTTTTTATTTGTCTTTTTTGAGATAGGGTCTCATGTAGTTCAGACTAGATTTGAACTCATGATGCTGATTAGGATAACTTTGAGCTCCTACCCTCTGCTTGCAGAGATTATACTGTACAACTCCATTTTAGACACTAGGTTTTTGTTTGTTTGTTTTGTTTTGAGACAGGGTTTCTCTGTCTAACAGTCCTGGCTGTTCTGGAATGAGCTCTTATAGACCAGACTGGCCTCGAACTCACAGAGATCCACTTGAATCTGCCTCCTGAATGCTGGGATTAAAGGTGTTCACCACCGCCACCTGGCAGACACTAGGTTCTCAATACTCACTCTCAAATAACCGTTCCTCAATAATAAGACGAAAGTGCACACCATCTATAGAGGAGCGAATCTCTTTCTCTGGCTTCTGTTCTTCTCCCCAACTGCCAAAGAACTCTCTTCCAAGTTCAATCCAGGATATCAGTTCTGGTTTCGGAAGTCCACAATCTGTACAGAGAAGTCAGACAGGGTAGTTTGGCTTGAGTGCTATAAAGCACATCATCTAAATTTCTCAAAATCTACTTCTGGAACAATACACAAACTGTCAACAAACAGACTCACTGACAGCCAGCACTTCCGGTTTATCTGGACATGTTATACAAATCAAATCATTTTTCATAGTCCCCACATATCTGATGTTATATTTAATTAAAAAACAAACGGAAAATGCTTTATTATTATTTTAATTGTTATATCTCACTATGTAGATCAGGCTGGCCTCAAACTCACAGAGATCTATCTGCTCTTCCAGAAGACCTGGGTTCAGATCCCAGGACTCAAACAGCAGTTCACAACTGTCTATAGCTTCAGAGACAATAACCTACGAACACATAAAATTAATAAAAAGAATATCATAGACGCTGACATTCATTAAAGTGAGCTGCTATATAATTGTGTGTGTCAACTTTGCCACATGTCCCCAAATCAGTTTTCAAAATGGCTGGGGCGATTTACCACCTCAGTTGCTACATATGTGGTCCTGTCAGACATTTTCCATCTCTAACGCAGGCTTGGTATCTATTGCATCACTTTCCATCTTAAAGAGAAAAAACCCTGCCTTGGTTGCTCTTGGCCCTTTCTTCTGAGCGTCTTATGATCAGCTTACAGACTATGAGAAGCCATTTTTGAATTTTGAGTGGAATTGCTTTGAATATATAGATTATTTTGAAGCAAGCTGGCAGAGCCATAAAGGTTCATATAACTGACGGTAAAATGAAAAAGATGGATAACCTGAGGGAATAAATAAAAGCATGAGAAAAGGAGGAAGCACTTAAAAATCAAAATCATAGCAGGACATTGCCTAATAGTGATGCAAATTCAAAAAAACATGATTTTTAATAACTGAAGAGGGAGATAAAAAGTCCATTGGAACTGGAATTTGAGGGGGGGCATGTTTGGCAGTGACCCAGGGCTGACAACGTAGATTATATTTCTTTCTCTATCAGTTCAATTGCTTTGACTAGTTCTTGTATAAAATAAAAATAATGTCATGGGTTACATGTTTTAGGAAAAATCCACAGATATAATCTGGAAAACTTAACTATGATGAAAGAATATAAGTTTCAGAAACTTTATAATATGAAAGCAGATACGACTGTCATGTGTATGCAGGAGATAAAGAAGAGAATGTCGAAGGAATTATCATCTCATCTTTAAACACTGAAAGAGTCACGTGATATAAAGCTAACAGACCATGCATATTTTATTATCATTCCTCAGAAGCCTGTTCTTTTTTAATGAGAGACAGAAAGGGCACTGATCCAGATGGGAGGGGATGTGGAGAGGAACTGGGAGGAGTGGAAGGAGGAAAACTGTAATCGGGATATATGTGAAAAAAGGATCTATCATCAATAAAAGGAAAAAGGAAAATTTAACAATGCATTAACAAATCTTCTTAAAATTAATCTAGGGGCTGGAGAGACAGCTCAGAAGTTAAGGGCACTTGCTGCTCTCAGAGGACTGGGGTTCAGGTGCTGCATTCACATGGCAATCCACAACCATAGGTAATCCCAGTTCTAGGGGATCTAATGCCTTTTTCTTTCTGCATGTATGCCTGCAGGGCAGAAGAGGGCACCAGATCTCACTACAGATGATTGTGAGCCACTATGTGGTTGCTGGGAATTGAACTCAGGACCTCTGGAAGAGCAGCCAGTGCTCTTAACCTCTGAGCCATCTCTCCAGCCCCTAATGCCTTTTTCTTGCCTCATGTACACCATGATACACATGCTGGCAAAACACTCATACACATAGAACAAAAATAATAAAATTAAAATTATTCTGGCAAAATAAAGTTAATAGGAAACAATCTAAACATTTAAATATATTATTTTAAATTATAAAACTGTCTAATAGACACACATAAAAAACTAAAAAACATAAAAAAAAACACTATCAAAAACTAGGAAGGTTTTAAAAAAGTAAAAGAGAGATGGTATAAGACAATACTTTTCAAATTAACTGATCAAGCTACTTAATTAAGCTACTACTAAACTTAATACATCAAAAAATGGGTGTTACCATATTTAGTTCAAAGAAAACTGCTTTACCAATGAAAACAGAAACGGTTAAAGTGCCTGCCTTGGAGCTGGAACAATGTCTCCGTGGTTAAGAGCACTGATTGCTCTTCCAGAGGACAGCAGTTCAACTTCCAGGACCTACATGGTGGTTCACAGTGACTCCACTCCCAGAGACTGCAACACCCTCTTCTTGGCTCCTTAGGCACCAGGCATGTGCGTGGTGCACAGACACACATGCAGCAAACACTCGTAGACATAAATTTAAAAAAAGAATCAAACAGGAGACTTTCATCGTTTATTTTATGCTTCTGAACAGGCTAATTTTTATGCATGATTTTGTATGTGTGCATGTTGGGGGATGCATGGCATGCATGATTTTGTATGTGTGCATGTTGGGGGATGCATGGCATGCACTGGAAGTCAAGGGACAACCTTGGGCATTGGTTCTAAGAACACCTTTCACTGTTGGGATAATTATTTTGTAAACTGTGTGAAGATGTATCTCTGTCCTTCCTCACCTTCAAAGGTACCTTCTGTTGGTTTAACAAAGGGTTGAATGGTCAATAACTCGGCAGGAGAGGATAGGTGGGACTTCCAGGAAGAGAGAGAAACGCTGCGATAAAAATCTGAGGTGGGAGATTAGTCAGTCAAACTTGCAGGAAGTTGGACAGATGGTACTAAGGAAAGGTAACAGCCATGAAGAAGAATGTAGATTGATACAAATAAGTTAATTTAAGTTTGAAGAACTAGTTGGGAACAAGCCTAAGCTAAGGCTAAGCTTTCATAATTAATAAAAGTTTCCACGGCGTCATTTGGAAGCTGGCAGCCCAAAGAGATACCTGTTACATTCCACCTTTTAAATTTTGAGAGAGGATCCATCATTGGCCTGAGACTTGTTGCCATGTAGGTCAGGTTAGGTAGCCTTCAATCTTCGAGGGATCCACCTTCCACCTGGCCTCTCAATGGGATTATAAACAGGCGTGTGCCACCGCACCCGTCTTTTATGTGGGTTCTGAGGATGCAAATTCAGATTTTCATGCTGCCAAGGCAGGTGCTTTCCCTACTGACCGACTGACTGAATCATCTCTCCGGCTCCAGACTCATTTAAAAATTTAACTGATGAGAAAAACTAGCCAGGCATATGGTTCACGCCTTGCCCCCACCCCCACCCCTAGCATTTCTTTGCAGCCTTTCATGTCCTGGAATTCACTATGTAAACCAGGCTGGCCTCAGATTTACAGAGTCCACTTGCCTCTGGCTCCCAAATTCTGGGATTACAATGTGAGCACCACCATGCCCCACAAATATGTAGCCCAGGCAAACCTTGAATTTATAATCCTCCTGCTCTGCCTCTTCAGTATATCCTTCCAGCCACCACGACCGGCTGCAACCCACCTATAATCCCAGCACCCGAGGCAAGCTGATCTATATAGTGAGTACCAGGCCAGCCTCAACTATACAGTAAGTGAGACCTTGTCTCAAAAAACTATAAAACAACAAAAACCCAAAAAACAAGAACTATAAAGGAGGTATAAGTTTAATTCTGTGGTACAGCCCTTGCCTAGCACATGCAAGGACCAGGATGTTATCTCCAGCATCACACACAGGAGGGATGATGATGATGCTGGAACCAAAGAAGGAAAAATTATCCATCATCCTAACTAGAGGCAGCTACCCGTAAACACATCAGGGTGCACTCATTCAGAATCACACTACAGGGAAGACCATTAATTTCTTGCAGTCTCTAACCCTTTTGTAAAGCTGCAAGGAGGCCAGTTTCTAGGTTAAGGCACACATGTACTATGGGCATGAAGCAGGTGTGCTTCTTGGTGGAAAACCAAACATCTCAGTAAACTGTGATGAGAAACGTTTTAATATATGTCTTAGCTACCTGTGAGTGACATCATGTGCTGTCTTAAATACTGTCCTGCAATGTCCGCCCCGAATAAAGATGGGTAATGTAGACGTTATTATTGACAACAACAACAAAGAGATAAAAGGACTTTCTGGGTTAGTATCTAAGCAATCTTGCTACCTCACAAGAGGATCAAGTGACTGAGGAGCTCTCACAAGATCCAGCTGCAAGACTCACCGAGAAGGTGAAAGCTCCTTACCTAGAGAGACAAGAGTCTCATAATTGGCTCCCATAACATGCTTGTAAAGTTCCTTCTGCCACGCTTCTAAATGCTGCCACTCTTGCTCAGAGAAATAAATGGCCACATCTTCAAAGGTCAGCGGTAACTGAAGCGAAAGACATTATACAGATACAGTCATGTTTGCTACAAGTGATTCCAGTTCATTCTCATTGCATATGTGAGACCTACAAAGTAGACAGCTGTTTTTGACTCAGCAGTTACTTCCACAGAAGTGATCTGCAGAGGCAGGAGGATCTCTGGGAATTTAATGCCAGCTAGGTGTACAGAGTGAGTTCCAGGACAGCCAGGGCTACAGAGTGAGACCCTGTCTCAGGATGCGGGGGAAGTTGATTTATGGGTTGGTTGGAGAAATGGCTCAGCAGTTGAGAGCACTGGATGCTCTTCCTGAAGGCCCAGGTTCAGTTCCCAGCTCCCACACAGTAGCTCACAACCATCCGTAACTCCAGTCCCAGGGAACCTAATGCCCTGTTAAGCTCTCCACAGACACTGCACACACATGGTGCACAGACACACATGCAGACAAAACACCCATACACACAAAAATAATTAAATAAGCAAAATGATTTGTTTCCTCTATCTGCTCTGCTCTCACTTCCACACCCATCTCATATGTGTCTCCATATGTGTGTATGGGATGGTGTACTCTTTACAAACGTGAAGCCGAATCAGTGTGAAACTTCATTCACGGAATATGTCATGGCCCTCAGACGAATACAAGGAAGTAAACTTACATTGGGGTAAACTGCGTGATCACATCATACTCCACAAGGAGACAGAGCCCATTAATGGGCCATACACACACTGCTTCTTCCTTCTCTGTAAATATTATGTTTTATTATTAAATATTACTTATTTATTTAATAATATTATTTATTTAATTTATTATATTAGTATATAATTAATATATTATTGTTTATTTAATTTATTATTAAATATTATATCTTAAATTTATTTAAGACATGCTCTCATGTGCGATGTAGACCGGGACTGGTCTAGATCTCACAGAGACCTACCTCCCACTGTCACTCCAGTGCTGGGATTAAAAGACATATGCCATGATGCTTGGCTTCCCCTCTGCAAATTACAGACAATGCTCGGATGGGCTTCTTTAGGTATCAGCACTTTTACTTTCACAGAAGAGTATCACTAAGTCAATGAGTATAAACAACCTGAGTTGTAAAGTGCGTGTGTGTGTGTGTGTGTGTGTGTGAGAGAGAGAGAGAGAGAGAGAGAGAGAGAGAGAGAGAGAGAGAGAGAGAGAAACTGAACCCAGGACCTTGCACACGCTAGGCAACTTCTCTACCCTTGAGTGATATCCCTAGCTCAAAACTGTTTAGTGTTTATGTTTATCATGGTTAACTAGAAAAATAGTTGCTGAAGTTCATAATTAGAACTATGTAAATTATATATTTGTTAGTTGAAATACTCTGCCTATATGGCTGTAACCCTACACCTTGCTGATTTTTTAAAACCTAGTTTAACTTCATTTGTTATTGGCATGTGCTTATTTATCTATGGCTATTAAATAAAGTATATATTATTTCCATTTTGGGTTTATTTTGGTGTTTTTTTTGTTTTGTTTTGTTTTGTTTTTTTGTTTTTTTTGAAACAGGATTTTTCTGTATAACCCTGGCTGTTCTGGAACTCGCTCTGTAGACCAGGCTGGCCTGAAACGAGAGAGATCTGTCGGCCTCTGGCTCCTGTGCTGCCACCACTCCCTGGCAAAACCCAACATTTTAAGTTAGTGCAAGTTACCTGTGTTACACTATTTATTTTAAAACAATAATTTTGTGCCGGGTATAGTAATAAACACCTTTAATTCCTGCACTCAGGAGGCAGAGGCAGGTGGATCTCTGGATTCCAGGCCAGTCTCATCTACAATGTGAGTTCCAGGACAGCCAGGGCTATGCTGAGAGACCCTGTGTCAAAAACAAAAACAAAAACAAAAAAACAAACAAACAGTAATTTGTCCTAATTGGTTAATATATTAAGAAAAAACGAATAAAAATTTCATATCTGCTTCTGTCCAGTTTATTCTGTGAGAAACAGTAGGTTAACGGTTCTCACTCAGCACACTTTGCCCTCCATGGGACACAAGCAAAGCATGGAGTTTTGATTGTAAAATTTCAGGAGGTGTGCTACTGGCCTCTAGTGGTTATCAGCTAAGAAAACACAGCCCAGTCCCTACACAAAGAATTATCTATCTCTTCCTTATCAAAATATGTGTTCATACACCCTTTCTTTTCTTAATAATGCCACCAAAGTGAAAACGCAGGTATTGCTAATTCAGATAAAAAAATGTCAAAAAATGCTGTAAAGTTGTACTTTGTTTTGTTTTCTTGAGAGAAGGTCTCACTCCCCAGGTCTGACTGGCCCGAATCCTGCAGAATTTGCTTCTGCCTCCCCAGGTCCTGCCAGGTCCAGCTCCGAAGTGTTTCCTTCAGGAGAAAAGTGAGTTTCCCACTTTCCCACCTTAAAATTTTTTCTAAGTTGAAGTCGCTAAAAATCTGTAATGAACCTTCAACCTGTGAAGCCGTGAAGATGATAACAACAACAACAACAAAAATCATGCCAGATTTTGCCTGGCTTTAAAGTTTAAACTGCAAGAGTTCCGCAGCCATAGCGCACAGCAGGTGCTTGGTTAAGACAGTGAATTATTACATTACAGCTCCTACTACACTCCATTTTCGGCATCCACTGGGGGTTGGAGAACATATCCTCTGGAAGAACTATTGTGGGTTTTTTTTTTTTGCAACTGTGCTATATTACCTATTTTTAATAAACTCACAAACATCTGTCATATCGTGAAACTGAAAAGGATTTATGGAAGAATATTTTGTTTATTTTTCCATCAACAGGAGTGGACATCTCCCATTTATTCAAAACCCTGTTTGTAGAAGTGCTGCCTATCTGTTGTATACGCAATCCTGAACAACTGTACATTCGGTGAGAAAGTACGGGCTGCTTTAAAATTACTTATCTCCGCCTTACTCATAATAATCAAGAATGCTTAATAGAGCAGTTAGGACAGCATCCAAAAAAAAAAAAAAAAATACAGCCATTTCCTCTACTCCCTGATTTCAACAAAACACAAAATAACCAAGCACGGAGATTTTACTGCCCTTTTCTACCCTGCTGGCGTGAGGTCCCACCCGCACACAATCTACGTGAACGCAATGAACGCCAGTCGGAGACTAAATTATGACATGGTGAACCCGCGGGACACCACTGCAACCTTCGGAAACCCAAACCCCGATGGCGTTCGCTCTGCTCGGGGGAGAAGGCTGGGCAGCCGCTGCCGTCGGTGACGCAGGCGAGCGCCGCGCGCGCGGACCCGGCTTTGTTGGGGTCCCCACGCCGCCGCACGCGCAGCCCGCGGTCCCGCCCCCGCCCTGAGCCCGGTCCGCGCGGGGCCCTTACCGGAGCGGGTCCGGCCATGGCCAGCGCGGACACGCCTAGCCTGGGCCTCGGCCCCGGCGACGCCCACGCTCCCCGGCGACGAGGCGGGAACCCGCTCCTCCCCGACCCCAGGCCACAACCCCCACTCGCCCCAAACCCGGCGCCAGCCCCCGCGGGGGTGGATCGCGGCCGTCGCTTCGCCCCACAGCGCCCTCTGCTGGCAGGAGGAGCGGCTCGGTCAACACCCGAGCCTCGCCTGGCCACAGCCCACTTTTCTCTGCAGTGACAAAGAAAGCAGGAGAGAGATGAGGGAAGGCGATACCTCCAGAGTGGCTCTGAGACAAGATGGCCCACAAGGCCCATCTCTGCAGTGGGCTCAGGAATCAACACGGGGAGATGGAGACTAAGATTGGCAAGGAAATGGCCGGATAAAGGACCTCCCCTTGGAACAGATTGCCACTAGGGAAAAGGGGTATACCTGGTCAGGGCCAGAAGTGCGTGTTTTTCCATACACCGTGTTCATTCAGACTGAGAGCAGTCCACTGACCTGAGCATGGGTGGGGTTCCCTCCCGGTGGGGTTCCCTCCCTTGATGAGAGAAGCCCTAGAAAATGAAGGTAGGCTCAGGCTTCTGCTGTAGCGGACAGGTGGGCCCTAGTAAGAACAGAGAACCCCCAATATCTGAGCCTTAGATTCTAAATGTAGTAGACAAAGTGGAGAAAGACACAGGAAAAGGGACATGGGAGAAATGGAAACACAGGAAGACAGTGAGAAAGGGAGTAAAAATGGAACACAGCCAGTATCCCCAGAGAATTAACTTCACATTGCTTCCTGGTGTGTTAGCGGTCTGGCTAAAGTATCATAAAGAAAGTGTATGACATGGGGCAAGTAGATAGAGAAGTAAAAGAGCCCCTGAACAGTTATGTCAGCGCGCACACGCACCTGCTTGGCATGGAGTAATGGCATGTACACGCATGTATTGCTATTTGAATGGTTTATTTTAGAAAATATCACACATGGGGTCTGGTGGTTGACTCAGTAGGCAAAACACTTGCTGCTGAAGCCTCAATTTGATTCCAGAGACCCATGTACAGATAAAAGAGAGGGAAACAATTCCACAAAGTTGTCCTCTGACCCTCACAAGTCATCACCCTCCAGCACCCACCCTACCTGACAAAATAATAAAAATAATTTAAATGTCTAGTAAAACAGATTTCCTCCCCTCCCCCCAGCCCTTGAGATAGGGTCTCACTATGTGGAGTCCCAGGGTGACCTTAAATTTAGAGACACGCCTTCCTCTGCCTCTCCACTGCTGTAATTAAAGGCATGTGCTACCACGTCAAACAGTTTGTTGTTCTTATTTTGGTTTTCTTTAAAGATTTTATGGATATGGTTGTTTACCACCTGCAATTATGTCTGTACACAACACGCATGCAATGCCTTTGGAGGCCAGAAAAGGACATTGGATTCCTGGACTGGAGTTACAGCCAGGTGTGAAATGCCATGGAAGTGCTGGGAATCAAAACCACTGAATCGCCTCTCCAGAGCTCCAGCTGTTTTTTGCAGTCTCTCGTTTAGGTGGGGCTTGCTTCCTAGTCACTTTGTGGCAGAATGTGCCTTGAACTCATAATCTTCTGTCTCCACCTCTCAAATGCTGGGATTGCAGGTGCGCAACATTTTTTCTGGCCTGTTTCCGTTTTCTAAGGGAAGAGATGGTTCAGTGGTTAAGAGTGGCTGGTCTTCCAGAGCCACGTGGTAGCTCCCCTTTCCCAGAACTCGCATGGTGCCTCACAAGCATATGTAATTGTAGTCACCATGGGATCCATGTTCTCTTTCGGTGAACAAAACACCAGCTGAGCCATCTCACTGGTTTATTGACTGATGTCTTTCTATGTAGCCTGGTAAGTCTGCAACTTGTTTGTAGACCAGGCTGACCTCAACTCACAGAGATCTTTCTGCCTCTGCCTCCTGGAATTGAAAGCAGGTACAACCATGCTCCCCTCCCTTTTTTTTTGAGGCAGGGTCTGTCTACATAGAGATCTGCCTGCCTCTGCCTCTCAAGTGCTGGGATTAGAGGAGTGCACCACCACTGCCAGCTACTCTATTTTTTTAAGAGGACACTGCAATTCTCTTTTTTTAATATTTATATTTATTATGTACACAGCCTTCCTTCCATGTGCACCTGCACACCAGAAGAGGGCATCAGATCTCATTACAGACGGCTGTGAGCCACCATGTGGTTGCTGGGAATTGAACTCAGGACCCCTGGAAGAGCAGTCAGTGCTCTTAACCACTGAGCCATCTCTCCAACCTCTATTCCTTCCTTCGTTCCTTCCTTCCTTCCTTCCTTCCTTCCTTCCTTCCTTCCTTCCTTCCTTCCTTTTGGACTATCTCTATCCTTTTTCTTTTCTCTCCCAACCTTATGTATATTTTTAAACACACTGTAAACCAATTAGAATTTTTTGTCTGAATCTGTCTTTACTGTATGTCGCTATCTTTTTACCACGTGAGTCTTTAACCAGCTAAGTGATATGGTTAGAATGAAAGCTATGACGTTGGTGCCTGCCTCTGCCCCCTTCTTTAACTATGGTGGAGGTATTGGCGGAGCCACGTTTGTTGTCCTAGAACTATGGAGTTTCTAGGTCCATGCCACCACCAAGAAACCCAGACAGGAGAGAAGCTAAGCCTACAGATGAGAGCTGGGGGGGGGAGGGGGGCACTAGTTTTTCTCCGAACCCAAGGTGCTAGGTTTGGGTACAGCTCTGGCCTGTACCGTAGCTAAAAAGTCTCACACAAATGGCTTTTTCATGAATTTGTACCCCAAATGTTGGATGCCAAATGTGTGTTTCTTTGGGACTGGATCAGGAGGGACAGAAACTTATGTCTACAGTTTTTCTTATTACCTAATTCAAAAAAGAAACTCACAAAAGAGTTGTAAAGTTTATAAGGTTCAGAGACATAAAAGCTTAAATTGTTTATCTAAGAAAATGTTTTGAGGTCTAAAAAGGTAGTTTTGAGTTGTTAATACAAGTCAGGAGAGAATGTGAATTAGGTACAAAGTCTTGGACTCATCACGATAGAATAGATAATAGAGTGTTTTCTTTGAATTTGCTAAATGCAAATGTATTGGACATTATAAACATAATTCTTTCTTGGTAATTGTTCATACCGTATATAGTTATGCTGAATTAAAACCTTCCTTCTTTATTTAGACAAAAGGGTTAAATGTTGTAGAATATTTTGATAGCATTCTAACACTCCAGAGACTGTCAGTAAAGCTTACCTTGAATCAGAGAGTACAGCTAGCTACTAGGTGACCAAAATTAGCCATAGAAGTTTTGGAGGACACAGGACGTATAGAGAGACACAGGAAGTAGTAGGGAGAGGCTTTTTTGAATCAAGACCCTGGGAACTTTACCAGTAAACCACGAGCTTTATATAAAAATATAAAATAATGGAAATAGGTTAATTTAAGATATAAGAGCTAGCTAGCAATACACTTAAGTGATTGGACAAGCAGTGATTTAATTAATATAGTTTCTGAATAATTATTTTCAGTCTGGGTGGCCAGGAATAAACAGTCTCTGCCAACATAGGGGCAATTAGATTAGGTTGGAATTCTACCCTTTCACCGTAGACAGTCTTGCATAGCCTTGGTTGGCCTTCTGTGTACACCAGGTTGACCTTGAACTCACTGAGATCCATCTGCCTCCACCCCCAAGTGCTGGGGACTTAAAGGCACGTGCCACCATGCCTGGCTCAACCCTGAATTCGTCATCACTCACCTCATCCCTCTCTCACAGATTGAATGGCTGGGTAAAAGCCAGGTATAGTGAGTGGTGCATGTCTTTAGTTTCAGCACTCTGGAAGGCAGAGGGTGGTGGATCTCTATGAGTCTGAAGATAATCTGTTCTACATAGTGAGTTCCAGGCCAACCAAGGCTATATAGTGTCCTATCTCAAAACAAAAACAAAGTCAGAGTATTGATGAAGAGATGGCTCAATGGCTAAGAGCAATTGCTACCTGTGGTGATTTGAATGAGAATTGTCCCCATAGGTGGTTGAATACTTGTACCTAGTTGGTAAAACTGTTTGGGAAGGGTTAGAAGAAGGATTAGGAGATGTAGCCTTGTTATAGATAATAAAAGAATCGTACATATAAAGCAAAGAGAGTGATTGGCTAGCAAGCCTTGGAACACATGCCCCATCTAAAGGGAGAGACCTATTTAGGAAAGCAAGCATTACCATGCAAGACTGGACCAAGTATTTACTGGAGGTGTTAATTAATTCTCCTGCTGTGGAACATTTTGGCTGTTTCAAGTTTCCAGCTAGTACAAAAAACAAAAACAAAACCCAAAGTGCAGTCACTGGAGATCTTGAGTAAGCCTATGCCTTCACTTTCTGAGATGACAACCCTAGGCACCAATATGTGTTACAATGTGTAACAAATATGTTACAAATATGTAGCGAACACATTACATATGTGTTACAACGTGAGTATATATGCAGGATTTTTGTTTGTTTGTTTGTTTTTCAAGACAGGGTTTCACTGTAGCTTTGGAGCCTGTCCTGGAACCAGCTCTTGCAGCCCAAGCTGGCCTCGAACTCACAGAGATCCGCCTGCCTCCGCCTCCCAAGTGCTGGGATTAAAGGCGTGCGCCACCACTGCCCAGCTATTCAGGATTTTTTTAAGGTTTATTTTTTATTTTATGTATATAGGTGTTTTGCCTTTCTGTTTGTCTGTACACATGTGCATGAAATACCTGAAGAGTCCAGAAGTGGACACCAGATCCTCTGGAACTGCAGTTAGAAATGGTTGTTAGTACCATGTGGGTGCTGGGAACAGAACTTAAGTCCTCTGCAAAAGCAATAAGTGCTGTGAACCACTGAGCCATTTCTCTGTGTATCATGTAAGTACAGGAGCTGAAGGCCAGAAGAGGCCATTGGATGCTGTAGAACTAAAGTTACAAGTGATTGCCAACTGCCATGCAGTTCTGGGAACGGGATCCCAGTCCTGAAAGAGCAGCAAGTGCTCTTTATTGCTGAGACATCTCTCCAGCTCCAGCTCCACCCACAAAACATGTTTAAGACAAATAATTAAATATGAGAAAAGTCTTTATTTTAATAATTCCTATCAGAGGAAGAAACAACAGCTTGGTGATAGCATTATCATTTTGAATAGGCAGAGCTCAGCTGAAAGTATTTGTTGCGGGCTAGTTGTACACTGTGAGAAGATGCATTTGCTGTAATTGGTGTAATAAAAAGCTAGATGACTGTAGGAGGCCGCTTGTTCATCCCATCTGCCCAGCCAGCTTAGCCCCAAAATAACCACACAGAAACTGTATTATTTAAATCACTGCTTGGCCCATTAACTCTAGCTTCTTATTGGCTAACTCTTACATCCTAATTTAACCCATATCCATTAATCTGTGTATCGCCACATGGCAGTGACTTAACCAGCAAAGATTCGGCATGTCTTACTCTGGTGGTGGATCCATGGCATCTCCCTGACTCTGCCTTCTCCCTCCCAGAATCCAGTTCTGTCTTCCCTGCCTACCTAAGTTCTGCCCTATCAACAGGCCAAGGCAGTTTATTTATTAACCAATGAAAGCAACACATAGACAGAAAGACCTCCTACACCCTAGAGATGACCAATAGCTAGGAAGAGGTATGGGTGGTATTTGCAGGGAGATAAAGGAAGACACATGAGAGATACCAGTAGACACAGAAGAAGCAGGATGGACTGTTACGGAATAATCCTGTACACTGAAAATGTGTTGCTATCATTGTTAATAAAAAGCTGATTGGCAGAATTTTCAGGGTAGGAAAGAAGAGCAGAGTCTCCAGAGTTTCGAGCAGATGCAGAGGGAAGCAAGATGAACATGCCATGTTGAAAGAAGGTACCACCACACAGCAGAGAGCAGATAAGAAATATGGGAGGTGGAGGGAGGAGGGTCAGGAGTTTAAGGTCATTCTCCACTACCTGGGCTACATACTTTAAAGGCTTGAAATAAATAAAAAGATAAGGGATCTTATTTAGTAATTCAGATGTTCATATTTAGTGTTTACAAGAGAATCTAACAATTAACCAGGAAACAAAGAACATGGAAATTACTACTCTTTTTGGGAGGGGGGGCAGAGTCCACTGTGTAGTTCTAGATTGCTTGGAGCTTGCTATGTGGGGGCCAGGCTAAACTTAAACGAACAGAAATCCTCCTGCCTCTGCCTCCCCAGCGCTAGGATTAAAGGTGAGTAGCACCATATCAGGCTTTGTTCTTGTCTTTTAAGTCCAAATTTTTAAATTATGACTTTTAATAATAAAATCACTAAGTAATTTTCATGAGGCCAAGCTTTTCTTCTTTGCCTTCATCTTTGTCTTCACCTTCTTTTCATCTTATAGAAGTTAATTCTGTTAGGGCGATGTTCTGGTTCCAAAAATGGTGATTTTAGCTCTCAACTATGCGCCATCTGACCACAGTTCATGCTCAAATTACATATAAGGTACTTACCTTGTATGTACACTAAATAACAGAGTATGCTCAAGTAGAAGTGGTCCAAGAAGATGACCCTCATACTTTGGGGGATTACAGACTCTTTTATTGTTTAGAGAATTGACTGGATTCACTTACTGAAATACAGGCTTGAGAAGACATTGATTCATATGTGTTTGAAAGGAGAGGTATGATGGAAAGTTATGGTTGTGTGATTATCTTTCTACAACACACTCTGTTAAGTACACAATTTTGTCTTCACTTGTCCCTTAGTCCAGATCCAGCAGATATAATCACAAACTTTATTTTTGTTGGTCTCAAAAGGGGCTGGTGAGATAGTTCAGCAGAGGATCTGAGTTTGGTTCCCAGCCCCCACATGGTTTCTCACAAGGTCTGTGGTTCCAGTTCCAAGTAATCCTTCACCCTTTTCTGGCCTCCATGGACACCACACTAGATACCCAAGTATAGGCAAACACTCTCACGCGCGCGCACACACACACACAAATATTATAACAATTCCACTTCTCAGCCAAGCCCAAGAGAAGCAGTAATCCAAATCCACCCATCTTTGTTGCCAATGCAAGTCACATGGAGTGTGATCTTCTTTGTATTTTTTAAATATTTATTTATTATGGATACAATACTCTGTTTGCATATATGCCTGAAGGTTAGAAGAGGACACCAGACCGCATTACAGATGGTTGTAAGCCACCATGTGGTTGCTGGGAATTGAACTCAGGTCAGGTCCTTTGGAAGAGCAGGCAATGCTCTTAACCACTGAGCCATCTCTCCAGCCCCCCATTTGTAATTTCTACGAAAGATTTAACTCCATCATTCTCACCTAAGTCACTCATTTCTACAGTGGTAGTAGACTGGGTTACCGTCCAGCCTAGACGCTGCCCCGCTAGGCCTTAACCTACCTGGCATCTCCATCAGTGGTGCGTTCTGGGTGGATGAGAAAACCAAGTAAGTAAGAAGGATCTGCGTTCACCAAAACTTTCTTCCCAGAAGCTGACCTCTGGAAGGGTGCGCCGGACCCGGGGGCCGCCAGGGGGCGCGCTGGCCCGAGGGGACCGACGGGAGCGGGCGCGTCTAGGCCGGAGGAACGCCCGCCGCACTCGCTGTCCACGAAGCGCCAGCTGAGGGACGGGTGCAGCCGGTGCGGCGGAGGCTGCCAGCTACTCAGCTCCTCCGCGTCGCTGCGCTCCCGGAAGCCGGATTGCCGCGCGGGTCCTGTCAGTGCAAGCAACGCGAGACCGCTTCTCGCCGCTTGCGGAGAGCACCGAGCAGCCCGGCCTGTGTGCGGCGGCGACTCCCGGGAGCGGACCGGGCAGCGGAGGACCATGGCAGAGACAACCGCCGCTCCGGTAAGGGCGATGATGCGCGGGCGTCTCTGTCACCGGGGCTTTAGGGGAAGCGCGGAGGCTGGGGACCACCGCGGGCCTTGCCGCCCGCGTGAGTCTGCGGCTGTCTCCCGCCATGAAGGGCCACCGCGGACTGCCGCGCCGGGGCACCCGGGTCTGAGGTTTCGAGCTCGAACGCGCGGTGCTGCTTCGCGTTAGCCCGCAGGACGGGGAAGTGGGCTCGAGGGGTTTCTGAAATCCGCCAGCCATCGTGGACAGCCGTGAGAGCTGTCGTTGCTAGGCGCGGCAGGACAGTCACCTGCGAGGCGGCGAAGGTAAAAGCCAAGGTGTGCCCTTAACAGACTGCGCGTCGAGGGCCACTGTCGCGAGCCCGCCCGCCCTCCCGGACAAGGCCCTGCAGGGACCTTGGAAGGGCCGACGAGGGCGCAGGCTTAGCCAGTCGTGCGTGTGCTTGTTTGCTGCAGGCCTGCAGTGGATAGATGCCAGAGCCACCAGGGCAACCGGGACAGCCCTTGCACACAGCCATTAAGGAAGGGGGAATGGTTATTTGTCAGGGACCATTGTCCTAAAGATGATAGCAGGGACCATTGTCCTAAGGATGTTTGCAGAGAACCCCACACCCCAACTATCTTGAGAACTATTTGTTAACGGAACCTGCCCCACATTTCAACTATCTTGAGAACTATTTGTTAACGGAACCCGCCCCACATTACAACTATCTTGAAAACTGTTGATGGACTCACAGAAGGAATGTTTCCGCTTGCACAGAGAACACTAGGTGTGCTGACTGGTGACCTTTGCTACCCCGGCAAAGTTCCTTCCTACCCCTACCCCCCACCCCAAGCCAAATTCCTCATTCAAGGGCTATATTAGCCGCAACCATTGCCCTAATAAACGGAGACCTTGACAACAGAACTTTGCTTGGTCTCCTTTTTCTCTCCCGCCAATGATTCTTTCAGGTAGTGTCTCTTCAGACCCTGAATAACTGGACCTGCTGGACGGGTCAGTTGTTTAACAGAACGTTCTGACTGGAAAGTATTGCTTGTGTTTGCCATCCAAGAAGCTGTTGGTCAGCTCAAAGAGACGTTTTTAATAGGTCAGATGGCAGGCAGGCCCGCTGAGGAAGCGCTAGGAAGTAAGAGAAGGAAGAAGAAAACGGGAGCATTGGGTTTGGGCGGGGAATAGAACAGAATACCATCCCTACTCCTGGAGCTTAATTTTTTTTCCAAACCAAAAAAAAAAAAATTTAAAAGATAGTAGAGACCATCATGCTGAAAGCTGTGCACATACTTTTAATTCTCTAGTCGTCTTGTTTAGGAGGTAAAACTATGGCTCACACTTGGGAGTCAGAGAGGAGGATCAGAAATTTTAGGATAGCCGGGCGGTGGTGGCGCACGCCTTTAATCCCAGCACTCGGGAGGCAGAGGCAGGCGGATCTCTGTGAGTTCAAGACCAGCCTGGTCTACAAGAGCTAGTTCCAGGACAGGCTCCAAAACCACAGAGAAACCCTGTCTCGAAAAACCAAAAAAAAAAAAAAAAAAAAAGAAATTTTAGGATATCCTTGGCCAAATAACCAAATTATGTCTTAGAAAAGAAAGAAAGAAAGAAAGAAAATAGTAAAAACAGGAAATTAATTTCAGTGATATGTGTTATTTACCCTAATGCATGCAAAATTTCAATAGTATTGAATATTACAAAATTGTTAATGAGATTTCACAACTTTTCATCCTAAGTCTTCACACCATTATTGATTTTTATACGCAGAGTATGTCAGTTGAACATTTCAGTTGTCATTTCAGGTCCTCCCTGATCACATGGAGCCAGTGGCTATGGTACTGACCAGGGCAAATCTGTTTTATGACAAAGAATTGGGAAATACTGAGATTTTTAATTTTAAGAAACATTTTTAGGGGCTGGAGAGATGGTTCAGCAGTTAAGAATATTTGTTGTGCTCTCAGAGGACCCTGGTTTAGGTCCAGCATTCACATGGTGGCTAACAACAATCTGTAACTCCAGTTCTAGAGTATCTGATGCCCTCTCCTGACCCCTGAGTGCATCAGGTATGCACATGGTGCCACATATATACACAGCGACACAGTACTGATATATATAAAACAAATAAATCTAAGTGATTTAAAAACATTTCTTATCTTTGAGAATTTAATGGAATGTATTTTGATCATGTTCACCCCACTCATTCTCCTAGCTCCTCCCAGGTTCACCCCCTTCCTTTACCAGTGTCCCCCAGTTTTGTACCTATGTGTCTATATGACCCATGGAGTCCAATTTGTGCTTCTCATATACTCCTTGGTGTATATTCCACCCACCAGAATGTGGTTGACCTACCAGGAGCCACACCCCTAAAAAATGGGCTTTCTCTCCCCCAGATGCCATCAGTTATCCATAGCTCCTCAGTTATGAGGTGGGAGCTCATGAACCTCCTCTTCCCCTTCCATGCTGTAATCTTGGCTAGCTTAATTTTTTTTTTTTTCAAGACAGGGTTTCTCTGTGGTTTTGGTTCCTGTCCTGGAACTAGTTCTTGTAGACCAGGCTGGTCTCGAACTCATGAGATCCGCCTGCCTCTGCCTTCTGAGTGCTGGGATTAAAGGTGTGTGCCCTGCTGGCTAGCTTGATTTTATGCAGGCAGCCACAGTAGATAGGAGTTCGTGAGTGCCGTGGTCTTGTCACGTCTAGAAGACACTGTTTCACTCCAGTCCAACCTTAGGTCTTAGGACCTTGTTACCCTTTTTCCACCGTGGTCGCTGAGCCTTGGGGTTTGGGCAGTGGTGTGGATGCCCCATTTGGTTGAGCACTTCACTGACTATTTTTTGTTTTAGTTTTGTTTTTGGTTTGGGTTTTTTGAGACAGGGTTTCTCTGCTGCTTTGGAGCTTGTTCTGGAACTCGCTCTGTAGACCAGGCTGCCCTCGAACTCACAGAGATCCACCTGTCTCTGCCTCTCGAGTGCTGGGATAAAAGGCGTCCATCACGAACGCCCAGCCTGACAAATTTTTTACTACTATGAGTACTATTGAGTCTTTTTGAGACAGAATCTTGCTATGTTAGCCCCAACTGGCCAACATATAGATCAGGGTGGCCCCAAACTCACAGAAGTATTTCTGCCCCTGCAAGTGCTAGAACCAAAGGCACTTGCCACCACACTAGCTGTTTTTTTTTTTAAATGTACCTTATAAAGTAGAAGGGTTGGTATTAAGAGTACAAGTGGAGAGATTGACTTTAAACAAGATCAAACTCCTTTGAGAAAGAAAGGACCCATGTATTATTACTGATAGGTTTGGTGTGGGAAGAAGTATAAAGAAAAAGAGTTTAGGCCTAATTTCTTTAGTTTCCTTTTTTTTGTTTGTTTGTTTTGTTTTTGTTTTCTGAGACAAGGTTTCTCTGGATATCCCTGGCTGTCCTGGAACTCACAGAGATCTGCCTGTCTCCCCTCTTCCCCCTACCTCCCAGTTCTGGGATCAAAGGCATGTGCCACCTTAGTCTGACTTACTTCAGTTTTCTTAAAGTAAGACACCATGTCATCTCTGGAGTGTAAGGGGCTATGTGAATAAGTCTCTGCCCTCCCTGTGTGCTCCCTAAATCAGAAGGTAGAGCATCCATCACCTAAGAATGTGCTTAAAGCACACCATCTCCATTTTCTTATCACACTTGCTGAATGAAAATATGGATTTTAACTGGATTGTCAATGACTTTGTGGGGCTGGGATCAGGATTTGGGATTAAGGTCTTGCTATTGTAGCCCTTGCTGGCTAGATACTCACTATGTAGCCCTGACTAGACTCAAACTCAGAGCAATTCTCCTAACTCAGTTTCCTTAGTGCAGAGGACAACATGGGGGAGTTGTGATATGGCATTCCCCTCTATATGATGTGAGTGCCATTGATGAATAAAGAAACTGCCTTGGCCTGTTGATAGGGCAGAACTTAGGTAGGCGGGGAAAACTAAACTGAATGCTGGGAGGAAAAAGAAAGAGTTAGGGAGAAGCCATGGAGCCACCGCCAGAGACAGACACAATGAAACTTTGCTGGTGATGCACAGATTAATGGAGATGGGTTAAATTAAGATGTAAGAGTTAGCAAATAAGAAGCTAGAGCTAATGGGCCAAGCAGTGTTTTAAATAATATGGTTTCTGTGTGATTATTTTGGATCTGAGCTACTAAGCTGCCGGGAACCAACAAGTGACCTTCTTCAACAGAGTTGATTCTCTTCTTCCACCATTTGGGTCCCAGGAATTGAGCTCAGATAATCAGGCTTGACTGCAAGTGTCTTTATCTGCTAAGCCGCCTCACTGGCCGATTGCCCAGCCTTTTCTAGTTGATTCTTTTGCACATTAGTTTGAAAGTTTGCAGAAGCCTGGAGGGCACTGGATAGTGTTAGTAGTGTCAATGAGCATTGACCGTCGGTGTATGACAGCATCTCACATGGTTGTATGATTTACTTTTGTAGATCTTATCCGACTGCTTGTAGAAACAAGCAAAAAAAAAAGTGTATGATTCAACTCATTCAAAGTAGGAGGTCAACTGAGCAAGTGACAGGAGTGAAATGGGGTTGAAGGTGGCAGAAATGGTCAAGTAGGGAAGAAAGCAAAGCCATGTACAGGTGGTAGGCCAGAGTTATTACTGATGGATTGAAGATCAATGAAATGAGGCTAAGACAGTGCATGAAGTGGAAATAGAGGGCTGTGGCCAGAGCGGTTTGTCAGGTTCAGAGAATTAGGCCTTGAGGAGGCTTAGTCCAGCCTCCTATATTTGTCAGATTTCTTCCATTTATGATACTCTGTTTCAAAGTACATTCAGTAATGAATAGCCTGTGACTTCCTTGGAAAAAAATCTAATTATGACATTGTTACCCGCCTGAAAATTCCCATCTATTTTTCCACATCTAGTTTGTCCTTTGGAGTTTTATAGTATAAGATTAAATAAACCTGTTCTACTTTCAATTTCATAACCCTTGAATATTTTAAAATAGTTGTCGTATTTTCTCTAGACTATGCGTCCTCAGTCTGTCAGTTATTACTAATTGGTATAGTTGTAGTGTATAACCTCAGTGAAAGACAGAGCTAGAATATAAATTCTTAAGAGATTTGTCGTAGAGCACTGTGGTAAGTGAAACTTGGTGAGAATTCTTTGCCTTTTCCAGAGATAGAGGAGGCAGCAGCAGCCTGAACTTCTGGACCCTTTATTAGAGAGATGGACCAGATTGGTCCTAAGAAGCGAGTTTATTTATCTTTATCACTATCTTTGCCAGTCCATCCTTGAACCCACCAAAACAGTTCCCTTGGCTTTTGATGCCTACAGGTTTCAGAGCAACAAGGTTAACAGAGAGACTTTACTTTTGTTTTTGTTTTTGAGTCAGGGTTTCTCTGTGTAGCTTTGGAACCTGTCCTGGTGTTTGCTTTGTATCCCAGGCTGGCCTCGAACTCACAGAGATCCTCTTGCTTCTGCCTGTGGAGTCCTGAGCTTAAAGGTGTGTACCACCACCACCCGGCCTAAAACTATTTTGATTAATATCAGCTGGACAGTAAGTAGCTCTTATCTGGTCGTAGTTTAGAGTCAGGAGTCCTTCTAACTCAACGTCTTGCCCCCATCTCTCCATTGCACGTAGACTTCTGAATGGGACTCGGAATGCCTTGCATCTCTGCAGCCTCTTCCTCTTCCTACACCTCCAGCAACAAATGAGGCACACCTGCAGACCGCAGCCATCTCCCTGTGGACAGTGGTGGCTGCTGTGCAGGCCATAGAGAGGAAGGTGGAGGTCCACAGCCGGCGACTGCTCCACCTAGAAGGCAGGACAGGGACAGCAGAGAAGAAACTAGCCAGCTGTGAAAAGACAGTGACTGAGCTTGGGAACCAGCTGGATGGCAAGTGGGCCGTACTGGGGACCCTGCTGCAGGAGTATGGGCTGCTTCAGCGGCGGCTGGAGAACCTGGAGAACTTGTTGAGGAACAGGAACTTCTGGATCCTGCGGCTGCCCCCAGGTATTAAAGGAGATATCCCAAAGGTAATACCCCACTTCTAGGTTACAGCAGTACCACTAGCTCAGACACTAGCAGTTTAAGGGTAGTCTTGGTCAGTCAGGTACTTAGATATTTTTATTTCCTCTTAAAATTTCTTAGGTTGATGGAACTCTGAAGGTACTTTACATTTGTCTTCTTGAGAACTCTACTATGTTCATATCTTCCTTGCCTTTCTTTGTTTTTGTGAGACAGTCATGTAGCCAAGACTGGCCTTGAACTGCTGATTTTCTGCCTATATCTCTCCCAAGTGTTAGGATTACAGTCATGGGACAACCGTGGCTCAGTACACATTTAGAGGGTCAGCCTTCCAGAGAGAAAATCCATAGTTGACTCTAGATTCTTTTTCCCCTTTTAATATCTTTCACTTTTCATGTATATGAGTCCCTTCTCTCTTTATAAAACCATCTGCCACAATCTTAGTGAGAAAATTGAGTTCAATTTCATTGAAATCAGTTAATTTGAATTTGGTTGACAATTTTGGTGAAAAGTTAGAGGGAAGACAATGTAAGGGATTATAATCATATGGTTCTTATAAGGGCTGGGGTCGTCTGTGAGTCTAGGCTGTCATTCATGGAGCAAGCATGCTAAGATGCTAGCACTGTCTTTTGAAAGAACTAGTTATAAAACAGAAAGGAAGTTTTGATGATCACTGTTTGGCAGCGAGACGCCTAGTTTCCAAACATACTCTTTCATTTATACAATTGTTCATAGACACAGGCCTTTTTAATTCTTTAAAAATGTTTTTTGGGGGTAGGCATGCCTTCATTCCTAGCACTCTGGAAGCAGAGATAGGAGGATCTCTGAGTTTGAGGCCAGCCTGGTGTATATAACAGTTCCAGGGCAGCCAGGAATACATAGAGAGGCCTTGTCTCAAAAAAACAAAAAGCAATTTTTTTTGGCTTACGAGTTTGATATGTAGCCCAGACCTGCTCACAACTTAGAATCTTGCTTCAACCTCTCAAGTAATGGGGTTTCAGGCATGGGGCACCATACTTGGGTTCCACAAGTATTTCTTGAATACATTTTTGTTTATTTTATATATTTTCTCAAAGAAAAAAACTAACTTGTAAAACATATTTAAATACGTTGATAAAAGTAAATTCAGGTTCTTGTTAGTGTTCTGTTTTCATATGGATGCCTGAGAAGGTCTCACTAAGAAAATGATATTTAGCCAGGTATGGTATCATATGCCAGCACATGGGAGCCAGAAACAGGTGATCTCTGTAAATTTGAGGCCAGTCTATGGTACATAGGGAGTTCCAGGCCAGCCAGGGATATACAGTGAGGCCCTGTTTTAAGGTGTAGGAGTGCAGGGCTAGGGAGATGGCTCAGTGGTTAGGAGCACTGGCTGTTCTTCTATAGGACCACAGTTTGATTTCCACCACTCACATAGGCAAAACATCCATGGACATATATATACACACACAGACACACACAGACACACACACACACACACATATATATATATATGAAATTGATATTTGATATTTGAGCTGAGTGAACTTCAGGAAGAGGCCCAAGATTATGAGAAGATCTGAGGAAGAGCTTTCCAGGTAGGAAAGAGTAGTTAATACAAAGTCCCCAAGGCACAGTAGATTTATAACACAGGAAAAGGAAAAAGGCCAGTTAGCCAGTATGCATGCTTGACTAGAAGCACAATTGAAGAAACAGAGTGGAATCATTATTGAATTCTCATTGTTCCAGAAATTACCTGCTTTGGCATGATGACACACTATTTTAATCTTAGCACTTAGGAGGCCAAGGCAGGAGATGGAAATTTGATGTTTTGTTTGAGATATGATCTCTCACTTTGTAGACCAGGCTGGATTTGAACTCATGGATGTCTGCCTGAACCTGCCTCTGATTCCCAAGTTCCCAAGTACTGGCATTAAACCTCCAGAATGGAGGTTTGAAATGAGCTGGGGTACAAAATGAGACTTTATTCTTTTTATAAAAAGTTTGTTTGTTTGTTTGTTTGTTTGTTTGTTTGTTTGTTTTTGAGACAGGGTTTCTTTGTGGAGCCTTGGCTGTCCAGAAACTTACTCTGTAGATCAGGCTGGCCTTGAGCTCACAGAGATCTGCCTGCCTCTGCCTCCCGAGTGCTGGGACTAAAGGTGTGCACCACCATAACTTCTCACCACCCCTGGCTCCTGCAAGACTTTATTATTAGCAAAAATAACAATAACAATAACAAAAAAGTCAACTGGCTTGGTATACTTTAACATTTTTGGAGTTCAAAGTGGAATAATTTTAAAAACTCCATAGACATTATAATATATGACTGGTACTATGACCTTTAAGACCGAGGACAGGAATTTGAGTTAGAAACTTAAGTCCAATGAGAAGAAACTGCAGAACTTGAGTACAGGAATTATTTCTGGCTTATGCTTAGAAAAGTTATGCTTGCTGCTTTGTGGAGATTTGTAGCAGCAAGAACAGAAACAGAGTGGAAATTGTGAGGGAGCATTAATGACAAGAAAGTGGGAGTGGTTTGAGTGATGAAGCCATGGCCATGAGATGAAGAGAAGTAGATAGACACGGGAACTGCAATAGGATTTTATTTGCTGGGAATGAGGAATAATTGCCATTGTAAAATTAACTGTGGGATGATTTACTTAGAACTTAGTGTTCTGTTTTACTTATTTCAAGGCTTATAATTTTCTTAAGAGTCCTAACTTGCCCAAGATCTTATGGCTACCAACAATAAACAGCAGCATTGTATTTTTAACCTAGCTGGATCTGAAGCATATACTCTGTGGATTTACTGACTCTTAGGCTCTTAGTTTAAGAACTGAGAGATGCCTGGGTGGTGGTGATGCACTCCTTTAGTCCCAGCAGAGGTAGGCAGATCTCTGAGTTCAAGGTCAGCTTGGTCTACAGAGTGAGTTCCAGGACAGCCAGGGATACACAGAGAAACCCTATCTCAAAAAACCAAACCGGGGGTGGGGGGGGGGAGAGAGAGAGAAATGAAAGAAGGAACTGAGAGATGGATCACTTGTTGCTCTTACAGAGGATCTGGGTTCAGGTTCCAGTCATCTATAACTCTAGTTCTAGGTGATCCAGTGCTCTCTTCTGGCCTTTGTAGGCACCAAGCATGCACACAATACACTTAACATACATGCAGGCAAAATACTCATACAGGCACATAAAATAAAAGTAATCTTTATGAAAAGGAAATGAACTTAGATGGTAACAGATGGTAACATTTCCTTTAAGATACTGATATGGAGAGCTCACTAGAGATGATCGATCGCTCAGACCCTCAGACACAGTGTATAGCCAACTGAAAAGTCTTTATTCCAGCAGACTGAGACCACACTCAAATGTTCAGGGCCCTGAGTATCCCCCTTCCCATCCTCACTTCCACTCCCATCCAGTACATAGGGGTTTTAAAGGCTGAAACCTTCTGGCTCCTCGCTCGGTAGGTGCAGGGGGCTTTGTAGAAGTAAGCAGTTTGTAGCAAGCAGTCTTAACAGAAGTAAGGTAAGTTGTTAGCTGGAGGGGTTCTCCACAAAGAGGCAACTAAGATGAACAGTTAGCTGGAGGGGGTTCCTTACAAACAAGCAGTTTTAACAAAGGCTTAGATAACTTAGCTAGGACACTCTGTCCTTTGGTTCCTAGAATAGAGTTGGGTTGTTTTCCATGGGCTTTTCCATCAAGATCAGATTCTAGTTAAACCTGAAATGGCTTCAGCAAGAATATAAGATGGAGGAACCTCTGTACTGGCTTGCCTCATCACAGTGCCTCAGGGAGTAAAAGGAATGAGTAGTTATCCCTGGGCAATGTTAGGTTCAAGAAGCTCAAGGAAGGGTGAAGAGCCCTTGACACAGAGATAGTATTGTCAGTTATGCATTGGGAGAGGCGTCTCTAGAGAGAGTGGGTAACAAGAGATAAGCTTCAGAGGTAGAAGGAGTCAGCAGAAAACACCAGTGAGTTAGCAGGAAAGCAATCATAGAGTGGTTGGAGCTACAGAGCTAAGGAGACTTCAAGGAGAATTGTGATTTGTGAGTTATAATACTGGGAGGTCTAGAAAGGTAAGGATAGTGAACGTGATTGGCAGCGTGGCTGTCAGAGGAAATCATGACATAATTTGCTTGACTGGCAAGATAGAGATAGAGGACTATTAGAATAGCACAGTTGTAGAGTAAACAGGAAGCGAAGAAAAGAATGGTAGGAATAGAGTTCCCTTCCTTCCTCTCTCCCTCTCTCCCTCCCTCCTTTCTTTCTATATAAGTATAGAGCTATTAAAAGTAAGGCTCTGGAGAGCACTGACTGCGCTTCCAGGGGGCACAGTTTTTATCCCCAGCATCTACATGGGGGCTCACAACCAGTTCCAGGGAATCTGCTGTTGGCCTTCACAGCCACAAGGCACAGACATACAAGCAGATAAAACACCTACACACGTTTTTTAAAAGTGAGAGTAAAAACATAGAATACACTCCTAAGACTCCACAGAAGCTGGTATTGCTTTTCCCTTGTCTTTCCAGAGAGAATTTATTAATTTTTTTTTTAATAATACTTTTTTTTTTTTAAATATTTATTTATTTATTATGTGTACAATATTCTGTCTGTGTGTATGTCTGCAGGCCAGAAGAGGGCACCAGACCTCATTACAGATGGTTGTGAGCCACCATGTGGTTGCCGGGAATTGAACTCAGGACCTTTGGAAGAGCAGGCAATGCTCTTAACCACTGAGCCATCTCTCCAGCCCCCAGAGAGAATTTATTAATACTGCAACAGATGTGTATATTATATACCTACATGCATTATGTAGAGATATATAACTTTTACATAATTGCATATAATACAGATTATTCATGTTGTTTTTGCTTTGAGTACAGTATTTTATTGTTATAAAATAATAACATCTTGGTTTATGAAATGGGGACATAACCATTACTAACTTTAGTAAACTATACAGAGTTATCCAAGGTGTCATAGCAAAGGAAATTTCAAGTTACTTTCCATGAGTGTTAGCTGGAATCTTTTTTTTTTAAACTTTATTTTATGTGCATTGGGTTTTTGCCTGCATGTATGAGTGAGGATGCCAGATCCCCTGGAATTGGAGTTACAGACAATTGTGAGCTGCCATGTGGGTGCTGGAAATTGAACCCAGGTCCTCTGGAAGAACAGTCAGTACTCTTAACCACTGGTCCATCTCTTTAGCCCAAGCTGAAGTCTTATTAATATTGAGTACTCTGATGTATATTTTTACTTAGTAACAATAATCCTTCGAGGGGATTTACTTACCATTTTATAAAGAAATAAAGGCTTAAAGTTTAATCAGAGTCAGACATGGTAGCATGCTGTTTGCTTTTTTCTCTTTACTCTTTTGTCTCTTTGTGGGGCCCACCACCCAGCTCCCAAATAAATCACACAGAGGCTTATTATTACTTATAAATGCCCAGCCTTAGCTTGGCTTTTTCTAGCCAGCTTTTCTTAGATTATCCCATTATCTTTTGCCTCTGGGCTTTTATCTTTCTCTATTTCTGTATACCTTTCTTTACTTCTTACTCCATGGCTTGCTGTGTAGCTGGGTGGCTGGCCCCTGGAGTACTCTTCCTTATCCTTCTTTTGCTCCTTGATCTTTCCTCCTTTTTATTCTGCCTGCCAACCCCACCTATCCTTTCTCCTGCCTTGCTCAATAGGCCATTCAGCTCTTTATTAGACCAATCAGGTGTGTTAGACAGGCAGAGTAACACAGCTTCACAGAGTTAAACAAATGCAACATAAAAGAATGTGGTACACCTTTGCATCCTTGAACAAATATTCCACAGCATAAACAAATGTAACACATGTTAAAATAATATTCTACAACAGTAGCACCTACCTGTAATTCCAAAATACAGGCGGCTCAGGCAGAAGGATTTATTCGTGTTCAAAGCCAACCTGATCTGCTAATAAGTAACAGGCCAGTCAGAGCTATGCAGAAACACTTAGAAACAAAAGCAAACTACACACACACACACACACACACACACACACAAAGCAACAACAAAAAAACCTAGATTAAAATGTAGAGTGATTGCCCAGTGTGCATGAAACCCTGGGTTCGATCCCTGACTCTAAATAAACTGGATATGGTAACACCTGAATGTAATTACATGTAATCTCAGCATTCAGGAGGTGGAGGCAAGAAGATGAGGAGTTTAAGTCATTTTTCAGCTACACAGCAAGTGTGAAGCTAGCCTGTGCTTCATGAGATTGCTTCAAAAAACACAAAGTGAAAAGGTCGGATGTGATGGCTCATGTCTTTAATCCTAGCACGTGGGAGGCAGAAGCGTGCAGACTTGGGTTTTAATATAGAATTCCCTATTGGGTGTTTTATTGCTTCTCTTGGGCACCTTCAGATGTTCATTGGGATCACTTTAATTAATTATTAATTAATAGAATAGTAATAAAGGTATTAAAATTATATTGTACCTAGACAAGTCGATGACATTTAAACTCCAAAAGCATATATAAAATATTTTTTCTTTCAGATATTTTCTTATGAAAATAAAATGAGTTTAATTATGGTCAAAATGTACTGAAGATTTGGATTGAGAAATATGTCTCTGTTGGTAGAGTACTTTCCTTTAGTGGACCAGGTCCTCCCTTTAATGAGTGTCTTATTTAGTTATTTTTAATTAATGTATTTTTTAGAATTATATTTTATTTATTTTGTCAGGTGGGGCACATGCTTGCCACAGCCCATGTATAGAAGTCAGAAGCAACTTTTTCAGATGTCACTTCTCTCCTTCCACCTTGTTTTTAAGTCAGAGTCTCATTGTCTCTCACAGACTCCTCTCATTGCAGGAACCCACCTGTCGGCCTTGCAGAACTGCCAGGCTCTTTCACACGCTGCTCCCTCCTGGTCTTAGATCTGTGAACTTTTAAAGAGGTTATAAAGGACTCTGAGACCAAAAGGTTTGAAAATGTCTGGGCTAGGACTGCAGTTGCTTCTTTTATTTTTATTATTTTGTGTATGGATGTTTTGCCTTCATGTCTGCGCATTGGGCCTGATGCGGGTCAGAAGAGAGCACTAGACTCCCTGAAACTGGAGTTACAGATAATTGCAAGCTGCCATTTAGGTGTTGGGGATTCAAACTTTGCTCCCCTGAAAGAGCAGCCAACCAGTGCTCTTAGCCACTGAGTCATCTCCCTGCTGCTGTCATTTCTCTAAGGGCTCACATAGCTCTTGTGTCTTCCAGTAGAGATGTTCCTTCAAAACTAACTACTTTACTGTAGTCTCCAGTCTCTGAAAGGTCTGAGTTGTGTTGTGTATTCTGTTACAGCACGTTCTCTTTTCTCTAAGACTTCTGGGTGTCCTTCTCCTTTTCTGGCCTGGATTCATATCCTGGCTTCTCCTCTGATCTTTAATCTGGATGCAATGCTTTCCTAGCCTACTATACTTATCTTGTCCTGAGGCTGCCTTAACTTATTCCTTTATGCCACACAATATGTCTCAAGCACCAGTACTTTTTTACTCATTTGTTTCCTGGAGTACATCCTCAAACTTCCTAAGATAAGATACATAGGAGGCATACTTCATGTTAGGAATGTCTTTAATATGGGAGTGCCAAACATAGTAGCACATACATGTAATCCCAGTATTTAGGAGACTGAGGCAGAAGGATTGCTCTGAGTTCAAGACTAGCATGAGATACATGGCAAAACAGCATCTTTAAAAAACAAACAAACAACAATGGCAATGGGTTCTTGATCCTATTGCATGTAATGGCTTTGTGGGAGCCCAGGTAGTTTGGATGCTCACCTTAATAGACCTGGATGGAGGTGGGTGGTCCTTGGACCTCCCACAGGGCAGAGAAACCTGCTTACTCTTTGGGCTGAGGAGGAAGGAAGACTTGATTGGGGGAGGGGGAGGGAATGGGAGGTGGTGGCGGGGAAGAGGCAGAAATCTTTAATAATTAAATTAATTAATTAATAAAAATCAGAAAGAAAAAAAAAACAAACAAACAAGCAAAGAGCAACAACAACAAAACCACAGAGTAGTGATAATTTAATACGAGGTTGATAGCCTAGTTAGTTCTAAGATTTTGTGAAAATACTTTCTCGGAGTTGTTGAGACATTGCTTCATTCCTTCTGTGTTTTGTTGAGGCAGGGTCTCAATACGTAGCATTGGCTGACCTGCTATTCACTATATAGACCAAGCTAGCCTCAAACTTGTAGACTAAACCCAAATTCCATCTCTTTTAGGATCATTTTATCTCTATTAGAAATCTGTTTCTAAAGTTTCATGTCTCTATTATCAATTTGTATTTAATCATATGCCTCTTTTGGACAGAAACTATACTTTAATAATTGTGGTGCTTAGGGAGAACTCTGTATATTGTGCATCTTCAGGACTGTTTTGCAGTTGTCCCTGCTCTGAATGACTGTAGCTAATGGTTTCTACCTTCCCAAAATGCATAGCTCTAGAGGTTAACTTCTTCCTTGAAACCTTGTGAAATAGGGGCTGGGCTGTGCCTTAAATTTTTCAGCCTCTTTTTTGTTACCTCACTTAATACTTTGCAGCTAAGTAGATACTAAGACTTATTTAACAAAGCCAGGAGTGATGGCATAGGTCTGTAATCATAATACTTTGGAGGCTGAGACAGGAGGATCACCAATTCCAGGCCAACTTAAGGTGTATAGTGAGTTCCAGGCCAGCCAGGCTATATAATGAGACCTTATCTAAAATATTAATGAAACAAATGAAAATATTATTGATTAAGGAGCTTGAGGGGGAAGGACATTAGTCTGAGGTCGTGACTCCTGAGGAAGCTGGTCTACTAAGAAGGAAAGGGGCTTTCTCCAGCCCCTTTCTTCTCTTCCTCTAGAACTCTCGGGGATTCTATCTGGGGCAGCAGCCTGACCCTCTTATGCCTTCTTTTTTGCTACAAAATCTTCCCCTTGCTGCTCTTCCTCGCTTATCTGGTTTCTTTGGTACTGCCTGCTCTGCCTTTCTTCGTCTTGCTGCTGTGCCTACTTGTTCCACTTCCTCCTCCTTGCTACTTCCCCACTCTGCCCTCTTGTTGTCCTTCTTGCTTGCTGTATCTTCTATTTGCTGGGAGACCTGACAGGTCCTATCCTCCCCAGCACAGGACCACATCGTTTAACCCAGTGCCTCATTGCTTAGCCCAGTGCCCTGGTGGATTGGGTTGAATGGATGCGAGTAGCTAGAGCTATGGGAGTTCCTTCCGTATCCTTTGGCAAGCCTGTGTGTAAATCTCGTACAATTTGGCCCGTAGAGGTTCTGCCTTAGTAAGAAGGAAATGGGAACTGCTCCTGGAAAGAAAGTCAGAACTTTTGTCAAGACTGCCAGCTCAGGGGCTGGAGAGATGGCTCAGCGGTTAAGAGCATTGCCTGCTCTTCCAAATGGTCCTGAGTTCAATTCCCAGCAACCATATGGTGGCTCACAACCATTTGTAATGAGGTCTGGCGCCCTCTTCTGGCCTGCAGACATACATACAGACAGAACATTGTATACATAATAAATAAATTAATTTAAAAAAAAAAAGACTGCCAGCTCACTTTCCATTGTGGACACTCATCAAGGAAAATTTCAGTTGTGCTTGAAGAGCTCAGAGGGGAATTAGTACAGAAAATAAATACATTCTGAGATGTACCTTGGAAGATGGAGGTGGGAGGGTTTAAGGCCAATCTGGGCTACGTGAAACTGTCTTAATTACTAAGTAAATAAATAATAAAATAAATAATTTCTTAAATTAGAATCTTAACACCAGTGACTCAATGTAGCTCACTGGTAGAGTACCTCACCTAGCACATGTAAGGGCATGAGGTCAGCATTTGGTTTGCAACACAGGAAAACAAAACCCAAAAATCTTTTTTTTTTTTAATTTATTTATTATGTATACAATATTCTGTCTGTGTGTATGCCTGAAGGCCAGAAGAGGGCGCCAGACCTCTTTACAGATGGTTGTGAGCCACCATGTGGTTGCTGGGAATTGAACTCAGGACCTTTGGAAGAGCAGGCAATGCTCTTAACCACTGAGCCATCTCTCCAGCCCCGCCAAAAATCTTAATACCAGAAACAATTTAATTGAATTTTGGAAGAGAAAAAAGGCAATAAAAACCCCCAGTGAGCTGGCCATGGTGACATATACACGTCATTCTGGCACTTGGGAGTTGGAGGTGGGAGGTCAGGAGTCCAAGGCCAGTCTGAGCTGCATGAAACTGTCTCAATTATTAAGTAAATAAATAATAAAATAAATAATAAAATAGAGTGGAGTACCTTGTTAAGATCAAAATTAAAATACTAAGAGGCTGAAGTGTCAGAATTAGGGCTGAAGACAAATCTGTTGCTCAGGTAGAAAGTCTCCAAAGAGACTGAGCGAGGTGGCACATGCCTAGAATCCCACACTCAGGAGATGGAGACAGGAGTACCAGATCCCCTCCATCCTTGGCTACATAATAAGTTCTAGATCAGACTGGGCTACACATAAATATGCCATCTCTGAAAAAACAAACCAAAATGTCCCCCAAAGACTATGAGTGTAATGAGTTTGTTCTCTAATGACTGAAAATGTTGACTAAAAAGCCTAACTACGTGGAGGGAAAAGGCCTCAAAATGGTCTTGGGATGTAGCTCAGTGATAGAGAATTTGTATAGCATGTGGAAAGCGCTAGGGTTGACCCAGAAATCACAATAAAAAAAATAGAACTGCCAGGGAAAATATCTTTTAAGTCAGTAAATCACATAAAATTTAACAATAAATACATTGACTAATGAACTTTTTAAAAAATTCAAAGTAGATACAACAAACAGAAAAAACTGGAGGCAATAAGATCTAGATGTGAACTGGAAAGAGAGGAATAAGATTCAAGATGAAATAGATAGTCAGATAATGAAATTTTCAAATCAACTGATAAATACTACATGGTGAGTTTTTTGTGTTTCGTTTTGTTTGTTTTTTTTTTTTTTTTTTGTTTTTTGTTTTTTTTTTTTGACAGGGTTTCTCTGTGTAGCCCTGAACTCACAGAGATCTGCCTGCTTCTCCCTCCTCAGTGCTGTGATTACCCGCTGCGGCCACCACCACTCAGCTCTACATAGCATCCATAAAGAGAGCTTAGGCAGTGCTGTGCACCTGCGCTTAGGAATCTGAGAGCAGCCTTGGCAACACAGCAAGACTTCCATTTCTTTCCTTTTTCTCTTTTTTCTTTTTCTTTCTCTCTTTTTATTTTATTTTATTTTTTTCCAAGACGACATTTCTCTGTAGCTTTGGAGCCTGTCCTCTTGTAAACAAGACTGGCATCAAACTCACAGAGATCCAACTTCCTCTGCCTCCTGAATGCTAGGACTAAAGGCGTGCACCACTACCACCCGGCAAGACCTCCAATTCTTCAAAGAAAAAAGATCATGAATTAATATGTAAAATATGTACTACAAAGGAAGACATTTATCAGAAATTGTGGTACTTTATTTTATCAATGAAAACAAATTTCAAGAAGAGATGGTTCAGGTGTTAACGGCTAGGCTAGCAACCAAAAATAAAAGTTTGGTTCCTAGCACCCACGGCTGTCTCCACCCCATCCTACTCCCCCGAAAGAAAGAAAACTAGACTAGGAAAACAGATCAGTATATCTAGAGAAAATGAAAATGAGCATGATGTTTGAGAAAGATGCGTGTGAGGAAAATTCTGGGCTTTCCAGATAGCATAAGAGTTAGCTGAAAAGGAACTTCAGCATGTTGGTTAAACAGCAACAAGTTGCAAACATTGAAATGCAGAAAATGGGAAATGCATTGAAAATAGAAAACAATGAAAATTCTGACCCAAAACTTCCAATAGGTAGTTTGTGGATTTAGGTGACCTATTTTTTTTAGACAGAGATGAATTGCCGAACTCAAACCAGATGTTGAAGAAAATGGCAGAGGAAGATGAAACAGTGATCTAAAATTTAAGAAGCCAAACTGAAAAATTGTAACTAGAAGTTGGAAAGATATCAAAAGAGAACCAGAGTAGCTGGGTGGAGAGCACGGGCTGAATGGATGCATCAGAGAGGAAGCATATAGCCGAGCTGAAGACAAACTGCAGTGAGTTGGGAAAATCTTTTCATGATTACAGACTGAAGAGCTTGCAGGAGAAAGTGGATGCCTCAGAGGCCATAGAGAAGAATTAGAGGGACTGGAGAGGGAGCTCAGCGGTTAAGAGTACTTGCTGCTTCTCAGAGGACCCACATAAGGAAACTCACAACCACCACTCCTGCTTCGAGATCTGACACCCTCTTCTGGCCTCCCAGAACACCTGTATCCATGTGCACATACACACACACATACACACAAAAAACAAATCTTAAAAGAATTGGAGCCAGGTGTGGTAGCCTGGAGGCAGGGGTAGGCAGATCTCTGTGAGTTCAAAGTCAACCTAGTTTACATAGTTCCAAGACTGTGAGGTCTACGTAGTAAGACCCTGCTTTGAAAAAAACAAAACAAAACATTTCATTTAAGACTATATAAAGCGCCGGGCGGTGGTGGCGCACGCCTTTAGTCCCAGCACTCGGGAGGCAGAGGCAGGCGGATCTCTGGGAGTTCGAGGCCAGCTTGGTCTACAAGAGCTAGTTCCAAAAAAAAAAGACTATATAAAGCTAGCCTGTGACACCTCCTAGACCTTCTTTCCCTATGAGAACTCTCAGTGGAAAACAGAAAGAGATATGTCTTTCAAAGACATCCAAAGGAAAAGAGTAGGTGAACATGCTAAAAAGTCAAAATACTAAGCAAGTTGATAATACATTCCTGTAATCCCAGTATTTGAGAGGCTAAGGAATGAGGATGGAGAACTGGAAGCCAGCCTATGATACATATGATGCATAGCTAGACACTGTTGCAGAAATTATGCCAGATACTTTGGAGAAGGGGGCTTTCTCAGTTCCTTCTGCATGTTCTTTAAAAGGAAAACCCAGACACAAATGGCAAGAATTTCTTTGGTCATGGGGGCTGGTACTGACATTAAAGCTTTTCTATTTCTAGATTCAATGTATCAGAACAGAGGCAAAAACCTAATGAGAATCCTTTCACAGTTCCTTCACCCATTGAAGAAACTTGCTTTTACAAATGGCTTGGCCAAGTAGAACAGCTATGTAAAACATAAAGTTGTATTGTCAAGTGATGAGATGCATGAAAGAATATGTGTATTGGTGTTCTGAGATGTTCATGTGTGGCAGGCTGACCTCAAAGTCAATAGATAGGCATAACTGAACTTCCTACCTTGACCCTCCTGAGTGCTAGGATTGTAAGAGTACACCACCATATCTGGCTTATGTAGTTCTGGGAATTGAACCGAGAGTTTTACACAGGCTAGGTAAATACTCTACCAACTGAAATACACTCCAGGCAAGAATGTACAAATATAGCACAATTACTATATAGACACATGTTTATATAAACTAACCATATAAGACATTGAAAGGGTGAAGGTTATGATTAAGTCTTGACATTTTAAACACCATAACCATTAAAAAGAAAACTGAAGACTTTACATAGTTCCTGAGAAACACAACAAATATGAAGGAAAATTAATGTTTGTAAAAGTAACAACAGGAAAAATATGCAAAGATTCAAAAAAGACTTAGGATATATAGAGAATTTTAAATTCTGGTTCAATACATACTATTCTAAGATAAATCCTGTTGATTTTTAGTCATGAGGCATGGAAATTGCATCAAGAGGAGATCTTCTTGACAAAAGATTAGAAGAGTCAGGGACAAACACAATTCTGGAGAAATCAGATGTCCTGAGGAATGATGTTTTTGAGGAGTGGCAGATAAAAACAGGTGACATGACAGTACAGCTTGAAGCTTTAACATGTGACACTGAGATGTTTTCACTCAACGTCACATGTTACAAGACATATAAGTATGTTTCAGGAAGGGTTCTAGCTACATATTTTGTGTTTTGTCACGGTTTTAGAAGTTTACTAATAATAAGTGTAGGAGCATTGGAAGAAAGAGAGGGGCTCCTGGTAGGTCAACCATGCTTCTATGGCCAGCCCTACACCCAAGAACATTTGACGCAATGGACTTTGAAAGAGAGAGAGAGAACAAGAAGTTGGGTGGATAGGAAGGTGGGGGTGGATCTGTGAAGAGGGGATAAATAGGAGTAAAATACATTGTATAAAATTCTCAATTTATGCCCCGTGGTGGCAGTGTACACTTTTAATCCCAGGACTTGGTAGACAGAGGAAGCCTGGTCTACAGAGCAAGTTCCAGGACAGCCAGGGCTACACAGAGAAACACTCAAAAAAACAAAACAAGCAAACAAATAAAATTCTCAATTAATAAAAGTAGTATTTAAAAACCCAAGGAAAAACAGCATAAGCTGTTTAAAATTCTGTTTGATTTGAGACAGGTTTTCTCTATAGCACTGGCTGTTCTGAAACTCACTCTGTAGCCTATACTGGCCCTCAAACTCAAGGACCTGCCTGTCTCTGCCTCCCTAATTCTTGGAATAAAGATATGTGCCACCATGCCCAGTGTAGAGTATTTTAAAGTGTTTTTTACATTACATTTATATTGTGGGGGGGGGCTACAAATGCACCACAGCACGTGTGTAGAGGTCCAAGGATAACTCAGAGACACGTCTCCTTTGCCATGGGTTGTGGCAGTTTAGCTCAGGTTCCAAGGCTCAATGGCAAGTGACTTTACACACTGAGCCCTCTCACTGGCCCCAGAATATTTATTGACCTTCCTTTGAGGCTATAAAAATTAAGTCATGAGGCATGGAATGACCCTTTCTTCAATGTGTGGGAGAAACTGCATCAAGAGGAAATCTAGAAGAGTGGAGGAAAGGGTCTCTTGAATGACTGACTTGCATGGGATTGTAACTAACCATGGGATTGTAACTAACCATGTGATGGTAATTTTAGGTGCCTGTGGGAGGGACTAACTAACCAGGTGATGGTAATTTTAGGTGCCTGTGGGAGGGACTAACTAACCAGGTGATGGTAATTTTAGGTGCCTGTGGGAGGGACTAACCAGGTGATGGTAATTTTAGGTGCCTGTGGGAGGGACTAACTAACCATGTGATTGTAATTTCAGGTGCCTGTGGCATTTGATGATGTCTCCATCTACTTTTCCACTCCAGAGTGGGAAAAATTAGAAGAATGGCAGAAAGAACTTTACAAGAATATCATGAAAGGCAACTACGAGTCTCTCATCTCCATGGGTGAGGCTGAGTGGGCACCTTTTGAATGAGGCGCCAGCCATCTTAAGAGGGCTTAGATAGTTCCTTTTTCTCTAGTGTCCTCATCTCAATGTCCACCCATCCTCATATATTTCAGAATCTGGTTTTAAGTCAAAGAAGGATAGAACCGGCCGGGCGGTGGTGGCGCACACCTTTAATCCCAGCACTTGGGAGGCAGAGGCAGGTGGATCTCTGTGAGTTCGAGACCAGCCTGGTCTACAAGAGCTAGTTCCAGGACAGGCTCCAAAACCACAGAGAAACCCTGTCTCGAAAAACCAAAAAAAAAAAAAAAAAAAAAAAAAAAAAGAAGGATAGAACTAACTTACTATGTACATTTTCTTATATGTTATATTTTCTTTTACCTCCTTCCTTGAGTAACTCGTAAATAATTGGAGGTTGATAGATGAGGAGAAGTGATAAAGGATCTAAAGGAAATTAATAGCCTTGGTGGTTATCATACTGATTTATCTCTCTGTCATGCCGCCTTCCCATTTTTCCTTTTCTAGATTATGCCATGAATCAGCCTGATGTCTTATCTCAGATTCAACCAGAAGAACACAGTACAGATGACCAACCAAGGCCAGAGGCAAGTGAGATTCCGGCAGACGCCAGTGAAGGTAAGAGAAAAGATTATATACTCTTAAGTTCCTTTTACTGGGTAGAGAGGGGGGTTTTAGAGGTGCCCAAAGCCATTCAGTGCTAAAACATTTTACACTCTGAATGGACATTTAAATGCTAGAAGGAGCTCAATGGTAACCTGTCCTTCACCTATCAGGACGTCATACATGCCCTATTGTTGGCAGTTGAGGCTTAGTAGGATGCTCTTGTAATTTAGGGAAGTATTGTGTGTAAAGAACAGTTTTCCAGATCTCTGTACTGGCAAGCAGTTCCTTCTTAAGATGAGCAGTCTTGGCCTGTGCTGAATTTCTCTTCTGACACAGGGAATGAGCCCTGGCTCCTTTCAGTGGAGAAGACTACTAACCATTTGTTTTAGTTTCATTTCTGTTACTATGATAAGTGTCCTGACAAAACCCAGTTTAGGGGAGAAAGCATTTATTTTAGCATACAATTTCAGGCGACAGTCCATCATGGTGGAAAAAAAAAACTAATCATTACACCCAGTAATTTTAAATATGAATCCAAAATATGAAAATTAAATCATAAGCTGGGCAGTGGTGGTGCGCACCTTTAATCGCAACACTCAGGGACGCAAAGGCAGCCAGATCTCTCTGAATTCGAGGCTAGTCTGATCTACAGAGTAAGTTCCAGGACAACCAGAGATACACAGAGAAACTGTCTTGAAAAAGCATAAATAAATAAATAAATAAATAAATAAATAAATAGATAAATAAATAAATAAAATGGAATCATGATTTTTTTTTTTTTTTTGGTTTTTCGAGACAGGGTTTCTCTGTGGCTTTGGAGCCTGTCCTGGAACTAGCTCTGTAGACCAGGCTGGTCTCGAACTCACAGAGATCCGCCTGCCTCTGTCTCCCGAGTGCTGGGATTAAAGGCGTGCGCCACCACCGCCCGGCATGATGATTTTTCTTAATGGTGTATTCTTTGTAGCCTTGTCTGCTGAAAAGATATAAACAATTGATAACTGATTAGCAATAAGCTGCCTTCCCAAGGGCTGATAGACATGCACAATTATATTGATCCTTATATTTGCTTATTGAATGACAAGGCCACTGTTTTCAGAACCTTGGGAGAGATGGAAAGTTCTTTGGGACCTAAGAATTATTTTTGAAAGAACTCTTTCCCCCAGAAAGGGCTTTGTCGTTCTGCATCTCTCTCTCTCTCTCTCTCTCTCTCTCTCTCTCTCTCTCTCTCTCTCTCTCTCTCTGTGTGTGTGTCTTCCTCCCTCTCTCCCCTCTTCCACTTTCCCTCACACAATACTCTTTCACAACTGTTGTGCTTGTTATTTCCCCCAGGCCCAGGATGCCCTTTTTTGGCTGGAATGGGCTAATTAGAAAGCTGTTACTATCCAGAGAATAAATGCAAGCTCTCTATCATTAGTAGAGAATAAGCCACTACAGGTTTTGCTTTAAGCATACACATGTGTGCGTGAATGCGCAAACACACAAACACACTAAATAAAAGTGTAATTTAAAAAATATATAAAAGTAGCCGGGCAGTGGTGGCGCACGCCTTTAATCCCAGCACTCAGGAGGCAGAGGCAGGCGGATCTCTGTGAGTTCGAGACTAGCCTGGTCTACAAGAGCTAGTTCCAGGACAGGCTCCAAAACCACAGAGAAACCCTGTCTCGAAAAACCAAAAAAAAAAAAATATATATATATATATATATTAAAATAAAAAATATATAAAAGTATATAAAAGTGGTGGCTGTGAAGAGAAGGTTCCAAGTGAATGAAATTCTGTTCATCAGAAATATGACTTTATAGCCACATTTCACAGGCATGATGGCACAAGCTTATATTCTCAGCAGTGCAGGTAGAGTGGGGACAGGAAGTTTACGAATTTGATGTCTTCCTTAGTCACATAACAAGCTTAAAACCAATCTGGGCTACATTTTATGCCTTTAAAAGAAAAAAAGTAGCAGATGTGGTGGTACATACCTTTAATCCCAACACTTCAGAACAGAGCAGGTAGATCTCTGTGAATTCAGGGCCAGTCAGAGCTACATAGCAAAAAGAAAAAAGTACAGAATTAACAATGTCAAACCAGGCTGTGGTGGCACACACCTTTAATCCCAGCCTTGATTGGCAGAGGCAGATGGATCTCTGTGAATTCAAGGCCAGCCTGGTCTACAGAGCACGTTTTAGGATAGCCAGAGCTACACAGAAAAACCCTGTCTCAAAAAAAAAAAAAAAAAGAAAAGAAAAGAAATTAATAATGTCAATGAACATAATTATGTTACCTTTTAAAGAGATTTATTTATTATTTTATGTGTATTAATGTTTTGCCTGCATGTATATGTGTACTGCATGCCCAACAAGGTCATAAGAAGCCACTGGATCCCCTGGAATGACAATTACAAATGATTGCATGCTAGCAATCAAACAACCCAGGTTCTCTGTAAGAGCAACAAGTGCCTAAACTACTGAGCCAACTCTCCAGCACAATTTCACCTTCTGATTCAAGTCCCTGAAAACCATTTTCTTTTTCTTTACAAATAGAGCCTGGCCTTTCAACCTCAGATATTCTGTCTTGGATTAAACAAGAAGAAGAGCCTCAGGTTGGAGTCCCCCAGGAGTCCAAAGAGAGCGACCTGTACAAAGGCTCCTATGCCGGTGAGTAACCGAGGGAACAGATGTTCAGATTCCGCTCACACTAGCAGTGACTAAAGAATGTAGCTGAAAGGGTGCTAGAAAGACAAGGAACAGTCAGGAAGAAAAGGAAGGTAATGGTTGCCAAGTTAGAGATGAAACCAAAAGGCCACCAAGATAAATTTTAGGTAGGAAAGCACAGTTTTAAAAAACGTATTTATTCGTGTGTGAGGAGGCACATGCATAAATCCAAGACAACTTGTGAGAGTTGGTTCCCTTCTTCTAATACCTGGGTCCCAGAAATTGAATACAGGCTGTCGGGTTTGATGGTGAATACATTTACCCACTGAGTCATTTTATCAGCCCAGAAAACATACTCTTAAATGCAGATTAGCATTGTTGGGGCTGTGTATGTCAGTGACAAAAACAAAGCCCTAGTTTCAGTCTTTAGCACTATAATTTAAAGGAAAAGCAGGAAGAACAATAAATGTATAGAAATGAATAAAAATATGGGAATTGGAAAAATAGAGCATTTGAAGATCTCTTAGAAAGGATGGACAGAATGACCAAAGACATAAAGGTGGGAATGTGTTCTATTTCAGGGAAGATAGAGTCAAGGAGGGGTTTCTCTCATAGAACGTACACTAGAAGTAAAGAGGAGATTTTAGGCCCTATCACCCCAGGCAATGGAGAAAGTTACTGAGTAAAAGTGAAACATAAAATAATGTGGGGAAGACTGATGCTAAGGTTATTCCTTTTCAAAATGGAGTACCAACGTACAGTCTTATATGTGTAATGAAACAGGGGCCTTGTTAGTAATGAGAGCCCTTCCCTGAGTTTGCCTGAGCAGTGAGCTCTTAGAGCAGCCTGCTTGAACTATTGGAATGTGAGAGGCAGTGGTGAGATGACTCTGATCCCTTCTTTCAGACGAAGAACTTGTCATCAAAGCTGAAGACCTGGCTAGAGCCTCCTTGTGTCCTGAAGTTCCCGCAGCCTTCTCGGCCCCGCCACCACCAGCAGCCAAGGATGCTTTTGCAGATGTAGCTTTCAAAAGCCAGCAATGTACTCCCATGACACCTTTTGGACGCACAGCCACTGACCTGCCTGAGGCCTCAGAGGGACAAGTGACCTTTACTCAGTTAGGAAGCTACCCACTCCCACCTCCAGTTGGAGAGCAGGTGTTCTCATGCCACCATTGTGGCAAGACTCTCAACCAAGACATGTTAATGACACATCAATGTAGCCACACTGCTGAGCACCCCTTAACCTGTGCCCAGTGTCCCAAGCACTTTGCCCCACAGGTGGACCTCGGTAGCACCTCCCAGGACCATGCCAGTGAAACACCACCCACCTGCCCTCACTGCGCCCGGACCTTCACTCACCCCTCACGACTTACTTACCATCTTCGGGTCCACAACAGCACTGAGCGCCCCTTCCTCTGTCCTGATTGTCCCAAGCGCTTCGCTGACCAGGCTCGACTCACCAGCCATCGGCGTGCTCATGCAAGTGAGAGGCCTTTCCGTTGCCCACAGTGTGGTCGTAGCTTTAGCCTGAAAATCAGTCTCCTGCTGCACCAGAGGGGACATGCGCAGGAGCGCCCATTCTCTTGTCCTCAGTGTGGCATTGACTTCAATGGCCATTCTGCCCTGATTCGTCACCAGATGATCCACACAGGCGAACGGCCCTACCCTTGTACAGACTGCAGCAAGAGCTTCATGCGTAAGGAACACTTGCTAAACCACCGGAGGCTGCACACAGGTGAGCGGCCTTTCCAGTGTCCACACTGTGGCAAGAGCTTCATCCGCAAACACCACCTCATAAAGCACCAGCGCATCCACACGGGCGAGCGGCCCTACCCCTGCGCCCTGTGTGGAAGGAGCTTCCGCTACAAGCAGACACTCAAGGACCACCTGCGGACAGGTCACAGTGGAGGCTGTGCGGGTGATAGGGACCCTTCTGCACAGCCACCAGACCCACCTGGTCCACTCTTAACTGCCCTGGAAACCTCTGGTCTAGGTGTTAGCACTGAAGGTCTAGAATCTAGTCAGTGGTATGGGGAAGGGAATGGAGGCGTGGTTTTGTAGATCTGTGGCCCATTGGTTATTTATGTTCACAGCAGAGCAGAAGGTCCAGGAGAAAGCCTACAAGCTCCACAACCCATAGTAATTATTGTATGTTACATAAAGGAATTTGGGGGTCTACACTCAACTAGAGACATGCTTGTGCAAGTCCACAACAGTACAAGAATACCATATTTTGAAAACTGGAAGAGAATCCAGCATCCGTGTCTTTTCATATACCACAAATGCAGAGTTTGGGCAGCAAGATTTGTCTTCTGATCATTCTGTCAGGATAGCAGAGAGTAGACTGCCTCTAGATAGAGACGAGCTGGAAAGAGCCCCCAGACCTCAAAGCCATCTTTCTCTAATTCCTCAGTGATGAGGTGACTGTTGGGGAATGTGCTTTAGTTGCCTGTTAGGTGCCTGTCTCAAACTAGCTAAGCTCTCTTCATACCTGTATAGTCACCTTTCCCTGAAACATGGTGACTGGGGCTGCCTGCCTAGGCCTAGATTCTGTCGGCTAATACGTTTTGTTTAGTGTTGGCAAAAAAGAAATCTGACTTTGATAGCTTATTTAAGGGGACAGTTCCTAGCTTTCATTAGCTTGATTTGAAACATTCAGACTCTTGTAGCAGCTTTTAAAGAGGATAGAGAACTTTGCCACAGCCCTGGTTAGAAATGGAGGAGACTTCTCTCTTCAGGTTTAAGAGCTAAAGATTCCAGAGATCTCAGGCACAACAGTGATAGCATGGCCTAAAAATCTGCCTGAATCATGAATTTAGAGTCATTTATATCTATGTATCTCTTTTCTTTTCCAAGCAGGCGATCTTGTTTTTCCATTTCTGGTGTTTGATTTTCTTTCTCTCTCTCTCTCTTGAGACAGGGTCTTACTATATATCCTGGCCCGGAATTTGCTTCATAGACCAGTCTAGCCTTGCACTCATAGAGCTCTGCCTGCCTCTGCCTCTTGTTCTGGGTGCACCACCATGCCCAACCTGATTTTCTTTACAATGCTCACAGCACTTCAGAAAGTGCTTTTGTTCCTTCAGTAGTCTGACAACAGTGGTGTAACGTGATGCTCTTGAGAGGATGGCTTTCCTGCCTGTCCTACCTCACTGGTCATGAACAGAGTGAGGCCCCTCTTCAATCCTGAGAGTGAGACATCGTATCTGTCTGACCTGTCATGCTGTTTTTTAGACAGGGCTTCACTGTGTAGCCAGGCTGGAACTCGGAGATCTGCCTGTCTCCACATCTAGAGTGCTAAGATTAAAAGCATGTACTATCATGCTTAGCCATCTGTTGTACTTTGAGGTGTCATAGCTACCATGCCTTCTTTTCTTGGCCCCTCTTAGTCATCTGAAAGCATCTAAACCTACTTCTGTTCCTAAATGTTCGTGCAACCAGGTGTGTGTCCTCTTCCGTTTTCAGCTCTCACATTTTTATCACCAAAATGAAGCTGTTAAAAGGTGAGTGTAAGCCAGGCAGTGGTGGCGCTCACCTTTAATCCCAGCACCCGGGAGGCAAGACAGGCGGATGTCTGTGAGTTTGAGGTCAGCCTGGTCTACAAGAGCTAGTACCAGGACAGGATCCAAAGCCACAGAGAAACCCTGTGTCAAACAAACAAACAAACAAAAAACAAAAAGGTGAGTGTACTGGTAAAAATAAAAGGCCACAGGTCCCCAAGTGGTGGCAGCAGGCATGAGACCACAGCAGCCCACAGCAGCGGGCCACAAAGGCAGCCAGATCCCAGGCAAGGAGCCACATGGCGGGTGAGAGACTGAGACGGATAGGCACACCATGCAGAGTGAGGCTGGATATTTATTTAGTGGGTTATGGAAGGGAAGGGAAAGAGGAGAAGGAGAAAGAGCTGAGAGAAAGGTAGAGAGAAAGAGGAAAGAAACAGAGAGGGGAGAATGGAGCTGCCTCTTTGGGAGAGAGATGGGAGGAAGGGCTCAGACTGGAAACAGAAGGAAGATTGGCCTGCCTCAAAAGTGGACAGGGGAGGGAATGGACGGGGCTTGTCTCTTAAAGGGACAGGACAGACCATTACAGTGAGCCTCTAGAAACTTTTTACAAAGAAAGAAGAATCTTGTGATAAAGTTCTCCTCTGCCAAAATTCTGTCCTTCATTTGGCTTCTGTCCAGACAAAGCCAAATGAGGCAAGAAAACAAAAGCAGAGAAACTCATGTAGAAACTTGGTGGAAATCAGCTTGTCTTGTTGTTTTGCTCTTAGTGGGTCCTGAAGTAGAAGATGGAGAATGTAGAAACCATGTATTTGGGACAGGAAGCTGTTTATTCCCACACCCCTCATTCCCCCAGAGTCTTCTATGTTGTCTAGAAGGAGATCTAGAGCTGTTCAGACAGAATACTTTCTGGATAAGGAAGGGAATGCTTTCTCCTTGTTACTAGGCCCTGCAACCACAGTAGGAAATGGTATTTACCTAGGTACTGTACTCCTGGCAAAGTTCTGCCTGAACATGCTGCTCTTCAGGATAATCACATATATAAAACATTGTTTTGTGACATTAATAATACCAAGAATCCCAGGAGACATAAGTGTGTGTGAAACCTGGTTTGCTGTCATAACTTTCAGCCTGTAGGCAGTGAAAATCTCCCAGGGATAGACAAGACATGATGGCAGTACTGTGGTCTATTGGGAAAAAGCCAGAATCTGGACCATCCCACAGGAAAACTCGGAAATCCTGAAATCCCCTAATCAGGTTCCAGCTTCATTAATGACTCACTAGGGACTTGACTATGTGGTTTGCACCTGAAAAAGAAGAAATCAAGGCATTCTCAGGGTGAGGGAAGTGTTTGCTAGAGCTGAAGAGGAGACGCTTGCTGAAACTGCTGTGGGGCTAGACAACATCTAAAGTTCGTCTGAACTCAGCAGATTTACCGAGGACACAAAAGCCAATGAGAGGTCTGTGTACCAGAGTGCTGCCAATGGACCCCAGTGCCTGTTCTGTTAGGCGCTGTAGCCAGCAGGGATCTAAACTGGCCAAAAGAGAATAGAGTTCCAATACCAGCCAAACATTGGAAGCATGTGGAATCAATCCCAATCCTTAATCTGGCTCAAAATAGGATCTTCAGCTCTTGGTTTTTTGTTTTTCGAGACAGAGCTTCTCTGTGTAACAGTCCTGACTGTCCTGGACTTCATTCTGCAGACCAGACTGGCCTAGAACTCACAGAGATCTGCCTATCTCTGCCTCCCAAGTGCTGGGATTAAAGGTGCTCCACCACTACCAGTAACTTCAGCTACTGTATAGTCAATTCTTTCCATTCACCAATCTCCTCTCTAGTAGAACCCATTTGTCAACAATTCAAATGTAGCTCATTGGAAAATGTAAAGTCCAACAAATTTTCAGCAAGTAGAATCTCTGTCTACCTGGTGTCTAAAACTAAAGAGATCTAGTGCTCATGTGACAGCTTGTGACTGTAGGGAAGAGGAAACCCCAGAAGTGTCCCCTGGATGATGGAGCAGCTCTTCCTCAGAGTTCATCCAGGAGTTGGCTCTAACAAGATCTCTTTACTTACTAGAGGTTTTTGGTTTTTTTTGTCAGCACTGGATGAGCCTCTGCTTCAGTCACAGATAAGAAATCAATGTAAGTTGGTTAATTGTTTAGAACGTAGAAGATGATTGATCCCTTCCTATTTGGTATTTGATAAAACACCTCAGTCATTATCTCCAGGGAGAGCCATGCTCTACATCATTTCTTTCATTAATAAACTCTACAAAATTTCTGGAAGGGGCTTCCCTAGGCTTCTCTTGAGATGGTATCTATAGCTATCTCAGCAAATACTATCTCAGTCTCAAAAAGTCTCACTGGAAAAAAAAAGTACCTAAGTTCCTTTCATTTCAATGGGTTGGAAATCCCAAGTTTATATCATATTTCTTGAAAGGGACAAGTCATCCCTTCCCTCTTCTTATGGCTTAGCTCCTTAGATAACAAAACACCTTCTGCAGTTGCCTGAGTAGCAATGAGGCATTTTCAGATGAGAACCTGACATTAATAGATACATATACATATCTATTTGGACAGATACACACACACACACACACACACACATTGGTTTTTTGAGACAGGGTTTCTTTATGTAGCCTTGGCTGTCCTGGAACTTGCTCTGTAGATCAAGCTGATCTTGAACTCAGAGATCGTCCTGCCTCTGCCTCCCAAATTCTTGGGATTAAAGTCATGCACCATTAGATGGATATTTTGGACTGCTCAGCTCACTCTGGTTCTCTGTAGCAAAGGGGCAGTCTCTTATCATATGGGGTGAATACAACAGGCTGTTATTTGGCAAGGTTCAGGTTTCTATAAGGAAGATAATTAGTTCAAAATTAGGCACTGGGGTGATAACTCAATAAAGTGCTTGCTATACAAGCATGAGTACCTGAGTCTAATCCCTAGAACTCGTGAAAAAGCTAGAATCAATGCTTGAATCCTAGCACTGGGGAGGGCTTGGCTGGCTTCTTGTCAGCCTAGCCTCATTGGTAAGCCTCAGGTCACTGAGAGACCCTGTCTCAAAGAACAAAGTCAGTGGCTCCTGAACCATGACTTCCTAAGTCCTCTAGTCTCCACACAAGGTCAGAATGATTGGGGGTGGGGTTAAGGAGTGTGTAGGGACTTAATGCTCATCCTCATTAGTACAGTATTAATGACTAGGAGCAGAGCTTCTCGTGGCAGACCTAGATTCAAGCCTCAAGTAATATATTATCTTCTGAAGACTTTGTTTCTTTATAAGGTATTGTAATATGTTTTGTATCTCAGTGGTGTTAGAGCTTAAGAACTCACAACATAACATTTTACAGAACCAACCTGAAAAAGGTGGTCACGAAGCCAGGCCGAACTAGAAGTGGCAAGTGTTAAGAACCAAGGTTTGGCCAGGTGTGATGGCTCACACCTGTTACCCCAGCACTTGGGAATCTGGGGCAAGAAGATTGCTGAGAATTCAAGGTCAGTCTAGGCTACATAGGAAAACCCTGTTTTTAAAAAAGAGGGGAGGACAAGAAGGGCCCAGAGAGATAACTGTGTAAGAGCACTGGGTGCTTTTTCAGAGGACTTGTATTCGGTTCCCAGCACCCCCATGGTGGCTATAATTTTAACTCCAGTTTCAAGGGATCTCATGCCCTCTTCTGGCTTCTGCACTCTGCAGACACCAGACATGCATGTGGTGTGTGTGTGTGTGTGTGTGTATGCACATGTAGGCCAAACACTAATACACATAAAAACAAACATCTTTAAAAAAAAAAAAAAAGGCTGCTCCACAGAAGTACAAGACTCCTGGCTGGTTCAGCCTTTTGCTGCCATCTTTTTTCATAAATTTAGTATGAACTCTTACTGATTATTTTCTATACATACCACCACATAAGTTTCTAATGCCACAATCCCATATGGCTCTGATTCCCTCTCCATTTTTCTTCTTTTTCCTCATTCTCTTTAAAACATTTCTTTAGATTTTATTTTATGTGTCAGTGTTTTGCCTACATGTATGTATGTGCATTATGTGCACGCCTTGTTCCCGCAGAGGTCAGAAGAGAGTGCCACATTTCCTAAAATTGGAATTATGAATGATTGCAAGCCACTGTGTGGGTGCTGGGAATTGAACCTGGGCCCTCTGCAAGTGCAGCAAGTGCTCTAAACCACTGTTTAAAACAAAGAATTTTAGGGTGGTGGTGGTGCACACCTTTAATCCCAGAACTCTGGAAACAGGTAGGTGGGTCTCTGAGTTCAAGGCTAACCTGGTCAGAAGGGCTAGTTCCAGGACAGCCAAGGCTACACAAAAAATCCCTATCTTAAAAAAAAATTTAAGTGTTCTTTTAAATATTTCTCAGTTTTTTTGTTTAGATTCTATAATTGGGAACTCTGGCCCAGTTCTTCCCATGCTCATCCTAAACCAGCAGTACAATTCCTCTGGCCCCTGCACCAGCATCTGTGAACCTCGGAAATGTGCTCAGGAATGAAGAATATAGCAGTTCGGTGTTGCAGGGTGGGAGGGTTCTGTTTAATACCTATTGAGGTTTCTTCAACTACTTCTGTTTCACAGACACTATCGTAATTCCAATGCATGGTGTCTTTGCTCAAAATACCTGGAAGATGCTATTTGTCTTGTGAAGGAGTCATTTGTCACTTGAAATCAAGGAAAGGAGAGGTGTTACCCTGCTCTGACCCTGCTCCTGTTTTGTGTGCTTCTTTATTGAAGACAAAAGTCTCTCAGTGGAACCCATTGCCTCAAACTCACAATCTTGTCTCAGCTTCCCTGGTGAAGGGATTACAGATGAGTGCCACCATGCCTGCTCTTCAGTCCCCGCTCTCTACACTACTTCCTTTTTCTTTTTACTTTTTTGAGACAGGGTTTCATGTATCCCAGGACATCTATAAACCTTGTGTGTAGCCTAGATTTCTTTGAACCTCTGATCCTCCTGCCTCTTCTTGGTTTTATGGAGCTAGGGATCAAACCCAGATCTTTGTGCATGTTAGGCAAGCACTCTACCAACTGAGCTACATCCCCAGCCTCTTCTTCATTTTATAGAACTGACCACAGTCACAGACATATGATGGATTTGGTCAATTAAATGTACCCTTCATATCATGCCTAAGATCACACAAGGAAGGCAGAATAATACAGTCTCATCAGAACAGCCTCAGAAACAGTGATTTTGAAGTTACATTCCAAATAAAGGGCTTGATAAAACCTCACTGAACTATGTGAGTTTGTGCTTATTAGTAAAACAGTATTTATTTATTTATAACAAAACCTTTAAATTGTTGTAGGGCTTGAGTTTAGGAGTTATGGTTTAGGAGTTAAGAGCACTTGCTGCTCTTGCAGAGGACCAGAGCTTTGTTCCCAGCGTCCATGTTGGGTCCTCATAACCACCTGTAACAATAGCGCCCATGCTGCAACTTTTGCAAGGAACTGGTTTGTTCCGAGACAGGGTTTCTCTGGGTAGTCCTGGCACTGGCTCTGTAGACCAGACTGGCTTTGGACTCAGAGATTCACCTGCCTCTGCCTCCAGGGTATTAGGATTAAAGGTGTGCGCCACCACTGCCCAGCAAGAAAACTGTTTTAAAAGACATAGTCTCATGTAGCCCAGCATGGTCTTGAACTTGACATATAACCAAGGATGGCCTTGAATTCCTGATCTTTCTGTCTTCACATTCCAAGCTCAGAGATTGCAGACCTTTATTACCATATCATATCCCTCATACAAAATATTCATAAATATAAATAAATATATGGAGAATGACAAGTCAGGAAGATAGCAGACACATTTCTGGAGACTTGGTTTTGTTTAACCAAGCAGAATTCAAAATTCAGGATGTACGTGAGTTAATATATGCCAATCAGGTTTTGGCTTCAAGTTTATAATTTTAAATAATTAAAAATAGCATAAGAAATGCAATATCTATCAGCCAACCTCAGTGAATAAACAGTATAAACGCAGTTAAAAAACAATTAATCCATACTTAAGTTATTAGCCAGTAGGATTCAGTATTTTCATTTTCTCATATGATCTTGTGAGGTAACGACAAGGAGATGTACAAAGACTATTGCACTAGTTTGTTCTTGGATGAGTATGAGAATGACCTGGAGGACTTAGGAGATACTTAAAAGCCAAGGCCCACTCTGGCACGATTTCATTGCTCTGACAGAGAATGGGTTTTGTTTTTTCAAGTTCCCTCAAGTGCTTCCAGAGTATCTGTGAGGATTAGATCATGAATGAGAAAGTTAGTTATTGAACTGGAAATGGCCTAAGTTGGCCTGCTTTCCTAGAGCAGAGAGTGAGGGTCTGTGACTCCATAGTGGTAAATCATATTTTTATCCCAGAGGTAGGTCTATAGCCACGCACATGCCAGCAGGGAGGAAAGCTCTAGTCCCTTAGGCCACCCTTGTTTCCCAATCCCACTGGCCACCTTGGTAGTCCATAGCATTTTTTTGGATTGTTTATTTGGTTGGTTTATTTATTTTTGAGACTGACTCAAGGCAGCCCGGGCTGGCCTTGAACTCTTAATCTTCCTTCCCCAGCTTCCAGATAGATTTTTCAATATCACATAGAAAGCCTGCTTGTTAAATTAGGGACGGGCCCTAATTTAGTAGATAGAAACCTATTATCCTTTTTACTTAAGCTGAGAGTAAGCCTAGTCGTTTCCTTTTTTAAATAAAACTCCACCTGCCTCTGCCTCTAGAATGCTGAGATTAAAGGCATGCACCACCATATTGGCAAAGGGGTGGAGTCACTACCTTTGCTGAGTGCCTTCTAGGTGCCAGACATTAGTTTATAATTTTTCAATATTAAGATAGACAAGAATATCCCCCATTTATATTAATATTGGAGGAAATGGTAGATATATGTTCTGAAACTTTTGAGTCCCCTCTCTTGTCCTCTGTCCAGAGCAGTATCTATAGAATTCTTGAAGAGAATTAATCAGTTAATCTCCATCTGGCAGATCAAGGGCCAGGCCTAAGTCTATCTCTTGCAAAAAGTGTACATTAACTATGATACTTTAACCCGTTGCCCATTTTGCTTTTCAGGGAGCTTAGTTAACCAGTGATTGCTGGAGACTGCTCTAACAAACGACTGAACACTCCCAGAGCGGGCTGTCTTGCAGCCTGGGATATCTCGGCCTCCTCAGTCGTTGGAGCATTTGTCATAGTGTACGTGACCAGTGCAGCTCCAGCAGCTCCTCCCTCATGCCCACCCTTGTTTTCCTTCCAGAAGTGCTTCTTCTACCCCACAGCCTTCAGCTTGTATTGATTGCAGGGTTTTATGCCCCATAGTTGGTAGGCTTGGTAGTTATAAAATAATGAAGAAATGTTGAACCTGCATATATGAACCTGTTTGAGTATTTTGTACATATAAAAATGTGAACTGAGCCAGATGGTGCATGCCTTTAAACCCACCACTCGGGAGGCAGAGGCAGGTGGATCTCTGTGAGGCCAACCTGGACTACAAGAGCTAGTTCCAAGACAGCAGAGAAACCCTGTCTCGAAAAACCAAAAAAAAAAATGCCTGTACCTCTAGCCTAAGCAGAAACTCTGTCATAAGGCAAAGGTATAAATAGTTGTGTGAATGTCTACCTGCAAGGAAAAAACTGAATTAGCTGGTGGTGTCTTGCTGTATAAAAAGGGACATTGCTATGACTGGCTACACACTTAAGACAGGAAATCATATTGGTTTAATCCTGAGGAGAGAACCTCAGCACTTGGGAATAACCTAGTCTTCCATCTCTAGGAAAGAGGAAATAGAGTTCACATCCCATAGATCAGAATATGTCTTCTAAGATGTGGACTGCTGGCAGAAACATTTGCCTGGAGCTTCCAGGCTGGGCTTACCTGGTTCCTCTAATAACAGTGGACATGATATTTACAATGGGATATGTGCACTTGCTTGCGCGCACACAACCTATATCCAGGAAATGGAAAGAAATCACCGACTTCTGGAACTGTGATCTTCACTAGCCCCTAAGCTCCTTGAGAATAATAAGTCTATGAAATATCCATTTCTACATTCTAGAAGCTTGCCTAACAAAGCACTTGATAACTGTCCTTCTGAAGACAGCCCCGCTGGCACCTCACCCTCCACACAGCCTCACACTGCTGTCAGTTTTAAGTGTAGTAAAACTCATGGCTTCCATCAGGTCTGT